>NC_090437.1:1040267882-1040574805 GCF_031143425.1 Pleurodeles waltl
GTGTCCGGCATGTGGCATCTACTTGTATCCTCATCAGAACACTACTGGAGCAGAATATCAGATGATTATTGAACCAGCTGTCTATGACCTGGGATGATCCCCAAAGGACTGGACCTGCTTCCTCTTGTACTCAGGACAAAGAAGTAGACTCCGAGGGTCTTAAAGATGGCCTTCTGTTGAAGCTACATCGACACAAGGAGCTACTAGAGGCCTTTTCCTGCACCTGCTGAGCTATTCATTTCCAGCTGGAACTGACCTGGACTGTGCTGTTGGCATCTACTGGAGTGAGTTCTGTCCCCCAAGTGCTGTTCCTGAGGTCCTAGAACCCTTTGATGTGCCTAACCATGAACAGAGAATTCTTGTACTGACCAATGTATTCGGCCAGAGAATTCTTGTACTGACCAATGTATTCACCCCCCCCCCGTTTTTTCCCAATGACAAAATATTCCCTTTCACTTACATGAGAAAAATACTCCTCTACAATTAAGTAGTAAATATTTCAAGTGTATTAAACTAATTTCTACATTTACCCTGCTTTGCTAGACCACAGGACATTATATCTGAAAAACATTTTTAAGACACTGAACATACGCTCATGCAGGCCGGCCATTATTAGCTGGCTTAGCGGACTTTCAATTCCGTTTTCTTGTCGAGGGACCAAATTTATGGTACAGGCCCAGAAAGAATCAGTGAATAAATATGAAGCCGAGGTTGCCTTTTCCATCATTTTATGACTAGTAAAGCTCTGACAGTTTAGTTCCAGCCAGGAATCAGCCTTGGGTACAACTTAGGGTTCTCACTGAGCTTCACTCATCCACAATTATAGTGTTCGAAATGGAGCAAGAAAGTCCTAAAGTTAAGTTCAAGACCAAGGTTGGAATTAGTGGAGAACATTTTAGCTACGCACAACTCTTTACCATGATATGTTTTAGTTTCAAATAAGCTTTATATGCTTTTAGTATGGGGTCTCAATTAATATAACGAGTAGGAAAAGTATTTAAATGATTATGTATGTCGGAATTGCGATGTTTTTAATTAACCGTGTCAATAAACTTAAACTAGCTGTGTAAACTACATTTACCCTTTTGCCATACAATAAAAGTCCATGCATCCTAAAGCTGCTTGGCTAAAATGTGTGTTTCAGTTGTGAAGAGGGAAAACTCTCAAAGTAACTTCTAGTAGGACCTAGGAGACTTAAGATGCCAACATGTCTAACCAAAAGGGCCTTATGGTGGCCAACCACTGTACCTGGTTGGCCACCAGCAGAAATATATCTTCTGATGTGCTCTTGCCCTCTTGGAGCACCTAGTGTAGATAATGCAAACTCTATACTGCATTTTAAGTGCCTTTTGGAGTACACCTTTAGCCCACAGTGGTCTCCTTCACTAATAGTTGCAGTGAAGCATTTTCCTTTTTGATCACCCGCTGGCAAACCATTGCAGGGAGCTCCCATGTGGGTGCCTTTACCCTTCTTGGCACACATGTAGGGTACCACATTGCAGTCCAACAGGTTGTATGGTCCTCTCTTCTCCCTGTTGCCTGAATTCTTCAGTGGGTTCCTTATGGAGGCTGTCTGGCTGCTCCTATGCTGCCGCTAAGCTGCTCCTATAATGGGAGTGGCAGTGCAGTAGGTGCCTCTTGGCTGGGGAGTGCTTCTGCTTCACAGGCCATGGTAGACTGGCTCAGGGGCTCCCTAGGCCAATAGAGAAATGTTACCCCTCACTACGGGGTGATACAGCTAGGCACACACATCTCTGTTTCTCAAGCCCAGCATGCCACAGGCCCTTCCAGGGGTATGACTCATAAATTGGGTTGCAGGACTTTGCCCACAAGGATTTGATGGTTTCTGGTCAAGGAGGTTGAACACAGGTTGGTTTCTCTATCGTCGATGGACCATTTTGCATGCGTTTGCCTCGTTCTGCTACTAATTGCATATTCCAGCTTCTAAGACTACCTTCTTAGGGACTCTAAAATTGTTGAATGTTTCTTCTAAAGCCTTGGTTTTATTTATACTTCTTACTATATTAGGAAAGACCATAGTCTTGCTGGTTCAGTCTGCAAACTTGAATTTTTTTATCCAGAACAGAGCCTTTTACCCCAGATCAGAAGCAGGGACCTAATGTTAAAAGGCAGGCACCGCAAACTCAGAAGTTCCAAATAAAAAAGAACAATTGTGTGGTTTAAGCAGGTTAGAATGCACACCCTAACACTTCCCTACCACCCATTTTAAGAGTAGCTAACTAACGTGGCACAGGTTTACAAAGTGGCACAATGCTAGCATTGTGCCACTTTGTAAATATGGAGCTTGCTAGGGCCTGTTTAGCGGCGCTGCAGCATCAAAAAAATGCTACTGCAGTGCTAAAGGGCTTGTAAATATGCCCCATAGTTTCATGTTGGCCCAGGGAGGGAGGCATGGGTGGTCCCTGGGGCATAAACCTATGCTAGGAAGGGGGACCCATGCGCCCCCTCCTTAAATTTGACTTGCTCCCAAAACCTGGTCCTGCCCAGGGGCCTAAAAACAAGCACAGGAGCTTCGTTTTAAAAAGAAAATCGGCACAAATTTGCAAAGGTGACGTTAATTTGTTGCAAAACTTTGGGAAAAGGTGTTTTTTAGCCCTGGCGGGGTCTCTCTGGGACCCCAGCACCAGATCTAAGGGGTCAGGGTGATTCTACCCTGGCCCCTTGTCTTATTTTATTTTTTTGTAGGACTCAATGAAAATGGGTGTAAACACTTCCTGGTTGAAGTGTTGGCAGCCAATCAGAGCCAATCCGAGCTCTGCAGATCTCTGCATGAGCTCATTATTATTTGCAAAGTTGTTGCGACCACTGATATACAAATTTGGATTTCCTTTAATTTCTTAACAACTACTGCACGGATTTACACCAAATAACACAAAGCACAATCTACGTACTGAAAGCTACCTTGCTGCAAAATATATATAGATATATAAATCCAGTAGGTAGTTATCGTTAGGGCCTACTTTTTCCATAATGGTTTATGTTTTCCCAGTAACGGTGGCAATCATTTCAGCTGCTGTCCTAAACGTTTCAGGGGTGATTCATCAAGTGGGGGCTGAGAAAAAGAGCAGCCCCAAAATGTTTTTTCCCCATTCCATGTCTATGGGATGTTTCAATTTCCTTAGTCACTGATATAGCCTGTACCGCTGATCAGATTTACACACCGGCCAAACAATAGATATATGGTCTCGAAAGCACTCTTTCTGTTATTTAGTGTAAATCTGTTCAGTAGTTTCAAAGTTATTAAAGGACAAATACATTTGCACATCTAGAGATGTTGACCCTTCACAGATCTGGAGGAAAAGCAAGCCCCTATTTGGCTGGCCACAACCTGACAAAAAAGTTGTGCCCGCCATTTTGTTTCTCACATTGGCTGGGGTTTGGGAAAGAAACAGTGTAAAAACATATAAGGGGTCAGGATACAGGTATCCTGACCCCATGAGACACATGGAGGGGTAGGGACAACTTTTAAGCAAAATGTGTCCAGTTTTTCTTCCACTGATATGCAGCTCCTCAAGTCCTCCTCGGATCCAGGGGAAAAGCAAGGCCCTGATTGAGTAGCCACAACCTGGCAGAAATATTAACCTGCGAGTTGAGAAATCATAGAAATTCACTGGAATTCACTGGAAAAAAAACAAAGGTTACAGGGATGTTATAGTTAGGTTGGCATTTTACCCATACAAAACCATAGAAAGTCAGCAGAAGAAAGTATAACTCATACTGGAAAGTAACTTTAGGCAACAAGTTATAGTTAACATAAGTATAACTATAAGTTTATCTATAACTGCTGAATTTATATGGTTTTGTATGGGTAAAACGTCAACCTAACTATAATGTCCCTGTAACCTTTTGTTTTTCCATATTTATATATATATATATATATATATATATATATATATATATATATATATATATATATATTTGCTGAAAAAAACAAAGGTTACGCAGACATTGTAGTAAGGTTCTAAATTTATTGTACAAATCCATAGAAATTTAGCAGTTATAGTTATTTCAAGTAACTATAATTTGCGCCCCAAGGTAACTGTAACTTGTGCCCCCACCATGCACAGTTTTTTTTTCTTCAATCTTTTGACTGCTAAGGTTTTATTTATATTTTTTATAACATTATAGAATTTGTAATGAGTGCTGTAATATGTGGGTTAGTTAGCCATGAATGGTGAGGACACAAGTTATAATTACCTTAGGGCGTGATTTATAGTTACTTGACATAACTCTAATTATATCTGCTGAATTTCTATTGTTTTGTAAGAGTAAATTTAGAACCTAACTGTACGTCCCCCTAACCTTCTCTTTTTTTTTTGTTTTTTTTTTTTAAGGGAATTTCTAGATTTTTTAAAAATTCTATTTAACAATTATAACGTCCCTGTAACCTTTGTTTTTCTCACTGAAATTCTATGTATTTTTTAAATGTACAAGTCATTTTAATTACTATGCATTAATCCAACCACCGCCGTGCATGGTCTTCAACCGTGCATGGCGGGGTTGGCTGCAGGGCCTGGCCTGTGGCCTGCTCTGCAGCCAACACCCTGTACCTACCCAAACCCACACCGCGCACTTGCAAGAGGTTGCATGAGTGAGTGCAACTATGAGTGAATGCATTAATATCTGAATGAGTCTGTAATATTTTTTATTTTGTAACCAATATTTGTGAATTTGTCACAATGTTAAATATAGGGACCGTGCAGATGGTCATGATGAATCTGTGAATATTGCATGTGGGGAAAAAAGCTGTTTTTCGGCATACTATACACATCAGGGGTCTCACTAAGAACCTTATATTCCACCAATGGGGTCAGGGTAACCTGACCCTTTATAGCACTTTTCATTAGAATTTTCAGCCCCGTGGTCTGTGTCCTGTTACCTAAAATGGTGGCAGCAACTTACTGCTCAGGTTGCAGCCAGCCAATCCCAGCATTTGTATTGGCATGAATATTCGCAAATTCATAACAATAATCGTGAAATCGTCACAAAGGACCTGCAGCCCTAGGTATGTAAATTTATTTTCCCTTTGATATCCCAAAATCTACTTTAATAATTTACACAAAATAACAAAGAGTGCAGTCTGTGGAACAAAATCTAGCTTTCTGCCTAATTTGGAGTAATTCTGTTCAACGATTCAGGCTATAGTCATGTTCAAAACGTCTATTGGAAGTAACTTGGGAAATGCACTTTTTTGACCCCCTCCCCTTTTCACAGCCCCTGCTTGACAGATCACCCAGAAACTTTTCATGCACAGCAAAAATTACTGCCACACTTTAAAAAGAAAAAAATACATTGTGAAGATTTGTTGAATGACGTCAAAGATATAGGCAAGTAATGAAACACTTTCCCAATATATATATGTTCTATAGCTAGAGTGGTGACCACCACAATGTGTTTTTCCTCCTTTTTAATCAAGTCATTCTGCATATCTCAATTAAGTGGTCTTGTCACAACATAAATTGGAAATAATAGGAAATATTAGGAAAAGTCGCCATAATAGCCCCCCCTTCCCAGGGCTGAGATTGGCCCGGGGAGGGAGGCTGTGTGGCCCTCTTCCTCCATCCAAAAAATTATAGTTAGGCCATGGGGTGGGGTGCCCAGGGCCAAGATCAGCCTACTGGTCCACATGGGCCCCTTCCCAAAAAAAGATTAAATGATTAAGCTGGGCCCCGGGGCATGGGATCCCTGGGGCCAAGATCCACCTAATTCTTAGCTGAACTGCTATTCTGTGTGAACTTGTGAATGATTCACTGCACCAAAAAGAAATTGAAAAAAAATCACAACACCCACTCGCACACCAAAACCCGCTGGTTATGCCTGAAGGCCATTCATGGTGTGGGGTACATGCATGCGGCCAATCCCTGCCATGCACAGCTGAAGGCTGTGCATGGCAGTGGTTGTATTATTTGCAGTAATTAAATATTACTTTACATTTAAAAAAACAATGACATTTACTGAAAAAAACAAACTTTACAGGGACGTTATTGTTAGGATGATGTATTATCCATACAAAACCATAGTAATTCAGCAGTTGTTATAGTAATACGTATAGTTATGCCTAACTGAAGAAACTCTAGCTTGTGCCATTAAGTAACCTTAGGCCATGAGTTATAGTTTCTTCACTGTAGGAAAGTCCTCCTTTTTGCCCTGGTCACCCCCAAACATTTTGGACCGATACTGGTGATTACTGACTCTTGGCTGTGCCCTGGGTACTGCTTACCAGTGCTCTTTGTAAAGTTAATATACAAATTAGGCTAATTATAATTGGCAGTATCAACCTACCTATAAATTCCTAGTAGATGGTAGGGCATGTAGGTTTAGGGAGCCCAGTATAGGTAATGCAACCACAGGTGCACTGTGGAGGTGCCCAGTGTCATTTTAAAGGCAGGCCTTCCTTGCTGGCTGCTTTCAAACTAAAGTTATATGCAAATTCGACTTTGGAATTAAAAGTGCTTCCAAAGTCTTAAACTACCTTATTTTTATACATGTCACCCCTAAGGTGTGCCCTAAGTGCCCCTAGGGCTGGATGCCATGTAACTATAAGCAGGGACCTTCTAAAAATTGTTTTATGAGCCCTGATGGGGTAAAATAGCCAAATTAGTGTTTCGCTCACTATAGTGTATGGCCTCACTAGGCTAAAATGAGGAGACTTTATTTTAATTAATAAAGTTCCCTAAGAGACAAATATTTTGAGTTTGGTATCTAATTGATTGTTCTAATAAATCCCACAACTTGCCTTTGAGTTTTAAAACTCTACCTGAAAGTTACCAACTGCAGCTCTGTAGTGCCCTTCTCTGATTAGCCAGCCTCTGGCAGCTGGCCAGGCTGCCTTGATGAGGTGTGAAGTCGCCTGGGCTGAACACAGAGGAAGTGTCTGGGGGGAAGGAGTTCTTCCTCAGCAGATGGTGAAACAGGATGGGGGAGAGCATCCAAACTGGTCTTCTAAGGATGGAAGGACATTTGCAGCAGCTCTGGACCTGCCCTATTTCCTGCAACCCCTAACAACCACGTGCCCTCTTAATTAAATTATGAGAGGGATGTGTTAAGGATTTTTAGCCGCAGGAGTGGGGTGGGCACAGTCAGACCTAACCTTCAACATTCAGTTTCTGCAGTTTTGGATTTTTAAAACAATGTTGCTCTCTGGGATTGATTTGTGCCACACTTCTTAGGAAGTGCTAATCCAAGGGGGTAGTGCCCTGCCTGTGATTGGACAGTCACCCCTCCTGCTTTTCACCCCAAGAGCAAGGATAAATATGGCAGAGCTGCACCCACACATCAGATCCCTACAAGGAACAACATCAGAAGAAAGACTGCCCTGTTGGACCCCTGACCTGCACCTGGACACTACACTCTGAAGGACTGCATCAGCTGCACACTTGGGCTTTACCACAAACAGGACTTTGCCTGGATTCAACTTGTTCAAGAAGGTACTCCCTGCTAATAAATAGCTAACCAGAGTCCCCTGAAGAAACTGATCAGCTGACCACTGTCCAGTGGTCATATTTGAGTTTGAGCCAGGTGCATTATGGGAGTTGGAGTCCTAACCCCTCAAGGAGTAACTCAGAGCTTCTGGAACATTAGGGTGAGCTGTGGGCACCTAAAGAATCTTCAAAGACCTTCTGGAAGAAGATCCAGAAGTTTAGAGAAGATTGGAGAACTTCTGGTAAAAAGGTCCATAAAGGGACCAACCTGCCATCGAGAGTCAAGTCTGCTTACGTCTACAGCAACCTGGCCTGACTTGCAGGTTCATTCTGTTGAAAAGCTCCAGAGCCCCAGACTTCCAGAATTTAACCAAGGCAATTCAACAGTTTTGACTCAATCAGCTTGCTGTGGAGGATCATCTGACGTCGGAGAGAAAAAGCTCCAAAAAAGTTTGAAGGTACAAAGCTGACCGGCACGTCCCACACAGCATATCCGAGGAGGGGTCCAGGGAGGTTGGATTAATATTCAGCTTTGGCCCAGATGAAGATTTCATCCCTAAAAATTGCTGAAGTCCGAACGTACAATTCTTCACCGAGGTCTCCTGCAACGCGTATCCAAAGAGGGCCCCAGGGAGGTCGTATCGGATTTGTGACTTCGTCCTGCTGAAGAAAATCTTCAAGGTAAACTTTTGACTGATGCCTCCTGTTTGCTGTAGTCAAGTAGGGCTCTATTGCGGTCAGCCTTAAACTTTGACTTTGCCCCAGTTGAGTTGCGACCAGGTATCCATAGTGGAGCGTTTAGACTCTAAGTGCTAAAAAACATTAATTCTACAAAAATCCATATCTCCGGTTCCCCTTATACGATTTTATTCATTTTGGTGTCAGATTAAAGATAAAAGTATTAGCTAATTTTTATAAATGGTTTTGGATTTTTAAACTGTTTCCTTTGTTTTATTTTATTTGATACTTGAATGCTTTGCACAATTTGGCCCTTATTGCAAACCTAGTGGTTCCATTACTGCCAGGTTCACTGTGGCGGTCAGGCTGTGGTCAGACTTCCAGCACCACCAGGATTAGTCATCCCAGTGGTCTGGTAGTCATGGTAGTCCTAATCCGCCAGGGCAGCACTGCCCTGGGGATTATGACTTTGTTCTCCGCCAGCGATTTCATGGCAGTAGCACCGCAATGAAAAGGCTGGTGGACAATGGGTGCATGGGCCCCAGTGGAGTGGGCTCTTAGGGAGCTCCCCTAGCCAGCACCCTTGCAATGTTCACTGTCTGCTTTGTGGACAGTGAACATTGCAAGGGTGCTAGTGCACCATTGCGTACTACAGCATTGTCGCTGGCTCTATTACGAGCTGGGCTTTTCCGTCCGCCGAACTCGTAATGAGCCCCGTTGTCTCCTAAGTTAAGCCTTTTTGCTTGTTGCCACGTTACCAAGGGTTGAGCTGGGGTTAATTTATTGACACCTAACAGAACCTAGTGGTGGATAGTGGCCTATTGCTAAGTGTAGGTACTTACCTGCCCTTACTAATAATACGCTTTCCAACATTCACATAAACATTCCTATTTCTCTGGTTGTGTAGGGCTAAAGTGTCAACCTAACTATAATGCCCCTGTAACCTTTGTTTTTTTTTCACTGAATATATATATGTATGAAACCTAACATCTCCTGGTGCAGACCCAAAGCACACATTATCATGAGTACTATGAGGTATTTAATAGTCAAGTCAAGGAATTCCATTACTTTAGCCTATGGTACAAGAAGCAGCGCCCTCCTTCTTGAATCCATTTTCGGTTGAAGCAATACTTTGGAAGAAGAAGAGCATAAGCATCTGACAGTAATAAAAGGCATGATTAATCTTTAAAGAGAAGCAGGACCCCATGTGAACATAGCTGAAAACGCTTGTGTACATTTGGGGAAAGTATCTTCTATGTGTCTGCAGGCCAATCTAACTTGCAATATGATTGGAGATGGAAGGGTCTCTACAAGGATTGCTCAGCAGTCTAATAGAAAATGTGTAGTACTTTTTTAGAAACTCTCTCACCAATTAATCAAATATAATGAAACCCCATGCATAGAGCATCACAGAAATCTAGGAGAAACCCAATGACTGTCTGTAGTATTGTAAAGCTGTGAGAACATGGAAGAAGACGAAAGGGTTCCCGGCATACTCTTATTTTTAGAGGCCAAATCCAGAGATTAATCAAACAAGACACCCAAACTGTGGACTGTAGGGAAGGAACAGGAGAATCTTAAGACAGACAGATACCATTGTACTGCTAGATAGAGGATTCTCATCCAATGACTAGAGCCTTTGTCTTACCAGGGTTAAATTGTAAACTATTATTGTTTTGGCAGCTACTTAGAAGAGGCATTTATTAGATCAGATGGTCTCACAATTGGAATCAAGTCATAAAGCAAGCTGTAGATTAGAGTCTCAATACCTATGCAGAAATGGAATGCAGCCTCTTGCAGCCTAAACCTTGATGCTACTGTGATATTTGGATTTCCCAACAATTTGCAGTACCATGTGGGAGACAGGTATTAGGAAGATGTCTCCTGGGAATAGATCCTTTAGGTGAGAAGTGGATGTCTGCTCAATGATGGTGTTCCACTCACTTGGCATATTATCTGTCCCCTATTACTAAATGTAAAAATATAATTTCACTCTTATCTGAGTGAAGCAACCTCATAACCCCCTTTCCTTAAGTACAACCCTTCAAAGGACTACCAGTATGGATGTAATATTGACTCAATATACTATGTGAATGTTCGGGCGACCTCCTGAAAAATAAAAAAATGTTACAAGACTGCTCACATTCCTTTACATCAATCCTACAACTATACCTACATTTTCTTCCTAGAAAACTATCATCAGGACCTCCAGTGCCTAATCAGTCTCAATCACTTTCCAAACAGTAAGAAACTCTCCAGGTACACTTTGGAATCCTCTTCCTTCTTTGAGCTTTTTCTGTTCACCAATCATCAAGTTTCATTTTTTTTTGCAATGATTTTTCTCTAGGTTAATATTTTCACAGAGGTTAGCCTGCAACATAAATTACAGTTTCAGTATCACCAATCAGGCATTCAATTAAGATTCAACATCTCACCTTTGAGAATGTCTCCAAAGCACTGCATCTCCCATCAATTTTAGAGAAACTCTTTTAGCCCTCTGAGTCCAGTGACACAGGAGTATGGTTTTCCTCTAAGAACAGTTGCTCAATAGTGAGTAACCTTTCCTTAAATGCCTTGGCCCCAGACAAGATGGATGCATAATTTCTCACTTTCCCTTCGGACTTTGCACATTCAAAATACAGTGTAAATACAATGGGGCATGACTTAGAGTCATCCTCCCACTGTGGAAAATTTGAAAGGCTACAATAGCACATGGGGGCATGATGGATCTGAGTGAGTACCTGGGGCAAAGGCCATAATGTCATGGTAAATGTTTGCAGAAAGAGAGTCAAAGATATGGCTGATTCTTGGCAGATAGTTAAACATTTAGGACCTCATTATGAGGCTGGCGGTCATCAGGCCACCAGCCTTGCGGCAGCTGTCTTACTGTTGGTGAAGACCGCCGCATCTTGAGTTGTGGGGTTTGGCCGAAGCCAAATCGTAACAATGCTGCTTGGCCCGCCGGTGCGGTCGCTCCTAAGCAGCCGGCGGTGACCTCCTCTGGGCTGGCCGCATTACAAGGCATCATACCTACAGGATTTTTACAGCAGCTGCCTGCCACGAAAAGCCTGGCAGTTATGCACCCGTTGACAGGAATCCCCATTCCTGTTACCAGCACACACCTACACACACACACACACACACACACACAGACACACGTCCACACACACCCCCACGCACGCTCCCCACTCATCAGTACACATGCACACCCCATCCAACTTTACACTGATGCACACAAACCCCTCCTTCATCCACACACCCTTCTTTAACACTCATCCACACCCTATTCATGTACACACATGCACACACACGCCCTCCACGCACAGACATGCAGTCACACACACACCCATTCAGACACACATCTGCACACACCATACACATGCACACCCCCACCCCCTCCACATCCATTCACGCACTCCCCCACTGCATCATTCATGCACTCCCTCTCTCTTCATGCACACACTCCCCCTCCCTGCATTCATGCACACACACGCTCCCTCCCTGCATTCATGCACACACCCAGACACCACATCCATTCACACACCCAGACACCCCCATTTCCACACGTACATGCACATACCACACGCATGCACCCAACACCCCACCCCAATCCCCTCTTTTGGATGATCAACTTACCTTTTCAGGTGAGGTGGTCATCCGAGAGGGGATGGGACCTGGCGATTTTCGCCCAGCAGCACCGCACCACCTACAGAACTCCGCCACGGCATATTACATATCGTAATGCGGCGGTGGAGTCTTGTTGCTGTGGTGGTGGTGCTGGTGGTGGAACGGCCTCTTCAACTCCGTCGGCCAGGCCAATGGAGTCTGATATCTGCCCGTAAATGGGCAGAAGTCCTTTCTGGACTTGTGATATTTCAGGCAGCAGACACTGGTGGTCTGCTGACTGCAGCAACTTAGACGGTCTTCAGAAAAGACCACCAAAGTCATAATGAGGGCCTTAGGAGCAGATTGTACAACCCTCAGTGTTTTCAAAAATAAAAATTAGATGTTTTCTTTTCATTTATTTACAGTGGGCAGTCGCCTAAGGTATCACTGCCTGCTCTGAAAATATGTTGATGACCATATGCACAAAAGGGCAGGGGGCCCTTAGGGATCCCTTCCCATTTGAAAATTGGTTGCAGCCTCCTTGAAGGGGTCTGTAATGTATGAATGTTTTGCGACCGCATTCCCACTGGCTAAACATTCACACATACCAGTGTGACTTGGTATTAGGAACAACGCCCTTTACATGCCCCTTCCTAATACCGAATTGCAAAAGCAAAATGCGAGTTGGTAAAAAGTTACTGACTCCCATTTTGCCCTTGGTACAAAAGGCTGTAAGGCTGTATGGAGCCCCTAGCAACATCAAAGGTAAGACTATATATGATCCCTAATAATAGGGATAATAGCTTCTAGGGTTGTGGATGAAACCTAGACCCCTGAAGCAGCCTTTAATCTTCATTGTAGATGGAGATCAGAAGTCTACTTTAATAACTGAGAAACTGCATAATTGATTTTAAGAGGTGACCATGGGAAACTGATTGTCCCACCAAATATGTCAACTCTTTATTTCAAGTTTTTTTCCAATAAAGACTGTTTACTCACAATGATATTAAACTTAAAGTAAACTTTGTGAAAAAAAAAAAATCTTGTTTCCTTGTTAACTAGTATTTTTTTTATATCACATGTTTAATATTTTTCTACATTCATGGGGTTACTCATACATATAATGTGTTTGTAGAGTAGTACTTTCTTTTTACTTGCTTAGACTGCAGAAGGAATAGTAAAATTAACCTCCTCACAGTTCAACACTTTCCATAATATTGCAGTGGGAATAGTAAAGTTAATTCCCTAGAAATCCAGCGATATCCCCACTGCTGCACAGAAAGGAGTGTGAATGATAGATTTTACCCCTCTCAGATCTAGTGCTTTCACTACTGTTGCGTTGTTTGGAGAGAGAATAGTAAATTTAAAACATTTGAAGTCCAACACTTTCCCAACTTTTGTTAGACTGTATTGTGAATAGTAAATTTCACTCCTCTAAAGACCAATGCTTTCTCTACTGTTTCACTGACTAGAGTAGGAATAGTAAATCTAACCCCTGCAAAGTCCAATAGTTTCCATACTATATCTGTGATTAGACAGGGAATATGGTATTTAATATTTTTAGACTGCACACAACACACAACACCCCCTCACCCCTCTACCCTAATGGACAATCAACTTACCTGGTCCGTTGATCCTCCGGGAGGGGACGGGATCCATGGGGGCTGCTCCACCGCCAGCACCCCGTCAACAGAACACCGCCACGCCGAATCACGTAATGTGATTTGGTGGGCGGTGTTCTGTTGACGGGGCGCTGGAGGTGGAGCAACCTCCACTTCCCCACAGACCGCCAGTATGGCTGCTGTCGGCTCTCAGTCTGGAAAAGGACAGAGGGCTGCCAGCAGTCATAATTCCCTGAGCGGAAAACTGCCAGCACTGGCGGTCTTCAGCACGGCGGTCCCTCAGCGGTCTTGTGAAAAGACCGCCGAGGTTGAAATGACCCCCTATGTGTTTTTCATTTTACTTTAATGTATTTTTTGTCGATATGTTTGTTTTTTGGGGATCTATATTTTTAATATTTTATTTATTGCCTAAAATAATTGTTATATTATTATTATCAAATGTTTCCTCTTTTTAAGTTTGTGTATGTGCGTATATGTGCCTGTACATATCTGTGTACGTGTGTGTGTGTGTGTATATATATCAATAATTATGGTTTCATAGCAGCAAATGTAACATATTAACAAAAAATATAATGTAAAATATGGTTATCAATTGTTACTATATATATATATATATATATATATGTACAAACACACGTGTGTTTATATATGTATATATTCAAATGTAGTATTATATACTAATGGGGTGTATTTAATTTACTTCATAATAAATTATATGTTAACATAGTTGAAATGTACTACTTTAAACTCTATTTACATTATGAAATCAATATTTCTTGTATTTTTGGATGACATTACTTTCAATTGTATATTTTTTTTATTTTTTCGTACGTAGCATCATAAGTATAGGATCACAATATTGTGGTAAACAATATTTTTGACACTATATTTTGTCAATTATATTGTTTACCATGATATTATTAATTGATCCTACCTTGAGTTACAGCTACATTCACTTCCCTATTCACACACATTGTTACAGAGAAAGGAGAAAGGCCATCATATATTAAGAATAAATATTGAAAAGTAACTATTTACTGTAAGGAAATTTCTGGTTAGAGTAATACCCAAATAAATGCAAAACGTAATATAGAAAATTTATTGTGAACCATAATGGTCGTCCCTCTACACTCAGACTCACTGCTTACTTCACAGTTCCACCACAAACAATATTAGAGGAAATATGTACATAAGCCAAACAACATGGGTATTTACAATTAATGTATGGGTTTGTGTAGTTATGGAGAACCTCCTAAAAGTATATCTTTGGTAATCATATTTTATTACAGAAAAATAAACAACATATTTATTGTTTAGGTCACATTATAAAATACAGGTTATATACTCTATAATTAATATGATTCTTATAAGGGTTTAAAAAATGCGTAACATGAAAGGCACTAATTAGAGCTGGGCTTACACTCAACATGTGTGTGAAATAGGATCAGATTTAGAGTGTGGGTTTTGATTAGCGTTAGGGTAAGCAATAGTATAACTGTTGTGTTCAAGGATAGTGTTAGGGTAAAGTTATGGGTTAGATTAATTGTGGGTAATTGAAAAGCCATTTCTCGAATAACCAAAACAAATCATACAATACTTAACAAAAATGTGTTACTCAAGATTCTTGTGAGAGGATTCTTCATAACTATTTTTTTATTATGATGTTCTCTGTAAACATGGATCTGTAAGCTATATATACCTATAGTATATTTACATAGAAGCTCAATAAACCCCTTGTAAATAAAGCTGCCTCTATGCATGACTGAACCCCTAAGTATTTAGAAGGCCTAGTCATCAATATTCAGAAGCAGAAGAGCAGGCCTTGCCAAAGATTTGTGTTGGCGGTTGTCATCTGCAGCAGAGTTTTCGCACAAACTGGCCCATTCACTGTGGCAAGGAGCCCAAGCTTCAGGATTTCAACCTTTTCTTTTAGGAGAAGTTCACTAATACTAGTCAATGGTTCAGGACCTGAGGGGCACCTCTTGGGGATCAAGAGTCACTCCATCACAGGCCAATAACAAGAGAGGCCTCTGGAAGCTTGTTGTGTACCTGTAACCAACACAAGGGTTCAGCCAACTGACCACTGCAATCACTCTGGGTAGCCTGGAATTAAGGCAAGATAGGTCCAAACGTCTGTCTTCAGACAGCAGAGCAGTCCTTCTGTGAGCAGGGCAGTCTTTCATCTGAATCATCTGCAGGTCCAGAAGGGATATGATGATTGGGTTTGAAGGTATTCTTTTTAGACCTGGGGCCAGCATTTGTGTGAGGAAATCCTTCGACCAATCCCAAAAAATGGTTAAGGTCTGTTCTTTCCCTTCACCTGGGTTTGGCTCCAAAGTGTCTAGGGTGATCAAAGGCAGTGCAGACCTGATGTCTTGTTCCGTTGTGTGTGCTTTGGGCAAGGTCCTTTGAAATGTAATCTGGCAGACCACAGCTCCTCCCCAGCCATCCTGCGAGGAAGATTCTCTCTCATCTACATCCAGGCCCCTTTGTTCACTGCCTGGGCCCAATATACTTTGTTAATGGGGGAACCATTAACAGGATCAGGCAGCTGAAAGCTCCTAGAAAGGCCTCAGAAACTTTGAGGCAGGAACATGACAACTTTTAAAAAGTGGCATTTCAGAATACTAATTTAAAATCCAACTTTACCACTGAAGATGATTTAACCTATAATGCATTTGAGTGTAAATATCATTTCTCTATCGGCTCTCATCTGACATTAGCAATTATTACTCTATATAAATTTGTCCTCTGTTATCCTATGGGAGAGATAGCCTAGCAACACCTAAAAAAGAATTTAGGAGTTGTTTACTGTTGTTCATTGTCAGGACATGTAAAATGTAAAGCACCCTATGTGCTACTTTTCAAATACCAGGCACCCTGTTCTGTGATGCTAGAGAGACCTCCTCAGAGGAGACTTATAAATGTTAAAAAGGAAGGCTTACACCTATAAAAAAGCTATGTTTTGTGAGGTCAACATGGCAGTTCAAAACTGCACTACAGGCAGGCTGCAGTGGCAGGTCTCAAGATGTTTTTAAAGTCTACTTTGGAGGTGGTACATTGAGTGCTGCAGCCTGCTAGTAGTAATTCATTCACAGATCCTGGTTACAGGCAGTACCGAATACTATGGAATTACAAGTAAACTAATTGTACCAATCAGGTGCAGGTCAATTTTATTATGTATTAGCGAGAGCACAAGCACTTTACCACTGTTTAGTAGAGAAAATGTGTACAGAGTCCTTGAAGCCAACAAAAACAAGTTTAGCAACAGAAGGCAGAGGAAAGCAAAAATCTAGGATTGCTCTTTAGAAATGGTCAGGTGCAACATCTGTATTCACATATATGTTGCACCACTATTTAGTCAACCTGATATCACACTGTTTTTTGGGACAACTAATGGAATGTCACACATTCCAATTTCCATGCTCTTTCCCTATTCCCGCCTGAGTCTAGACTGAGTCCCACACCACACCTGTTACCACAAATTCATGAAATCTACAACAGATCTTTATTTGCAGGCCATGGAGCAAGTAAAAGTTAGGAGAGAAAGTTGAACTAAAACACAAGGTTCAGGTGTGGACAAGTTAGGTGACAAGTCATGTAGTAGAATAAGTTATAGTGCTAATGAAATACTGAAGATGGAACAACCTTGAAAGGTACAGTGGCAGGAACAGAATGGAGAAGGTGATATTCAATGGTAGAGACAAACATGGGAAGCTGGATTATTTATATTTTTGCACTTGGAAGCAAGGAAGGAGTATCTTACCAAAGGCATCATTTAGCTTTGAGAAAGAAAAGTGACTTACCAGTCATTCCAGAAGTTGCTTTCCCTGTCATTCACAATGGTGGTCCACATGCTTTCCAGCAGTAGCATCAGCCTGGAGTACATGAAGACCTGGACAGAATCATAATGCACTGTTTGACCTGTCAGTTTTTAGGGTGGATTTCCTCCAAATATTTTGCCTATTTCCCGCCACTTGTTTTGCTCGAATTAGTTTTTGTTGGCCTTATGACTCTGTACACTTTATCACTGCTAACCAGTGCAAAAGTGCTTGTGCCCACTCTCCAGACAATTCAACCTCTTAGTACATTTATGTTACCCTAAGGTATGCCCTAGGAAGCTCATAGGACAGGTGCACTGTATTTAATAGGTAATCAAAAGGTTAGACATGCACTTGTAAGTTTTATATGTTCTGCCTAAATTTGTTTTTCACAACTGTTCCAGAGGATAGCATTGGATTGCCTTATTACATTTAATAAGTGCTAACTTTAGATTGGGGACAGATGAGCATTTCATGTTTGGCATCTATGACATTGCAATTAAAAATCCTACAATTTTGAAGATGCTACGTTCAGAAAGCTAAAAGAACAAATGCAAGAAGAACAGTTGATCGACAGAATGTAGAAGAAATCAAACATTCATCCCAGTCACAGATCTGGGTTTAATCCATCAGTGTTTTTTGCTCACCATGCCATTCCAGTTTGGACCCAGCCATATGCAAATCAGTTTTGACCCTGTTCCCCATGTGAACAGTCCAGCCCGAACTGCCAGACCAGGTCCTCCCTGGACCAGAAACAAGCATCCTGGGACCGGTTTCGGGGTATCACCCCTCTTCAGCCAGACAAGCTTGAATCTAGTGGCATAGTGAGCACGTGGGTCCCGGGCTCACTGCGCCACTGGATTCAAGCTAGCCTGGCTGATGAAGGGTTATACCCTGAAACCAGTCCCAGTATGCTTGTTTTGGGTCCAGGGAAGACCTGGCCTTGCAGTTCGGGCTGGACTGCTCCCATGGGGAACAGCGTCAAGACTGATTTGCATATGGCTGGATCCAAACTGGGGTAGCATGGTGAGCAAAAGAATTGATGGATTAAACCCAGATCTGTGACTGGGGGTGAATGTTTGATAGGTTCCACATTCCATCCTTCATTTGTGTTTTTTTTTGTATTTTTTTTTTACTTTTAGAAAGCTAGCTTTATCCTGTACTCTGCCATTTAGTGTCTGCAGCCTGCCCTGGGTCACATGATTGGGTGTAGTTGGCAATTAGAACTTTGTGAAATCCTCCTAGACAGTTGCACAATAGAAGGATTAGGTGTGCCTGAATGGGACATTTGCTGCAAGGATGGCGGGGAGAGCTGGGCACAGTCCCACTTGCAACTGAGTAGGCTATTCTCTGCCTTCACACAAAGGGCTTGTCACCACTGCATTGTCTATGCAGGCTGCCAACCAGGGTAGGTGAGTCAGGAAATTCCAAGCACTTCAAAAAGAAGCCTCTAGAAATGTCTCCCACACCACAGAAGGCATCAGGTAAATATAGGGCCCTTGGACCGACCTGTGGAAGGACCCTCAGAGGACTGCCTACTTCTGTGTCCTTCTGTGTACTCCACAAGGCTGCTTTGCTTCACCTGGAAGGACTGGTGTGCTGCCTGGAGCCTGTATTGAACCTGTGGAGGCCTGCCTTGCTGCTTGATCCCTGCTTCTCCACCTGAATCAAGGATTATCAGTGAATCCAAGGGCATATTTGCAGGCTTCATATTTGAGCCCTGCTTCTCCACCTGAACCTAGAATTACCAAAGTGACTGCAATGGCTAGTTAGCTGGCCTTGTGTTGAGAGTCATAGATGCATAACAGACTCCCAGCTTTTCAAACCGCACCTGGACCCATTCCGAGTGAGAAACAAAAAAGAATAGTGGAGCGTACCATTTGTAATAGTCACATGAATGATTACATTAGCTACACAGATTCGACAAGGGGATAAATGAAAGAAAAGAATCAATACCTGGCATGTGGGTGTATATCGTCTTGGTACTTATTATCTTTACTGATTCCACTTACAAATGTACTTATACAATCCATGAATGTTAATATTTATAATCTCATACATTTACATAATTTTAAACAATTTGGAAAGTACAGTGGTTGCAAATCTCTGATGTTTAGTCTTTGTAGATTCTCAGCCAATGAATGTAGTTCTCAGCCAGACTTCAGCTGATCCGTGTTTTGTCCCATTCCAGGACTTTCTCAAGACTTATTCCCGTTCCTAAGTACATCTTAATTCCAAAGAACATAACACTTAAGTTTTGCTCAAAATTTGTTTTGTAAACTCTCAATTTGGCACAACATTTGATTCTAAATTTCCAAAATGGAGTCTCCAAGTTTCAATAGTAATATACACTGTAAGTGCTTTACTTGTGCATTTCTGTGATTCTACTCGAGACCCCACATAGTGTACAAAGTATGCGCAAGTCCTAACCCCCCAAGCGGTTCCATTCCAGTCCTGGAGCCTTGATGGTGGTGTTTAAAAGTGCCCAGAAGGCCAAAACCAAAACTTGAGACTTTTGTTTGCCTAAACACTGCTCTGAGAACCGAGGAAAGACTAGGACTTCCCTGCTCATCGATCCACCAAGGTGCATCGCTGGTAAGCCTGATGAGTCTGCTATATTCTTCTCCACAGCACCAAATCTCGTTTACCTGTCATTTGCCAAAAGGTCACCTGGCCTCCCGGAACTCTTATCAGATACAACCTTCTGCCTCGCCTCAATGGAGATTGTGAATTCCATAAAAGTGACTAAGTCCTAACAAAGAAATATTCACTGTGACTGACTTTGTCTAGTGGTTCCCTGATGAGGACACTCCTTCCTCAAACTCTGACTGTAGCCTTGCCCAGCTGAACTTTAACTTCTCAGAACATTTTTCTTGAAATTTCATCTAAGGTCAAAGGTAAGGACTGACCAGGGCCAATCTACTACTTGTATCCTACCCACGCTCCATTAAGGTCTTCCATAATTTTTTACTTTGAGTCAGTCTCACACGACTACATGTCAGTGGTTGGTGCTTTGATCTTTTAAGTGCTAGTTTTTACTAAAAAGTTTTAATGTTCATAACTCTGGTTCTACTAATTGGATTGTTGTGATTTTGGTGTCAAGTGATATATTAAAATGTACTCTATTTTGCTAAATTGGTATGAAATGTATCTTATGTTGTATTTTCACTTTATTACTGTTTGTAAACTGCATAAATACTTTACACATAGCCTCCAAAGCCTGACTTTGTTTGTGCCCAGCTACCATAGGGTTAAGCACAGTTTAATTTACTGACTTTTGTGGTTGACCCTGCAGGAATTGGGGTTGTTGCACGAAGAGGGTTTATAATCCAGTCGACCAACAACTCAATTTCTCACAAGCACATATATAGAATATCAGTACCAACAACGGTTTCATGCAAATGTTAAAAAAACAAAACCTAACTACTGTAAAGTAGTGGCTATTCATGTATCACTTTGAAATGTTTACTTGACATTTAAAAAATAAATTAGTCAACAATTCAACATTTAAAATAATAATAATAATAATAATGGAAGGAAATGGCTAGGAAAGGATAACAAAACAAAGATATTAGACTATCCTCCTGGCATCTTGTACCTCAGCCTAAGCATACTTGTCTCAGAGTTGAACAGAACCCAGGCACTATGATTCACTTTGTTCATTCCCCTCACTTCTTAATCCTCCGGTCCTATAGCCTCCCTGACAACATGCCCCACCGCTGACATTATTCCCAAAGTGTATAATTTGGTCCATGACTTTGCTGTAAAAATTACAAAGCATGTGCTACTACCTAGTACTGTAGTGTAGCCTTTTTTAATGTAGCTTTATGCGCGTTAGCTTAAAGTATTAGGCCTCTGTGCACTTTGCCCTAGATACATTTTATTCAACCTTGCACTGTTATTTTACCATAACCAGTTTCACGGTCATGTTTTTATTTCATTCTATCACACTGTTTAGCTTACTTCAGCACTGTGTTCTCAAACAATACATTCTTGCTCGCACTGTGCTTCAGTCAAGGCTACAGTCTGGTACATTGCCGGTAAACGTGGTAGAAGTTTAGTCTCTAGTGTTCGTAGAAAGTACACATCCTTACGTAGGGACATTTCTTAGAACATCTGCATGTTAGTTATAAAAACACTTTCTACTCCTAGTACACGGGATAGGGAGCTTCCAACCAGGAACCTACAACTAGATGCTGACTGCCCCATTGCAGATGCTGATGCAGATTACAGGCCTTTGCTCAGGTATGAGGGTTGATGTCCTCCCGGGGGAACCTGAAAGGCAGGCTTAGAGCTTCACATGCTGTGCTCAGAATATAACTTAGAGAGAACCTAATCTAGTTGCACTATGATAGCCTTATTCTTGTGCTTCACTCTCATCGTTACTATTTTAATCCTACTGTGTTGTGTAGTTCTGGTTATTGCAGCTCACGATTTGCTATCTAAAATACAGTTGTTTTTATTAAACCAATCTTTAAAATTTAAACTGCCTTTGTCGTTTCTATATGAGACCGCATTGGGTATGAGAGAACCGATTGTGACCTGAGTGACCACGACTTCCCTGGGAAGTACTTAGATGTCATGCACTCGGCTGCCCAATTGTGTCTTCCCTTTGGGAGAGATGAGGCACTGCTAGTTAGCCGGAGCAAAACCTGAATTTGGGGTGACAAGAGTCCTTCACCGTGGGTCAGACTTAGTCCCCCACACTGCGAACGATCTTGCCACCCAAAAATCCAGTAGTCATTAGGATAATGAGAGCCTACGCGACATGGCGCCGCCAACATTTTGGTCTGGCTCTAATTTTCTGGTCCACAGGTATATCTCAGTCTCATATAAATATAATGATCCCTCAGTTCCTTATGCGGAGACGTCAGTGGCACTGAGGATTTCCGCCACCGCGGTATAGGTAATCCTAATTACAGTGTATGGTTGTTCAAGTTTGAACCTTAAAAGGATGAAGAACCCATCTTGGTGTGCCTTCTCTGAACTCTTGGTGCTTATAGAATGGTGAATCCCCAGGTTGTACAAATAGCTCTTAACATGAGACAACCACTCACAGCACATTTGCTAGCACACGGCCTCACGGCCCAGGGTGGTCCGGTCACATTTGTGGTGGACGCCCACGCAGCTTATGGAACCGAACTTTTTTTACTCTTGGGTCACATTTCCAGCAGTTGATGGGAATACGAATACATTCCATACAAATACAATAGTGAACGCACCTGGACAATACAGGGTGTACGCATACTTAGAGATACCTCTATCTTATCAAGAATATAATAAATGGCTTGATGGCGCCCTACCCCATACAATATTACCAGTAAGGTTAGGTCCACTAAGTAATGATGGTCCTACCTGGCCCTTATTGGCTACATATACACCACATCTTGCGGCTGCAAATATGGCAGTGGCTGAGATTCGACGCTCATTTACTGACTTAACAGCAATATATAGACTCTTAGTACAATTTGTGATGCAGACACTAAATACAAGCCCAGCGCGTGCTGCTGCAGCACAACCACACGCGGTAACACCAGGTATAAACCCGGTGAATGTACACTCTATTATGGGTGAAGTCCCAGAAAAACGAGAGGAGACTCCATTTTGGCTGGCGCAAACAATTAATACGCTGGAGCCAGTATTTCCCCATACGGGACCTCAGGGCAAACATAGAATAATAACTATGTGTTTACCCTTTGGGATTGTTCCCACAGTGGAACATTGTAATACATGGGACACGGTGTTTGCTGCGCTCTATACAACGGCACACGGTACACCGACATTAGCCAACCTACCGGAAGTGCTTTAACAAATTCAGGATGAATACGGGGCTGCCTTGGATTTAGGAATGCAACTGATGGGCAACTTTGCCACGGTTTCTTCAATAATCCTAAGCAATCTTAAAGGGGAAGCCGTTGCGCTTGCAGTGCGCATGCGTCTTCGTGACGTCCTGCAACAAGATCAGGAGCGGGAAATGCCTAAAATAATAGCGGAAACGTATTCCAGTATCGGTTGAGATAGCCTGGGGGCTAGACCACAAACGCCCCAATTTCAGGGAAAAATGAATAAAGATAATACTAAACAGCAACCTGAGGGCAATAAGAAGCCCTGGTAGAAAAAAACAACAAACACCCAAGAAAGAAAGGGGAGAATCTCCATGTACAGAGACCCCGCAGAATAGGTATAATCTCAGAAATAGAGATAATCTAAAAACGCCTGCTAAATATCAATATACTGCTACACGCCAATCTTGTTCTTTTCAGATAAGAGAAATGAGAGAGGTGTGTGGTCAGAGCGGAGAACGCCGTACGTGAAACCGAGATAGGAATCACAACGCTCTTCGGAGGTTTCTGTCAAGAAGGAGGAGAAACTGATACAACAAAAACAACAGTTTAAAAAGAAAAAGGTAGCAGCAGTCTCAGTTAGACATGCCACTCAGGAAGAGGGTTCTCTTGAAGAACAAGACATGGGCTCTAGCACTGCTAGACAGCGCGGCAGAGGTCACAATAGTTCTCCGGAATCTTCTAGAGCATCTGGTGGTGAAAGCAACTGATGACTTCATACAAGTAGAAACAGCAGATATGCGTGTCTCCGAACCTGATAGGGTGTATACAGTGACTTTACAATTGGAAGGAGACATTGAACACACTATACATGCAATCTTTTGGGATCGTGTGGTTAAGATATGCCATTTTGCTGGCCGAACAAGATTGCCCGTCTGATTTTGTCCGCAAAACCTTCCTTCTCACCCTTTGTTCAAGAGGAACTCGCTGAGTCCTATTCTATGAAATGGGCTCTTGCACAGGCACCTGTGTTATACAGAAATCACGTAGGGTGGGATAGAGATTCTCCATATCATGTAATTCCTATTAAAGGTGAGCCTCAGCCACAACCACAGTATCCCATAAAACAGGAAGCAAGGGCACCGGTGAGAGAAATACTTACACAATTAGAATACCAGGGGGTAAATGAACCCTGTGTCTCACCTATGAATAATCCTTTATTCCCTGTAGCTAAACTGGACCATTCATATAGAATAGTCTTAGACTACAGACATTTGAACGAACATACACGTACATATGCTATACAGAATTCACATAGCGCTGCACTAATGAGCAACATTGTGCGGGGAAACGTATAAAACAACTTTGGATATCGCGAATGAATTCTTCTGCCAGAATATAGCACCTGAAAGCCGAGACTTAACAAGCTTTAGCGCGCTAGGTTCCCAGAAAAAAATCTGTTGTTTGCCTCAAGGGTATAAGAACAGCCCAGGACTGTTTGCAGCTCGTGTGACTGCTATTTTACACGAGTTGGAGCCTGAAGCGTTGTCATATGTGGATGATGAGTTGCTACAACATGTAAGACGGGTAGCCCGCATTGTTGTAGGGTTTGCCGAAGTCGGCTACAAATTTAACTTAAAAAAATTGAAAATTGCATTCCTCAGCGTCATATTCCTTGGATATGAGCTGTCGAATGAAGGTAAGAGCCTAGCGCCACAATTCTTAGAAAAATGTGCACAATTGCAACCACCAAATATGATTAAGAAACTCCAATCATTGTTGGGCTTTCTAAATTTTGGCAGAACATACATTCCTGATTATGCTACACGCATAAAACCTTTATATGAATTAATACATCCTGATTTTTCGAGCAAATTCTGGACAATTGAACATACACATACTCTTCGGGAGTTACAAGCAGATATGCTAGCAGCGAAACATCTACACACACGGGACAATAAGATCATCAGGGTGATAACTGGGGTTTACTTATGTCACATTTAATGAAGGTGAGACAGTCCCGATTGGATTCAAGTCACACTTGTATTCTGCTGCTGAACAACGGTTTGCACCCACAGAGAAAATACTCACTGCTGTACAGATGGGTGTTATTAAAGAAAGACCTCTCGCCCAGGAAAAATGCATTATTGTTGTTTCTCCTATTCCGGCCCTTGAGGCTGTTACAAAAGCTAGCGTCCCAAACGCAAAAGCGCTTCACCCGCGATGGATACAATGGGCTATGTCTTTAACGGCCACTGATGTGGATTACTTTTTGAGCCAAAGTTACAAACCCAGGAATTTATACAATATGAAGTTGAATATCCAGTTCCCGCTGACACGTTACCTATTGATCAATATCAAGTAGTCCTGTACACCGATGGCTCTGCACAACCAGAGATTGGAACAAAACACCAATATTCTGCTGCATGTGCGGTAGTGAGCGGCAATATGGAGGGGGAGAAATTCTGCCCCCAACATACTTATACACAGACCTTAGGGGATTGTACAGCGCAATTGGCCAAGCTAAAAGCTCTACTAATGGCACTAGAACATAGAGATCTGACGCAGTTCACACTGGTTGTTTGTAATTTGTATTATTGCATCCAGTCTTTTAACGAATACCTACATTACTGGCGCTTGAATGGGTTCAGAGATTCAAAAGGCAACACCATAAAACACAGACTACTGTGGGGGAAGGTAGCAGACCTGAAGAGACGCTACCCAAAGTCCATGTTGTGCATACACTTGGACACCAGCACGTTGGAATACACGTTGCTGGAAATACTTTGGCTGATGAAGCCGCAAGTTGGCAGTAGAAGTTGCCACTGTAGATGCAGTGACGCGTTCGAGTTCCAAACCAGACAGAGATTATGGCTGCCATAAAAGCTATGGTTGATGGCACGCCTTATCCAAAAGGATTTCCAAATAAATATCAATACTGCATGGGAAGTATGCTGAACGCTGAAGTTAAAATTCCTAACGTAGGCGTACGCGACATCCCCAATAAAGATGTAAGACCACAATTGATTAAAGCAGCGCATGAGGGAGTGGCCTCTGCACATGCTGTTGTGGCAGCGACAATTTCGCTATTGCAGGCCCGTTATTGGTGGCCTGGTCTCTATAAAGAGACTAAGCAGTATGTCCTTTGTTGTGACATCTGCCAACAAATTACACAACACACTGCGAACAATCTTGCCGCCAAAAAATCCAGTAGTCTCATTGGGATAATGAGAGCCTACGCGACAGTACTATGTTAAACCTATGGTTAAAAACCCTGCCAGAAGAATGGGTTAGCAGAATTAGAGTGTGGATAGTGTTGAGTGTTCAATATGAAGGAACTGCTCTTCACAGTAAATCTGGAAGCTACCTTGGTTTTCCTGTTCTTTTTGCATTATTTATGCAACATTCTAAGCTTTAAGGGACATTTTCCTGACTTATGCAGGTGCTCCCTTTTGTCTGGACAAAGCTATAATTCTCACATGGGCTCTAATAGGAATGAAACACATCAGGAGTTGATTTAATCATTCTCAGTTGGCTTGGATAGTATCATGCGATAATGGGAGAATACTGACATTTGCCAAATGTTTCACTCCCATTGGAGACACAATGAGGAGAGATAATGATGAAGAGACAGAACAACACAATGACTGATGCTAGCTGTCAGACTCAGCACCCTTAGGGTGGTCTTACCCCAGACCTTTTGCCTTTACCCCCTGTTTTGTTGGTTTATCTTTTTGTTGGCCTTAGGACTTTGAGCACTTTACCACTTCTTATCAGTGCTAAAGTGTATGTACTTCTCCCTTAAAACATGGTAACATTGGTGTATCCACAATTGACATACTTAATTTACCTGTAAGTCCTTTGTAGAGTGGTAAACCATATACCAGGGTCTGTAAATTAAATGCTACTAGTAGGCCTGCAGCACTGACTGCGCACCCACTTAAGTAGCTCTGTAAACATGTCTCAGGCCTGCCACTGCAGAACCTGTGTGTGCAGTCTCACTGCCACCCTGGCTTGGCATCTCAAACCTCTTGCGAATCCCGGAACTCCACTTTTCTTTAATATACGTCACCCCTAAGGTAGGCCCTAGGTAGACCATCAGGAAAGGTGTTATGTAAGCAAAAGTCAGGACCTGTACGTTTAAGTTTTTCATGTCCTAGTAATGAAAAACTCCTAAAGTCATTTTTCACTACTGTGAGGCCTGCCTTTCTCCTAGGCCAGCACCAGGAATTCCCTATAAAATCTTTAAGCTGTAATTGCTGATCTTAGAGGAGTAGCTGCATCAAGTTTAGTACAGTCGGAATGGCAATAATACATCCTCTTTCCTGGTAAAGCTGGATTTATTATTACTATTTTAGAAATACTACGTTTTAAAAGTGGGCATTTCTCTGAACTCTCTGCCCTGTGTGCCAACAGCCCATCTCCAATACACATCTGGCTTGGCCTAGGTGACAGCTACACTTTGGCAGTCCCTTCAGATACCCACAACACATGATATTCAGCTACATCTGCATTCATATGCATACTGATGGGTCTTCCTAGGGAGGAGGTTGGTAAAAGGGTAGTCACTATAGTCCACAAACAGGGGATGATTACGCCCCACTAGCAGTCTGGAGCTCAGGTTGACCTGAAAGGGAGACCTGTGCATTTGACTAGAACTCTTTTGTAGTCACCCCCACATCAAAGACACTTGTCTTGACCCACTCAGGCAGTACACTACTGGACCTGTAAGAAACTCTGCTGGAGTAAAGGCTATTACGCTAGAAGGATTGCCACTCTACTGTGCCAGACTGTTCCCAGGAACTGCTGTCCTACTTTGCTGTGCGGCCCTGTAGCCTGCTGATCTCTGCCCTGCAAGAAGGATCTAAAGACCCCACCAGAAGTGACTATATGGGCTTGCTGGGTTGCCCCCTGTCCTCCTTGACGCCTCGGAGCTCAGGACTGCCTAACATAACCACAGCGCTACACTCTTGGAGAATCAGGAGCCTCAAGCCAGAATCAGCACCCTGTGGATGGTTTGACAGAAGATTTGGTTTAGAGGCCTCTGCTTATTCGTAGACTGCCTTGCCCCCAGAGACAACCAGCCATCCAGCCTGACTGCTGAGCGGAGGCATCTAGATGCCACATCGAGGAGATCCTGGGGTGCGGACTCTTCTGCTGATCAGGCAGGATCCAGCAACAGTCGCCTTTAATGAATCCCATAGGGGGGCCTCTTAACGCCCCACCAAACCCAGGCGGCCGAGAAAGGGTGCTACCTGCCAACTCACCCTAGCCACCGCTGCACTGAGCAGATCCCTCAGTGCAGCCTCTCCTGCCAAGCTGGCAGGACTAAGCGACTGCCTCCATTCAGGAATCCCCCACCACAGCCCCTTTTAGAGATGTGGGTCTGTCTGTTGTAATTTAATAGCGATTAGATTAAGCATTAGCAGAAGACATCTTGTATTTAGCAACTATTGGGAACATTTGGCGGAATCCATTTTGTATTCATGGCAGCCATTTTCTCTGCCATGTGCTCACCATGTGCTCTGTCCTACCTTTCTGTTAACTACTCTTGAAAATCTGTTTAGTGACAAGTTATATTTAGCATCTCCCACTTTCGCACATGCCCAGTAAGATCTGCAACTGTTAGTAATCAGTAACAGAGTAATGTGTCAACTAGTCCTTGAAACTGTTAGCCCCTCCTACTTGTCAACTGTGCATTTCCATGTGACCTTACATGTATGTAAGTCTTGCTTCTATAATTGTACCACCTTCTTTTAGCCCCTGCGTGGGTATAAAAGGACCATGTTCTCTTAGTTCAGTGTGCTACTTCAAACATTACCGAAGGATGCTGTTTGAACTTTAGTACCACCTCATGAGGTTTAATAAACGTTGTCTTTCATTTCAGTTTCTGTGCCAACTTCTTCCTATTTGGTTTGAGGACTTTGTGCAGAGATGGGTGAACCCCTTGCACTAGTACGTCTTGCTGAGGCTTACTTCAACAAATTGGCGCCCGAACGGGGACTCCTTGGCGACTCGGACGCCCAACGGATTGGTCGCAATGAAGGATTGGGATCTCGCTGCGGACGATCAATGCCTGAGGAGACCCGAGTCTTGGCAACTACAGCGTTTTTCCCTTCTTTCTGATTTGACCATCCAGGTGGCGCTGGTACTCGACTGAGATCCTTTTTGTTCATTCATCATGCAGTGACCATTTGGTCGATTTTAGAACTTGGCAGTTGGAACCTGGACACCCTGTGATTGGAAAGAGCCATTTTACGGCACTTGCTGTGGGTTTTGATGCCTTTGTTTGGTAATGAAGTTTAGCACTACTTACTGTGGCTCTTGTGTTTTGGGTGAATAGTCAATTTGTGTCCTCTGAATAGATATATAAATTGCAATTTATATAGGCAGGTAATGAGGAGAATTTTCTCCAATTTAATTTTGATTTGAACGGCACCTTAAGTGCTACTTTGATTATAATATTGCATATTGTGCACTATTTTTGACTTGCCTGTTTTTAGCGCACTTCGTAGGATGTGTTGCTTTTGTAATGGTACCAATTTAAAACTGGAAGAATCGCAACCGGCACCCCCAGAGGGGACGCCCAATAGATATGTATGTTAAACATGGTCTTTCTTCTATAATGTACAGCACATTATGAAATAAATACACTCGTGCGGATCCTGAGTTATGTTGGCCTATGCATGGGTCATTTGATTTGCAAAAGATTGAGTATGTGGAACAATGCATGTGTAAGCGAAGGTCTAGGCAAGATATGTTTGACTGTGTACGAATGTGGGAGAAAGAAGTCAGTGGACGAATGAAGCGTGAGTAAGCCTTGCTTGAGAAAGAACAGTGGAAGAATGTATATGTGAAAGCATTGGAAATGAGAAAGAAAGAAATAAATGACTTAAAGGAGCTAGAAGAGAAAGAACGTAAATTACAGGTAACTGGCCAATACACTGTTAGGCAAACTCTCTATCCTATCCTTAATAAACCACACAATGATTTTTTGTTACTAGATCGCCCTCCACCTCCGTATGTTGTTCCTTCTGCCCCTCATGAGTTAGCTAAGGTCTCCGGTTCGGAGCAACAGAAGATACAAGACAGTTGCTCTATGTTGCCTGCTGACCGTGCGTCTGAACTTAGATCTATTGCTCGTAAAACAATTCGTACCATTGTCTCTGCTTCTGAACTTTTAGACAACATGAATGGGTGGACGGAAAAGGAGCAGCTATATTTTACTGAGGCATTTGGCACAGAAGTTATTGAACTATTTCGGAAATATTCTGAGTTAGAGCCCGATGATGTAGCAGCTGATCACAAGCAAATGCGTGATGGTCTTTTTGTTTTCTCCCAGGTGGCTGATGCAATCAGGCGTTTGGTGAAATTATGTGTTGTGGCAGTTCGTTTGCAAGAGGAGAAAAGGGCCGTGGACGTAGTTTCACGGACATCTCAGACCGGCGGGGTGCAAGCTTCCATCTTCGGAACAGATAAGACTATGATAGTTCATGCGAAACCAATGCGGGGGCCGCGCCTTTGTATGTTCCTCCTAAAGGATTGGGTACAAGTGATGATAAAACTTCTGTTGATGCTAAGGGTTATTTTATTTATAATTGGGTGTATACTCCTTGGAATAGGGCAGATGTAATGGCACTTAAAACAGCATTATCTGACCCACGGAAAAATCCAGCCGCCTTTTATGAGGAAGTTGAGGGAGCAATTAGTTCTTGTACTATGACTTTGGCTGGCATTGATTTATTTTTCGGATTGATATTACCGCTAGATATGTGGAGAACTGTTCGTAAAGTTGATGATCGTGTAGTTTTTGGGGCGTCATGGAAAGAATTAGAACAAATGGACGGGGATAGGGAACCTGCGAAAAAGCCATATCAGTTGATTCTAGATCTTCCCACAGCCATATTAAGTTAAAAATTATTATTCCCCCTAAAAAGATAGATTGGACTGTTTTAGCGTCTTGTAAGAAAAAGGCAGATGAATCGGTCTCTGATTTCTTTACACGCTTTGAATAAGCATTTCATGATTTTAGTGGCCAGTTATTGTCAGATGATACGGGCAGACATTTGTTTGTCGATAAATATGTCGCAAATCTGTTATCAGGAATAGCTAGTCATTTAAAAGCTAGTTAAAGTTCATGGACTACCTCTACTCCGGTTTCTCTTTTGACTATGGCGCAGTATTATGAACGTCAGGAATTAGAAGCAAAAGGTAGCGAGGATAAAAAGATTAAAGAATTAAAGACAAAGGTTATGTTGGCTCAAGATTATGGTCCGCCTTTTAGAGGTAGTCATAGAGGTGGACGTGGATCTTATGGTTCTTCTTACACTCGTTCGAATTTGTCTGTTGATAAGTGTGCGTATTGTAAGAAATTTTGGCATTGGGCTGCCGATTGTCCAGCACTCCGTGTTCAGCAGTGTTCACGTGGTCGGGGACAAATGAGAAATCGCTCAGAATATTCAGGACCTAGAAGAAGCACGAATGATCATGCTAGGGTTGATGCTAATGTACGAGGGCAGGATGGGTTTAACACTTTTGATAGACGGAACCAATACCAGATGTCTAACCATGTGCAGCCTGATTTCCAAGATTCTTCTTATGCATAGGATTGCCTAGGATGGGGTAAGGAATCAGTTGAAGTTCCAGTAGATCAGAGGGGTCCCTATGTTACAGCACATGTTTTGGGTTCTACTGATCAGTTTCTGGTTGATACAGGAGCTACTCGTAGCAACTTGTCTAAACAATTGATTCCAAGGGCTCCCCTGTCTGGCTTAACCATTACATCGATAGGTTTCGATGGAACACCTTCCCCTAGCCCATTGTCACAAGCACTTGCATTCCATGTTGATAAATTTACTGCTCCATGTCCATTTTTGCTTTCTCCAAATACACCAGACAATATTGTGGGTCTTGATATGCTCAAGTATTTCAGGGCTACAATACGATGCTCTCCTGAAGGGGTGCGTGTAATTTTAAATGATAATCATCCTGTGATGGAAAGAGTTTGTCTTGTTAAAGAGGATATTGCATTAGCTTCACTCCCTAGTACTTTGTGGGCTACTTCAGATACTGATGTTGGACAAATGATTATTCCACTGGTACATATTAGTGTCCAGTAGGGAGCTGTATTGCCTCGTTTTCCTCAATACAAAATTTCACAGGAGGGCGAAGAAGCACTCACACGAATTGAGCATGATCTTATTACAATTGGAGTTGTTGAGGAAGTTCTGTATAATGTTTGTGACAGTCCGATTCTTCCTATTCTGAAAAAGGATATTGATACTAGGATTTACCGATTTAATTATTGATTTAAGAGAAATCAATAAGATTGTGATACCACAATATCCTGTGGTATCTGACATCACAACACTTCTTACTTTGGTTCCCCCGACAGCAACTACATTCTCTGTGATAGACTTGAAGAATGTTTTCTTTTCGATCCCTATTCATCCTGACAGCCAACATTTGTTTGGTTTTACTTTGAATAAACAATCATGGAGATTTTGCAGAGTTCCTCAAGGCTATACTGAGAGTCCTAGTATTTATAGTCAAGCGTTAAAACGACAACTTGATTCTTTTGTTTTGCCTGAAGGTGGGGCTCTCATACAATATGTTGATGATAATTTGTTGGCAGCTGATACCCCTGAGCAATGTGAAAAGTGCACTTTGTCCTTACTTTCTTTTCTTGCTTCACACCATCATAAAGTGTCACGATAGAAATTGGAATATTGTAGACCAAAGGTAACCTATTTAGGTCACCTTTTGTCTAAGGAGGGCCGTGCACTTACATCAGATTGTATTCAAGCAATTTTAGACACACCAGTACCCTCTACTCAGAAAGATGTTCGTGCATTCCTTGGTCTTACTTCTTTTTGTATGCAATGGATATTAGGGTTTTCACACATTGTCAAACCTTTGCTAGCAGTTTTGACTAAAGATATTTCAGTGGCCCTCCCATGGACAAACGAATGTGAGACTGCTTTCCGGCAGCTATGACAAGCCCTTTGGTCAGCACCAGTGTTAGGTACTCCAGATTACATGAAGCCTTTTGCACTTTACGTACATGAGAAAGATGGATGTGCATTGTCAGTTTTAGTACAGACACATGGCGATAAGCAGCGTCCCTGTGCATATTTTTCAGCAGTACTTGATCCTGTCGCTCAAGCGTTGCCTGGGTGTTTTCGTTCAGTTGCCGCAACAGCTGTGTCAATATGTCAGAGTGAAGGGATAGTTTTGTCACATAAGCTATTGATGTTAGTACCCCATGCGGTTGATGCTCTTTTAAATCAAACAAAGACACATTTAACTAGCGTTCGCCTGACAGGGTATGAATTGACATTGCTGGCTCCTCACATTACACTGAAGAGATGTGCAACGCTAAATCCAGCCACTTTGTTGCCATATCTGGTGACTCAGCCTCAGTCACAAGAAACACATGATTGTATATTCCTTACCGAAGAACAGACAAAGGGTCGTATTGATTTACAAGATACGCCCCTTCCAGATGTAGACGGGGAATTTTGGGTTGATGAGTCTTGTTTGAAGTTGCCAGACGGTATGACCTCAGCTGCATATGCAATCACCACAATACATACGGTAGTGGAGACAGCTCGTATACCACAGAAGTCAGCTCAAGCAGCTGAACTAATAGCTTTGAGACAAGCATGTGAGCTTAGTACTGACTTATGTGTGAACATTTATACAGACAGCTGCTATGCTTTTGGAGTGGCTCAAGATTTTGGTTTGCTTTGGAAGGAGAGAGGCTTTCTCACATCCCACGGGATGCAGATAATGCACGGAGAATTAGTGCATAACCTCTTGACTGCATTGACATATCCAAAGAAACTAGCTATTGTGAAATGTAGTTCACACAAGAAAGTGACCGATAAGATAGGGCAAGGTAATGCCCTTGCGGACCGCGTAGCACGTGAGACTGCGATGTAGCAAAGTACTACTTCTATGTATATAGTGAAGTCACAAGCTGAACGTTGGCATAATGCTAGACAAGACGTATTAGATATACAGAAATCTGCTTCTGTGAAAGAACGTGAGCAATGGTCTGAAGAAGGAGAATTGGATGATGAGGGCTGTTGGCGGAATAAGCAGATGGATAAATGGAAATTGCCTATAGCTTTTGTACAACCTATGGTTCAGATGGCACATTGGCTGGCACAAGTTGGAGCTTCAACAATAATGAAGTTGCTTACGCAAGTTTGCGAGCATCCAGAAATTTCCAGTACAGCTAAGAGAGTAGTACAGTCTTGTTTGATCTGTTTACAATACAATCCTGGAAAAGGGACACATACTCCTGCGGGAGGGTTTGCTACACCAACTGCACCTTTTGAAGTTCTACAAATGGATTATATTGAGCTTGAACGCTGCAACAATTTAAAGTATGTCTTGGTGGTGGTATGTGCCTTCAGTAAATGGATAGAGGCGTACCCCCCAAAGGATAATACTGCCATCACCACAGCAAAGGTGCTTTTGAAATAATTTTTCCCTAGGTATGGTGTTTGCAGACTTTTATGGAATGATAACGGACCTCATTTTGTTGGGGAAGTTATTAAGTATGTCCTGAAAGGATTAGGGATCAAAAAGAAGTTCCATGCGGTTTTCCACCCACAATCAGCAGGGTTGGTGGAAAGTTATAATGCTACTTTGAAGCTGAAGTTAGCGAAGATACAGGCTTCCACATCCTTAACTTGGCCGGATGCATTACCGTTGGCATTCTTGTCTATTAGGTCAGTGTCACACTCTCGAATCGGCCTTACTCCTTACGAAATAGTGTTTGGAAGGCCAATGAACATTTGGGGAATTCCTAAGCCACATTCTGTATATGATGTACCTTGTGTCCTGATGAATGATTATTTGGCGCAGTTAACCGACAATTTGGTTTCTATTCATCAACAGGTTCCAGAAGCACTTCCTGTCAGATCTACAGGTGAAGGCCATGAACTCCGACCTGGTGACCAGGTGATGATTAAGTCCTTTGAAATATCAAGCCGTTTGGAACCAAGGTGGTGAGGCCCAGAACAGGTGCTCCTTGCGACAAGGAAAGCAGTTCAAGTGACGAACCGAAAGAATTGGGTCCATAGTACTCACTGCAAGAGAGTGCTACCTACCTTAGTGGAACCTGCTGTGCTGACCGATCATCGAGAGATTTTGACTATGGAGAAAGGCCGTGCTATATCACCTGACGAATCTGCGGAGACTTCCCGGACCGTACGATTCCTGGAGTGTCGCAATATAATTTGAGACCGAGGAAAGACCCTGTAGTGCTGGAGAAAACTGGTTGAGCTACTGCCCTGGGTTAGTGAAACGGAGAGCCAATGTGGCAAGGGGTGGGGGGAGGATCAGCCATGCATTATAGTAGTGACACCCGTCTTGGCCCGTAGTGAAGAAATCAGCGGCTGCCCAGGGATAAGAGCTCCAACGATTGTTATTAATTAATTTCTGAAAGGGTCGATTATCACTATTGCTAAAATGAATAACAAACTGATCATTAGTACTATGGGGTTTGTTGTTGTTTTGGTGGTTATAGTAATAATCACGTGGTTTGTTGAAAAGAAGGCTCCTGCCCGTGAGGTTTTTGTTGCCACTACTCCAGTACCAGAGGATCACTATTACTTTACGCTCCCCTATCAGGAGCAGATGCACCGTCACTCGTACTTCAATAATACTTTCATTCAGATGTTGCATCATACTCATAATGCTACAAATACTACTAACTGTTGGGTATGTGGAATGATACCTGCGCATCAAAAGAAAGGAGGAACACCTTTCATTCCTCTTCCTTTTTCACACAATGGTTCTTGTCAAGCTTGGTATACGCTTTTGTTTGCATCTGGAAAACGTACAGAGGGCGGACTTCTTTTTCGCCTTAATAAAGTATGCTACCAAGACAAAGATGGTTATCCCCAAGCCAAAGGAACTAAATGTGAATGGGAAGAGTATCATCCGGACAATGTTTTAATATCATATGTCTTCACAAATAGAAGAGACTCTGACCAGAAAAAACAATTTGTGATTTCTTTTACAAAAACTAAAGCAGATTTATGTATACGTAGCATTGGGCGAATTCCAGTAGGGATAAGCGATTGTACCTTGATTTTAACTATTGAGGGAGTAAATAATAGTAGTTTTACAGCTTCACATAATACATATTTTGTTTGTGGTAACTATGGATATTACCAATTACCTGTTGGGTGGTCAGGTGTGTGTTGTGTATCTTTTCTATTACCCCCTGTGTTTATGGCCCCTGCATCATATCACCAAGATTTTAATCTGTTCAATGACATCATTAAAAATAGATATAAAAGGACAATAAGTACAAATGAGGTAGACCAAACGGATACTAGCCTGCAACAATATGTTGATTTTAATTTAGGGCTGTTCTCCTTTGTGGGTGCTGTGTTAAACAGTAGGAAAGTAAGACGATTGACTAGGGTTGTGGAAGCTGTTACCAATCAGGCAGCTCTGGCACTTGGGAATATTACGGAGTAGCTCCAAATTGCGAGGATTGTAGCGCTCCAAAATCGTATGGTGCTAGATGTGATATTAGCTGATCGAGGTGGTGCATGTCGCATCATCGGTAGTAGTTGCTGTGTTTTTATTCCAGATCACTCATCTTCAGTATATGATGCAATATCGAAATTGCATAAAATTGCTGCAGAAATCCACACAGAGACTGGTACTTGGACTTTTTCTGGATGGTTTTGGGCTCTTGTTTCCGCTTGGGGTTGGAAACTACTGACTATCCTGTGTGTAATGATTGCAATATTTTTCACATGCTGTATCTGTATCTGTATTCAGTGTGGTCCAATGTTCTGCTCCATGTGTATTACTGCTTGTATGCCTACCAAAAGAAATATTACAGAAATGAAAGCACAACACATGTTAGATAAGGAAATAGCTGAAATGATGAGCATAAATATACAAGATGAATATTTAGATTATCCCAGAAAGACGAATGTCTTCAGCTATCGCTGAAAGGGTCGTCTGTTGTAATTTAATAGCGATTAGATTAAGCATTAGCAGAAGACATCTTGTATTTAGCAACTATTGTGAACATTTGGCGGAATCCATTTTGTATTCATGGCAGCCATTTTCTCTGCCATGTGCTCGCCATGTGCTCTGTCCTACCTTTCTGTTAACTACTCTTGAAAATCTGTCTAGTGACAAATTATAGTTGGCATCTCCCACTTTTGCACATGCCCAGTAAGATCTGCAGCTGTTAGTAATCAGTAACAGACAGTAATGTGTCAACTAGTCCTTGAAACTGTTAGCCCCTCCTACTTGTTGACTGTGCCTTTACATATGACCTTACATGTATATAAGTCTTGCTTCTATAATTGCACCACCTTCATTTAGCCCCTGCGTGGTTATAAAAGGACCATGCTCTCTTAGTTCAGTGTGCTACTTCAAACATTACCGAAGTGTGCTGTTTGAACTCTAGTACCACCTCATGAGGTATTAATAAACTTTGTCTTTTATTTCAGTTTCTGTGCCAACTTCTTCCTATATGGTCTGAGGACTTTGTGCAGAGAAGGGCGAACCCCTTGCACTAGTAGGCCTTGCTGAGGCTTACTTCAACACGCCGGCTACCATCGGAGCCGCTGCTGTGTTGCAAAGCCTCTCAATCGGACATAGTCATCAGGACACTAAAGTTATTAGGTGTGGTGGGGGCCCTCAGGTTGATCGCTGTTGGTTCACCATTATCTCCCACCCTGCACTGAATCTCTTCTGCAACCTACATGGGCGTAACAAGTCTCTTTTCTGTTTCAAGCCTTCCTGAAGTGACGCTCTTGTCACCCAAACTGAATACGTAATGATTATAGCACTACTTTTTCCAGGTAGCATCCAAGAAAATCCTCAAGTGATTTACTAAGTGGATCTTTGTCAATTTGATCATAATCCCTTTTGCAATTATAAAGAGTATTTTTCATATGTTTATATATTCCTGTGTGGAGCTTCCTTTCTTTCATGGTGTCTTACTGTAATTATTGCTTGTGTATGGCAAAAATACTTTACGCTTTGCCTCTTAAGTTAAGTTTGACTGCTCTGCTCCAAGCTACCAGAGGGCAGGCACAGGTTAATTTAGGTTGTTTATCTGGCTTAGCCTAACTAGAGTACTGGGCTCTGTCTAGCTTAGGTGTATACCCTAGCCAGCCAGAAACCCCATTTCTAATACAAGCTCAATTCTGAGTTGGAAGTGGAAGCCCTAAATGAATCAGGGAAATTAATTACAATTCTTTTGAGAGCATTACAGATTACTGATGCAGGATGGAAGCCTCAGGAACAGGAAGGCTCCAAAAAATGGAAAAGAGCAAGATGCAGAATGCAGACAGGAAAAAGAGGGGGCAAATTGAGAAAATAATTGACCAAGAACAGACAATAGAACTGTAAAATATAATATCGGTTAAGTTATCGGAAACAATTTTTGACGAAACAAGAAGAGGTGTTGAAATTGTGAATGTTCTCCAGCTGAGACTTTAATTATTTGGACTCAGTGCTACAACTCTTCCTAGCTATTGAAAGTTTATAAAATCAGAGACTGGAGCTTGGTGACTTTCATCTAGAGGGCAACAAGGGAAAATTGAAAAACCTCGACTATAGTGGTTGCTGAAGGACTTTTTGGTGCCTATGAAGTAAATGAGGAAAATGAAACTGTAGATGCATATGACTTACCAGAAGAGAACAAAAACACATCTGTGGTAAAACTCTTCAATGAAACGGGGTTAAAAAAAGATGCTTGTAGAAGAAGTGGTTTTAGGTGTAAGTGAAAAACAACACCTAACTTGCCACTTGATAACTTTGATGTGTTTAACAAGTTGATGATTAGAGAACTAAAACACCTGAGAAGAAAAGGTGCAAAGAACAAAAAGAATTTGACTTGTTCCCATTATGAAGTTCTCACAAAACTGGATAAAGATTGAGAGAATATTATAAAACCCTTAGACAAGAGGGGTGATGTGGTAGCATGGGCTAGGAAAAAGTATGCCAAGAAGGCTATGTCTCAGATAGATGATCAGGAATGTTATTTAAAGGTAGAAAGATCTTACAATAAAGATCTATCCAAGAAATATATGGGGATGAAGACTTATGGCATCTTCAGCGGGCACTTTTAAAAAAAATCTCATTGATATCCATTGACCATGTTTTGTTTCCATTTTTTGAGTGTTCACCTAGTTTTTTAGGAGACAGTATAGATTTTATTACAAAGACACAGATTTTACATTGACTCTGGAACCTCTTCAGTGACTATGGATGCCAACCTGTCGCCATACAAGTATATTCCGTAACAACAAAGTGGAAGCAATTTCACAGATTCTAAATACTAGACCATTATGGTTTTATGAACACACAATGATGTTTATTTCTACTGAATTCCATGGTAGAAATTTGTCTCAAGGAAAATGTTTTCCGTATAGTAAGCAACTATGCAAAAGCAGAGAGTAACAGAGATGGGCACCTGCTTAGCACTCAGCTATGCAAATGTATTCATGGGAGACCAGGAGGAAGTAGGTGTCCAGCGAGGACCATTATCAAGGGTTCCTGGAAAAAGTACTCCTATGGTTACTGCTCACTTATGATTTGTTTATTTTTATGGTCAGGAGAGCAAAAAGCGTTTAAGCAATCTGTGCTCATGTCAATGAACACCCTTATAATATAAAACTGCCAATGTAATGTAGCCAGAAAAGTGTACATTTTCTGGATTTGAGAGTATAGGTATCAGATAATAGATTTAAAATTTCCCCATATAGAATAGTGACAGCTGGAAATAATATTTTACATGCTTCCAGTTGTCATTCAACACATTTAAAATGGAGCATCCCACATGGAAAGAAGATGATGTTAAAGATAAACTCTAGCTGTTTTGATTCTTGTGAGATAGCAAAACAATGATGCATTACTTAGATTAAGAGCAAGGCGTTACACACTCAAAATTGTGAAGAATGCAAAAATGAAGACTATTTAAATCTTAAGAGGGATGATATAATATGCACATATGAGAATGGACAAGATGTTAGATTAACTGAGGGACACAAGTCTGATGCGTGTGAAAACTGGGGTGACTGCAGAAGCCCCCTCACTTTTTTCCTCCATTTGCAGCTGATACTGGTGTTTTCTGACTCCAGTTGTGCCCTAGGCACTGCTAACTAGCCATGGGGCCAGTGCTCAGTTTGAAATGGTATATGCAAATGAGGCCTTATTATAATTGGCTCAGACTTACCTATAAGTCTCTGGTACATGGTAGCACATGTAGGTTTAGGGACACCAGTATAGTTAGTGTACCCATAGGTGCACTGCAGTGGTATCCAATATTATTGTAAAGGCAGGCCTGCCTTGCTGTCTGTTTTTAAGTTAAAAATAACCCCAAATTTTACTTTGGAATTTAAAGTACTTCCAAAGTCTCAAACTACCTTAATTTTGCATATACGTCGCCCCAAGGTCTATCCTACGTGCCCCAAGAGTTGTGTGGAGTGTAAATATAAGCAGGGACTTTATAAAGGATGTTTTATAAGCCCTGGTGAGGGAAAAACATCTAATTTCTTTTTTCCCCATTGTAGTCAATCTGCTCCGTAGGCTAACATTGGGAGACTTTATTATAAAATGATAAAGTCTGACTTCTGACAGAGAGGAACCAAATCTATCAAATTTGGTATCCAATTACATGTTGTAGTAAATCCAACAGCTTGCCAAAGTTGAATTAATTATATCTAGCACAGAGAGAGTTTTAGAGCTCTTTCTGAAAGTTACCAAATTCAGCCCAGTAGTACCCTTTCCTGACTGGTCAGGCTCTGGCAGCCTGAGCTACGCTAACGTAATGAGGTGTGAAGTGGCCTGAGGTGAGACAAAGGAAGCATCTGGTGGGAGAAGAACTGCTGCAGCAGATGGCAGAACAGAATGGGGCAAAAATAGCCAAAATGGTATTCAAAATATGAAAGACACTTGAAACAGGAGCTGGATCTCCCTCATTTCCTGTTTCCCCAGACAGATGCGAGTCTCACTGATCAGATTCGGAAAGGGGTGTGTAAAGGAGACTTAGCCACACCAGTGGGTGGACTCAGCCAGATCTAACCTCCAAGGATGAATCTTTGCCATCTTGGATTCTTAGAGAATTTTTCTCTCTCTGATTTGTTTTTGCCACACTGTAGGAGGCTGGCCTGGCTTATAGTGGGTACCAATGGTACTTACACCTTGTGCCAGGTCCAGTTATCCCTTATTAGTAAAGTAGAAGTGTTCTAGCAGCTTAGGCTGATAGAGGTAGCTATAGGAGAGCAGCCAAGGCTGAACTAGGAGACATGCAAAGATCATGCAATACCACTTATATCATATAGGTACTACATCATAAGAAAGACAATACTCAGTGTTACTAAAAATAAAGGTACTTTATTTTAGTGACAATGTGTCAAAAATATCTCAGGATATGCTCCCTTAGGAGTTAAGTAAAATACACAAAATATACACAACAAACCAAATCAGGTAAGTAAAACAGTTGGAAAGTAGTGCAAACACTCTAGAATACAATAGGATGCAATAGGCCTAGGGGCAACACAAACCATATACTAAGAAAGTGGAATGCGAACCACGAATAAACCCCTAGGCTAGTGTAGTGTGTAGAGGGTCGCTGGGAGTGTAAGAAAACACTGAGGGTGTCCAAGATACCCCACCCCAAGACCCTGGAAAGTAGGAGTAAAGGACTACTATTTCCCCAGAAACACACTAAAGTTGTGATAAGGGATTTTGCAAAGACCACACCAGACTGCAAAGCACTGAAGACAGATTCCTGGACCTGAGGACTTGCAAAGGAAGGGAACCAAGTCCAGGAGTCTCTAACGTGTCCAGGGGGAGAGGGAGCCCACTAATCCCAGATGTAGGTGCAGAATGGCTGCCTCTGGTTGGAAGAAGCTGAAGATTCTGCAACAACGAAAGGCGGTAGGAAGTTCTTCCTCATATAGAAGATGTCCCACGGAGTGCTGTAAGATGCAGAAGTGTTTCCTTGGCAAAATACTGCGAACAAGCCTTGCTAGCTGCTACAGTCGCGGTTGGAGAAAAAGGGTACTGCCCGGGCCCAGGAAGGACCAGAATGTTGCCACTTGGGAGAGGAGACAGAGGGGCCCTCAGCAACGTAGAGAGCCCATGCATAAGCAGGAAGCACCCGCAGAAGACCTTCAACACAGGTTCAAGAAGACTGAACATGGTGGTCATTTCAACACTGCAAAAGGAGGTTCCACGTCACCGGAGATCAATTCAGGGAGCTGAGCATCGCAGGACAGAGTGAGACCTAGGCTTGGCTGAGCATGCAAAATTTCTTGGAAATGTGCACAGAAGCCCTTGTAGCTGCAGTTCACGTGGTGCACAGGATTACTATCTGGAGAGGGGAGGCAAGGACTTAACTCCTCCAAATTTGGACAGTTGGATCACTGGACAGTCTGGGTCACTTGGGTTCAGCACCTGTGTTCCAGGGGCCACACTCGTCAGGATGAGAGGGGTCCCAGAGTACCGGTGAAGCTGAAGTTTGGTGCCTTCTGAAGAAAGAGGAAGATTCTGTCGACCCACGGGAGATTTCTTTGTGACTTCCAGGGCAGGGTGAAGGCAGGCAGCCCCCCAGAGCATGCACCACCAGGAAACAGTCAAGAAAGCCGGCAGGATTAGGCGCTACACTGTCGCTGGTAGTCTTCTGGCTACTTTGTTGCAGTTTTGCAGGTGTCCTGGAGCAGTCAGCAGTCGATCCTTGGCAGAAGTCGAAGAGAGAAGTGGAGAGGAGTCCTGGTGGACTCTTGCAAGTCGTTATCTGAGGAAAAGCCCACTGGAGAGACCCTAAATAGCCCTCAGAGGATGATTGGCCACCTAGTCAGGTAAGCACCTATTAGGAGGGGTCTCTGATGTCACCTGCTGGCACTGGCCACTTAGAGGCCTCCTGAGTGCCCTCACACCTCTGGAAACAAGATGACAGGTCTGTGACACACTTGGGGAGCTCTGGGCACCACTCCTGGGGTGGGGATGGACAATTTGTCCAATTTCACACCAGAGCAGGGACTGGGGGTTCCCAAAACCGGTGAAGACTGGCTCATGCAAGGAGGGCACTATTTGTGCCCTTCAAAGCATTTCTAGAGGCTGGGAGAGGCTACCCCTCCCCAGCCTTTAACACCTATTTCCAAAGAGAGAGGGTGTAACACCCTGCTCTCAGAGGAAATGTTTTGTTCTGCCTTCCTGGGACTGGGCTGCCCAGACCGCAGGAGGGCAGAATCCTGTCTGTAGGGTGGCAGCAGCGGTAGCTGCAGAGAAAACCCCAAAGAGCTGGTTTGGCAGTACCCGGGGTCGATAGTGGAGCCCTGGGGATGCATGGAATTGGCTCCCCAATACCAGATTTGTAATGGGGGGATGATTCCATGATCTTAGACATTTTAAATGGCCATATTCGGAGTTACCATTGTGAAGCTACATATAGGTATTGACCTACATGTAGTGCACTTGTGTAATGGTGTTCCTGCACTCACAAGGTTCGGGGAAATGGCCCTGAATGATGTGGGGGCACCTTTGCTAGTGCAAGGGTGCCCTCACATTTAGTAACTTTGCACCTAACCTTCAGCAAGTGAAGGTTAGACATATAGGTGACTTATAAGTTACTTAAGTGCAGTTAAAATGGCTGTGAAATAATGGTGCATTATTTCACTCAGGCTGCAATGACAGTCCTGTGTAAAGGTTTGTCTGAGCTCCCTATGGGTGGCAGAAGAAATGCTCCAGCCCATAGAGATCTCCTGGAAACCCAATACCCTGGGTACCATATACTAGGGAATTATAAGGGTGTTCCAGTATGCCAATTAAAATTGGTTAAAGTGGTCACTAGCCTATAGTGACCAATTGAAAGGCAGAGAGAGCATGAGCTATGAGGTTCTGATTAGCAGAGTCTCAGTGACACAGTTAGGCACTACACAGGTATACACATTCAGGCCACAAACTATGAGCACTGGGGCCCTGACTAGCAGGATCCCAGTGAGACAGTAAAATATACTGACATATACTCACAAACAAGCCAAGTGTGGGGGTAACAATGCTAGAAAGAGGCTACCTTCTCACACACACTTTACAGGAAGTGGTCACCCCAGAAGGTGGTGGCCTGTACCGCATTGAACAGGAGCACCCCCCTTCTTCCCCCCACAGGGGCATGGATAAGCAGAGCTGTCTCACAATTCAGATCCCTGATGAAAGAAGATACTGGAGAAGGACTGCCCTGCTGAGCCCCTGGTTTGTACCAGAAGAACTGCACTCACAAAGACTGCACCACCTGCACACTTTGGGCTTCACCAAGAAAAGGACTTTGCCTTGTTTCTGCAACTCTACGAGCGGACTCTGTAAGGTACAGAGACAACTGGAGTCTCCTGCACCAAGTCCTGCAAAAAGAGCCCAGCTAACAAGTGTCCAGTGGCCATTTGAGTATTCTGGCCAGGTGCATTCTGGGAACTCCATTCCCAACTTCTAATTAGCAACTCAGAGCTTCTGGAACCTTGAATCAAGTTTGTGGGCACTTCAAGGACCCAAAAAGTACATCTGAAAAAAGATCCAGAGGTTTGGAGCAACTGTTGTAAAAAGTTCTAGAAGTTGAAGTGCATTATGGGAGTTGTACTCCCAGACCCCAAGAGGCAAACCAAAGACTCTGAACCCTTGGCTACTGCTGTGCACCAGTTTCCTGGATCAAGACACTTCTGAAAGTAAGTGTAACCATGTTACATTGTGGGTGGACTGAACTCTGGACTTTGTCCCTGTCCAATGTGACTTTTTTTTTTTAACCCTTTAATCACAATTTGCTTTTAAGCGCTAGTCTTACTTTTACTCTTTGAAAATCCATATCTCTGGTTCCCTACATTGGATTTTTGTTGTTGTTGTGTCATTTTAAAGTTGAAAATATTTCTATTTTTATAAATTGGTGTTGTATTTTTATTGTGTGTTTGGATTACCTATTTACTGATTTGTTGATTTGCACAACTGTCTCCTAAATTAAGCCTAACTGCTTTTGGGCCAAACTATCAAGGGTTAAGCCAGGATTCATTTATTGAGACCTTGACAGGACCTAGTGGGGGTTTGTGGCCTATTGCCAGTGGGTCCCTACCTACCCTTACCAATAACCCACTTCCCAGCATCATGCAATTAGGTTTATTGCCTTGTTTTCCTCCCAGTGGGGTTTGATAAAAAAATTAAAATAAGAACACAGTATATATTGAACAATGATGCTACCTTGGCTCCTTATCTGATGATGAGTACACCATAAGGCATTAGAAAGCATATTCTAGTTGACATCTGGTGATCAAGAGCAACTTTTCAGAGGATCTCACAGCTACAGATCAGATCAAAGTTAAAGGTTTTGTCCCTGGTATAAGATGCAAAGCCTGAAAATATAGGCCCTCATTACAACCCTGGCGGTGATAAAGTGGCAGTAATACCGCCAACAGGCGGACGGTAAAAAAAAAATGGAATTTTGACCATGGTGGAAACCGCCAACACAGACAGCCACTTTAACACACCAACCGCCACAGTGGTAGCAACAAGCACCACTGCAGTAACCGCCAACAGCCAGGCGGAAGACAATGTTCTGCCCACTGTATTACGAGACACCAATCTGCCATCTTTTCCGGGTCGGTACCAATGCCATCAAAAGCACGGTGGAAACAGTACACAGAAGGGAAACAACTCACCTCTGGAGACTCAAGGAAGAACCACAACACCATGGAGCCAGAACTACAGGTGTTACCGATGCTGGTCTACCTCCTCCTACACCAGGAATACCAACGGCGACGAACACCACCATGGTGAGTACTGCCCCTAGCACACAGGGGAGGGGGAGGAAAAAGAGAGTGACACACACACGCAACACCCCCAACACCATACACACAAACAGATGCAGTAACATTACATATCCACCCTGTACCCCCAGGAATAATGCAAGGACAAAAGGAAGTGATTGAAGTAGTGTAATAAGATAAAAATCTAGAAATATGTCCTCAAATTTCAAAAGAGTATTTACATATATACAAATGGAGGGACTCTGCCGAGTCCATAGTGTCCGTGGGCAACAGGGCCATATCACATAGGCCAAGGCCTCAGTTGACTCCTGCCTCAATACGGAGAGAACACTGCTGGGGCATCAGCTCGTAAATACACAGGCACCTCAGGGGAGAGGTGGGGGGGCACGTCAGCCGGAAGATGGTACAACACCACTGCTCCTGGAGGGGGCAACATGCCCATTACTCTGTCCTGGGGAGTGCAAAGCTATAGTCCCTCTAGTGGGTGGTTTGCCCACTGCTTGGTCCTGGGGAGTGCAAAGCCACAGTCTCTCTATTGGGTGGTTTGCACACTGCTTGGTCTTGGGGAGTGAAAAGCCACAGTCCTTCTAGTGGGTGGTTTGCCCACTGCTTGGTCCTGGGGAGTGCAAAGCCACAGTCTCTCTATTGGGAGGTTTACCCACTGCTTGGTCCTGGGGAGTGCAAAGCCACAGTTTCTCTAGTGGGTGGTTTGCCCACTGCTTGATCCTGGGGAGTGCAAAGTCAAGGTCTCTCAAGTGGGTGGTTTGCCCATTGCTTGGTCCTGGGGATTGCAAAGCCACAATCTCGCAAGTGGATGCCTTCTTCCACTGGTTGTGAAAGGGGCTTTGTGCCCAGTGTACTTCATCCTGGCAAGGAGGGGGTGTGTGGATTGCTTCTTCCACTGGTTCTGGAGGAGGCTTTGTGCCAAGTGTGCTTCATCCTGGCAAGGAGGGGGTGAGTGGATGTGCTCACAGGTGTCTCCTTGGAGCCTCTCACACCTGCAGTAGCTGCCGAAGCTACAGTGGCCGTGGACTGGGGTGGCTGAGGTGCTGGCCTGGGTTCTGCCAACCCTGGCCTGAAGTGAAGGACAGGGGGGGCAGGGAAAAGGTCAAGGGTGGAAAGGAAAAGCTTTTTAGGGACAATGGGGGGGAAGAGGGTGAAGGTTTGGGAGTGGAGGAAGAGGGAGTGGTGGTAGGAGGTGTCTGTCTGATGTGTTTGGATGCAGGTGCATGGGCTGGATGCTGTTGTGAGGTGGATGACTGTTGGGTGTCTGAGTGCTTGCGTTTGGGTACTTTGGGAGCAGGGGGCACAGACACAGTGAGAGAGGACACAGGGGACATGTGCATGGATGTGGGGGTGGTGACTGCCAGTGAGGAGCATGTAGTCATAGGCGTGATGGTGATGGAGGCAGTGGGTGTGGCTGTAGTGCATGCAGGTGTGAGTTTAGATGCTACTGGGTGGGAGGTGGATGATGACTAGGAGGGGGACACAGTGGAGGCAGTGGATGTTAGTGTGTCTGCATCTGGATGGTGTTTGTGTGAGTGTTTGTGGTATAAAGTGTGGTGCTTGTGTTTGCCTGAGCCCCTCCTGTGTGTTGTCTTGGGTGCATGCTGGTCTGATGGTGTGTTTGGGATAGGCTGGGGTTGTGGGGAAAGGGACTGGGTGGAGGAAGATGGAGGGGGGAGGTTAGAGACAGGAACAATGGCTGCCATCAGGGAGGAGCCCAGAGTCTAGAATGATCTCTGCTGGGCGCCGCACCGGAGTGAATGCCCTCCAGGAATGCATGTTTGTTGCAAATGCCCTGACAGCCCCTGGTTGGCATTCATTATAGTTTGCTGCCCAACAGAGATGGATTGCAGGAGGTCATTAGCCTCCTCACTCAGGGCAGCAGGGCTGACTGGGGCAGGGCCTGAGGTGCCTGGGGCGAAGGAGATGCCCACCCTCCTGGGTGAGCAGGCACGGGAAACATGCTGAAGGGCTGCTGGGAGGGCTGTGCTGGTAAGGGGTGTGGCGGCTGTATCTGTAGTTGGGGTGCCCACAGAGGTGTCCGTCACCACCAGGGAGCTTCCATCGGAGGAGGTATCACTGTCAGAACTGTCCCCTCCAGACTCTGCTGTGGTGCTCCCCTCACACTCCGTCCCACTGGTGCCCCCACCGTTGCTGGATTCGGCTTCATGGGCCATGTGGGATGCAGCTCCCTCCGTCGCCGGTGCCTCTGATCCTCCGCCAGATGATGCTTATGCACATAAGGACAGGGTGACAAAACAAAAAGGGGGGAAGAGACAGAGGATACACTTGGTCAATGCCAGCAACAACACCACTGTTGGCGTATACAACACACAGGGAACAACCCTATGCACTAGGCGACACACTACCAGTCACAATGCTCGTCACCAGGCCATGGAGAATAATGTCTAACGCCAATAGCAGCGTACCTGAGACCCACAGAACCCTGCCCAGCAGTAGATGCCCACTAGCATGTTTTGGGGTGGAGTGCATCAGACCCTGCCCAACATGGAATCTACCTTGCAATGTTCGACCTGGCCTAGGGGCACCCACAGGCCCACATCCCCCACCCAGATAACACCCCAACATGTGCAATTTGCTGAATTGGAAACTGTACTCACCCCTTGTGGCTGCTGTGATGCCCTCAAGTGCCCATCCAACTCTGGATAGGCCACTGCCAGTATGCAGAACATCAGGGGGTCAGGGTTCGACGAGTACCCCTTCCTCGCTGGGAGGACATCCCCAGCTGGGCCTCGATCATCTTCCCTGCCCAGCGTCTCAGGTCATCCTACCGTTTATGACAGTGGGTGCTCCACCTGCTGTAGACCCCTAGGGTCCACACATCCGTGGCAATGGCACGCCATATACCCTTTTACTGATGGGCACTAACCTGAAAGGAAATGAACATAGAAAAAGGTATCAACCATACCGTCCAGCCTGTTATGCTCATGGCCCCACCATATCCCTCCCATCCCCTTATGCACATACATTGACCACCATACATGCAGCACTCTGCCCAGGACCCCTCAAACACTCCCCCCTTACACAATGCCTTCACACACAGCACTCCATGCATTCATGCCCCATGCATCATGCTCACAGTGTACTCACCTGTTGGTCTGGAGGCCCATAAAGGAATCGGTACTGGGGCAGGACCCCATCCACCTTTCTCTCAAACTCCTCCGAAGTGAAGGCTGGGGCCCTTTCCCCAGACACTCGAGCCATGGTCTCTTCCAGACACAGGTCACAGCAGCACTTGCAGTGTAGGTCCTCTCCTGTTGAAGGTCAGGTAGCAAGTGAGTGAACAGATAGAAAATGGCAGTCATGTCCGTGGCGGTGCATACCGTCACCGACGGCGTACATCACCATTGGCTACTGTACCCCATAGGGCCCAAAGATAACCATTGAGGAGTTGTATAGTGGTCCTTGACCGCCTCCCACAACGGTGCACAACGTCAGCGGCATTACCTAATTTTCACCTGTCCCACCACACAGGACAGGCACCCACCATTTGTGGGGGGGCAGGCAATCACACATATCAGTGTCACAGCAGACATAAGCACATTTAGGGACTACACGTAAACATACTGTTTCGGTCACAACATGCAATGCATTTTACTCTGAGGACATGTTTAAATATGACCAGCTGCTCACCGTTTTGCCCCCTAGACTACAACCGCTGAGGATGATTAGGAGATGGAGACATACCCCCATGTACAGACCCCAGGTGGACTTGGCAAAAATGGAGGACAGGCACATTATCTTCACCTACAGACTTAAACGGGCCACAATCCAAGAGCTCTGTGCCCAATTGGAGCCAGACCTGATCTCAGCTATCCGTCAGCCCACTGGGATCCCCCCTCTTGTGCAAATCCTATCAGTGCTACATTTCTTGGCAACTGGTTCCTTCCAAGTGACAGTGGCCATGGCAGCACGGATGTCACAGCCAATAATCTCAATAGTGCTGACCAGAGTGTTGTCTGCCCTGATGGAACCCATGCGCAGCTACATCGTTTTTCCCCAGATTGAGGATTTGGCCACAGTGAAGGCTGACTTCTATGCAATGGGACATATCCTCAACATCATTGGTGCAATTGATGGTACACATATTGCCTTTGTCCCCCTCCCCAGGAGAAATGAACAGGTGTTCTGAAATCAAAAGAGCTTTCACTCGATGAATGTGCAGATAGTGTGCCTGGCGGACCAGTACATCTCCCATGTGAATGCAAAGTATCCTGCGTCTGTGCATGATACCTATATCCTGAGGAATAGCAGCATCCCATATGTGATGGCTCAACTTCAGAGGCACCAGGTGTGGCTAATAGGTGAGCCCATGGTCCCCACCCAGTGTATGTTGGTATATGGGTGTGGGGTTGGCCCTAAGGGTGAGTGTGACTCTGGTTATCCCAACCTCTCATGGCTACTGACCTCAGTGAGGAATGCCAGGACAAGGGCAGGGGAACGTTACAATGAGGCACATTGCGAACAAGGAGAATTGAGTGCACCTTTGACCTCCTGAAGGCCAGGTTCAAGTGCCTCCATCTGACAGGTGGACCTCTGTGCTACTCACCAAAGAAGGTGTGCCAGATCATCATGGCATGTTTCGTGTTGCACAACCTTGCCTTGAGACGCCAGGTGCCTTTTCTACAGGAGAATGAGGCTGGAGATGGGTGTGTGGCAGTGGTGGAGCCTGTTGACAGTGATGAAGAGGAGGCATAGGATGAGGATGTGGACAACAGAACAACTATCATACGACAATACTTCCAGTGACACACAGGTAAGACACTGTAACTTCACCTTCCATTGCTGTTTTGTGTAGTGAATTTTCTCTGGCAGGCTGCTGTTCCCACTGCTATGGCCACTTATTGTACCCATTGACATGTCTATTCACAGATATTTGTGCCCTAATCTGGATCCTGGTGTATTGACTGCAGCACATTACAGGTTATACCTATGTATACATAACTGTACAATCTAATTGAAATGTCTACAGATTGTTAAACAAATACATCCTTAAATCATTTGACATACTCCATACTCGTATTTTTTCACAGGGTGTTTATTTTAGTGCTGATAAGTAAATGGGGGTGGGAAATGGGCTTGGGTGATGGTGGAGGAAAGTCCAGAATAGGGCCCAGTCTATTGGTATCACAGGTGCATTATCCAATGGGGCATAGGAAGGGGAGCAATGGCAAATCAAGGTGGACAGGGTAACCGAGTGGAACACAAGGGTGACAATCAGGAGAGTCTTATTTCCTGGCGGGGGTCTTGGCAATGTTCTCTGGCTTCTGCCTGGATCGCAGGGACCCTTTTCCTGGTGGTTCTCCTTCTGCAGGGGGTGGGGTGCTGGTGGGCTGTTTTTCCTGTGGTGGGGCTTCCTGTGCACTAGCGGCAGCTGAGGTGGAGGGCTGTTCATCGGTGTGGCTAGTGTCAGGGGCCAGTTGATGTGCCACTGCCTCCCTCATGGTGTTGGCCATGTCTGCCAGCACCCCTGCAATGGTGATCAGGATGGTGTGGATGTCCTTCAGGTCCTCCCTGATCCCTGGGTACTGTCCCTCCTGCAGCCGCTGGGTCTCCTGTAACTTGGCCAGTATCTGGCCCATCGTCTCCTGGGAATGGTGGTATGCTCCCAGGATCCCTGCAAGTGCCTCATGAGTCGGTTCCCTGGGCCTGTCCTCCCCCTGTTGCACAGAAGTCCTCCCAGCTTCCCTGTTGTCCTGTGCCTCTGTCCCCTGAACCGTGTGCCCACTGCCACTGACCCCAGGTCCCTGATCGGCCTGTGTTTGTGGGATGTTCTGGGGTCTCTGTAGTGGTGGACGCACTGCTGATTGACTTGTCCTGGGGACAGTGGTATGGGCCCACTGGGTAGGTGCTGTGGTGGTGTTTCCTGAGAGGGGGTGGGTCGGTAGTGGTGTGGGACTGTGGCAAGGCAACCGACTGTCCAGAGGTTCCTGATGGGCCAGGTTGTTCATCCTGATCCAGGCGTGCATAGCTGCTGTCATCACTGTGGGCCTCTTCTTGGGGGGGGGGAACTGGATGTTGCTGGCACCTCCTCTCCAGTGGTGTTGTGTGGGGGACCTGTGGGGATGTAAATGCAGTGTTATTGTTTTTGCGTGTGACATCTTGTGCATGGGTATGTTGCCCTCTATGGTTGATATTGCCATGGCAGATTAGCCTTAGTGTGAGTTATTTGCAGGGCTGGGTGATTGTCTCTAGTGTGAATGCATTGGTGATGGGTGTCCATGCAGGTTGTGATGGGTGTCCATGCAGGTCTGTGATGGGTGTCCATGCATTAGTGGTGCATGCAGGGCTTGGCATTGGGCTGAGTGAGTTGTGATGGTGGGGTGTATGTTAGGTGGTGGAGTTATGGTGGTGAGGGTAGGGGTGGGGGTTTGTGATGGCATGCAGCTAGGGGGAGTTATAGTAATATAGATTTGACTTACCAGAGTCCAGTACTCCTGCTACTCCTGTCAGGCCCTCAAGATGCATGATTGCCAAGACTTGCTCTTCCCCTATTAATTCTGGGGGAGGAGGTGGGGGTCCACCACCAGTCGTCTGTACAACTAGTTGGTGTCTTGCTGCCATGAAACACACCTTCCCCCGTAGGTTGTTCCACCTCTTCCTGATGTCATCCCTTGTTCTAGGGTGCTGTCCTACGGCGTTGACCCTGTCCCAGATCCTCCACCAAAGCTCCATCTTCCCTGCAATGGATGTCTGCTGCACCTCTGATCCGAATAGCTGTGGCTCTACCTGGATGACTTTCTCCACCATGACCCTTAGCTCCTCCTCTGAAAACCTGGGGTGTTGTTATAGTGCCATGTGTGCTGTATGAGTGGTGTGTGTGAGGGTTGTGTCTGGGTGTGTGCTGTAAGGTGCGTGGATGGTGTTTGGGTGATGGTGTTCTGTGGCTCTGGTTCTGTGGGGGCTCTTGGTGTCTTTCTCTCTCAGTTGTAAAAAGATTTGAGTCGTAAAGGGTTGTGGGTAATGTGGGTGTGTGTTTTATATTGGTGTGGGTGTGGTGTGTGTAGTTTGAATTGTCCAATGTGGTGGTGTTATGTATGTGAGTGTTGGTATTTTGAGCGCAGCAGTATGTACTGCCAATGATTTACCATGGTTGAATACCCGCCGCTGTGATTTGTGGGTCATAATGCTGTGGGTGTAGTTCTGTTGACATAACGGTGTGGGTTTTGGTACCACCAGTTTATCACTGACCTTTGGGCTGGTGAACTTGTGTGTGTGTCTGTATAGTGAAGGATTTCTGTGTGGGTCATAATATGGGTAGCGGTATACCACCGCGGTCGCAGTATGTTGGCGGCAGTCAGCATGGCGGTAAGCGGCACTTACCACCAATGTCATAATGAGGGCCATAGTGTGAAAGTAGTAAATTATGAAGCTCTGTATAGAATGAAAGAACAATCAATTGCTAAGAATATAGGTTGTCAATCTGATTTTACGGTATATGTGATGACCTGTCCTTGCAGAAAAGGTTGGCAGCAGAACTTTCCCTGTAGAGAAAATAATTTTAGAGCACCTAAGGGATATAATGAATAGAGATTATAAATCTAGTGTAGTGAGACATGTTGAGATTTATTATAACTTGGATTGGACTAAGACCATGTACTTTAGACTAGATAGGGTGTTGAAAAATGAAAGAGGAGGTGACAGGGAGTTACTAATACACAAACTGAATCACAGTACATCATTAATTTAGAAACATGTTAACCAGATGGCATGAATGCGAAGAAGGAATTACTTGTATATTTACTACATAAATTAGTAATTTTAGTAATTTGAGATTTCAAATGTGTCCTGAGGTATGCACCTGCGTTGCCTTTCCCTAATGCATACGTTGCTTTTTTAGTATGCGAGTGAATGCTTTTAAATCTATACCTAGAGGAATCATTTTCATGGATGGATTAAATGCTATTCACTGCTTTTCCCCTTGACTTTGTTTCTACCTAATACATCGTAGAACATTCATGATATAAGACTATGGATCTGAACTAGAACCAAAATTAATTAAAAGGAAAACAAGATTTAATTTACATCCTTTGAACTGAGTATTGATTGAAAGAATGGATCATTATACAAGTCAGATAAAGTGATATGTCCCATTTAAAGTAGATTAAGAGATGGAAATAAAAAATGAACTTTATTCATTTGAGTGAGATTTGCAGCTTGTAAAGCCTGATTCATTAAATAAACTAGGAAACAAAGAAATTGTAATCATGATCAAAATTGATTTGCCGGACATTTCTAAATAATGTTAGCTAATTTGAAATAGAAACATTTTGCATAGTGATGTTATAAGTTTGGAATATTATGAATTATGGGAACTGTAGTTCCATGCAAATATGTGACATGTTTCTTGAAATATGGACAGTGATATTTCTCATGCCGATTATGAGATAATATAATGACATATTATTGTAATTATGTAAATATCATTGGGTGTTATTTAAAGTATATTTTCATTGTTTATGCTGAGTGTATACACTAGGTGGGACATTTTTGACAAAGCCTAGAAGGGCTGCAATTGGTGTTTTGGGAAAAGGAGACCCATGCTTATCTAATATAATATAAAGGAATGCTAAATCAGAGCATCTTACACTGCTGGGCAGGTGTTTGGTAGAACTGGTGTAGGAATTTGGTAGAATTGGTGTATGCATTTGAAATGAACTAGACATATGGCCCGATTATGAGTTTGGCAGACGGAGACACTCGTTGACCAAACTCACAACGGGGTGGTTGCCACTGTGCTGGCTACCTCCCTCCCGGCCCAATTAAGACTTTGCCACTGGCCTGATGAGTGGAAACTTCAACCCACTAGAAAATTGGAGGCAGCATTGTCGCCAGCTCATAATCGAGCAGGTGGCAATGCTGCAGCCTGCGGGGCATGAGCACCTTCATACTGCGCATTGTCTGCAAATCAGACAGTGCACATTATGAGGGTGCTGGGCATGAGGACCACAGGCATGGGCAGTGCAGGGGCCCCACTGTGGCCCCTGGCATCTGATCTCCACCAGCCTTTTCATGGAGGGGGAACCGCCATGAAAAGGCTGGTAGAGAACTAGGTTGTAATCAGCTGGGTGGCACTGAGTTCAGCACCACCATGGCTGATTTCAACCTGTACCGCCATCGGGATCTCCAATCCCGGCAGAGATGGTGGTAGGTTGGCGGGCTGCCCGCCAACCTTGTTGTTGGAACTGGCAGCATTAGGGTGGTCATACCCCAACTTTTTGTCTGCCTCCCTCTATTTTCCTGACCCTGTTTTTGCTGTTTTTAGGACTCTGCGCACTTTACCACCGCTAAGCAGTGCTAAAGTGCATGTGCTCTCCCCCTATGGTAACATTGGTTCCTACCCAATTGGCATATTTAATTTACCTGTAAGTCTCTAGTCAAGTTCACTACATGTGCCCAGGGCCAGTAATTTAAATGCTACTAGTGGGCCTGAGCTTGCCTCCTGTTCTGAAGTCCCAGGGCCAAAAAATACTTCAACTGCTAGCTTATAGCTAATTCACCGACTTCAGCAACTCCAGCACCACTGTCGCTGCCCAATGACACACTGCTGCCTGCTCTGGCTCCCTGGTCCTTGCTGCATGCAATGACTGTGACCTGCAATGCAAGTCTGACGTCGCCGTGATGCTGCTGATGTCCCACAGTGTGATCTCAACACTGTGAAGTCAATACATCACATCTTAACTGACTGGATCCATCCACCCGCTGGGTAACAAAGATCCAACGCCTCGCCACTGACGCCACACCAGCTCCCCTGCAACCATACAGAATCGACACCTCACATCCCCTGCCTCATAGTGCAGTACTAATGCTTTACCTCCCCGGACGCCGTACGGGACTGATGCTGCACTGGCTCCAGCGGCGCATCACTTCCACATCTTCGTAAGACGTCTTTGCTTCTTTGTTTTCAAAAATACTGTGTCGAGAGGGTCCATACCACTCCATGACCAGAGCCTGTGGCGTCAGACTATTTGGAGCATCTTGTCAACAATGCCGTAATAGCCCCTTGTTGGAACTATTGTGTTTCTAAGCTCTTTAGTCTTAGTCTTTTAGTCTTTAATCTTGAAAAATTTGTAACTTCGCTTGTGTACATTGGATTTTCGTTTTGACATTATTTTATTCAAATAAATATTATCATGTTTTCTTAACCTGTGTGGCAGATTTTTGCGGTGTTTTCACTGTGTTACTATATGAGTTACTGCACAAATACTTTGCACATTGTCTTCTAAAATAAGCCTGCCTGCTCTGTGCCAAGCTACCAGAGAGTAAGCTCAGGATAATTTGGGTTGTGTTGTGACATACCCTGACTAGGATTGTGGTCCCACCTTGGACAAGGGTGTATACACCTGCCAACTAGAGATCCCATTTTTAACACCTGTAATGTGGAGGTTGGACTGCCACAACCGCGTCCGTCCAACAACCACCGCGAGAGTGGCCGTCTGAGGACCGCCACACTGGTAATTAGTCTGTAATTAGGGGACAGTGCTCTCATTTGGGTGCAGCAGAATACCCACTGATTATCTAACACAGCGTCATTCACAGTGGTCTGCTAAAGCAGCTGTGCCCTAGGCATGACAACGGGTGCATTATTCTGCACAGCTGGGTAGAGCTAGATGATTTAGGGGAAGGCGAGGCGAATGCACTACCCAGCACCAGAAGGATGGGGAGCTACTGTGGGTAGCCTAGATACATCACCCTGCAGATACTCCATAAGCAGTATTAAAAAACTACATCTAGAGGTGTGCTTGTTACTTAGTGGAACCGGAATATTGACAACTTAATAAAAGAATTTAGGTAGGACCACCATTTTTCTTAATGGCTATCCTACTGGCTACAGATAGAGGTAATTTAGTCCACAGAGGAACACTTTCCTTGACCAACATCATTTCTCTGTCATAGTTTTCCTGCCAGAGCTCATCGATACCTACCGACCCATATTCCCAAATAGTTGGCCTTTGAGTCAACCCACCAAAATGGGTTGTCGTCTCAAGCCAATGTATGGATTAAGTCAGTGAGAATGCAACTGATATGGCCCACATGGCAAAGATACCATTAAGCCCACTAAATCTAAGGACATCTCATAGCACAGGCTTAAGGTTATAGGCAGGATTTCAGATGTATACAGTCACGCCATCCACATACATGGAGACAATAGCCTGTAGAATGGTATAAATTAGACACCATTTAGCATTGTGTTGCCTCAAGCAGACTGCTAGTGGCCGCATATCAATGGCATATCGGATGGGGGCAGCACTGTTGGGTGCCTCTGCTGATATAGATCACGGATAAAACCACACCATTGACCCAGAGCCCTATGGTTGGCTGTACAAAATGCGAATTCACCGAAGGAAGGAGAGGCTGATCCTAATCTTAGAAACAAGTAGAACAGGTACAGCTTTACAAAAGAATCCAAGGCCTACATCATGTTGAGAAAGACTGCAGTTGCTTTGTGCTGCGGGATGGAGGTATGAAGCGGCACAAATTGGGTACTCAAATTGTTGGCCGCAGATCATTCTGGTACAAACCCAGATGGTTTTAGGCAGACAATTGGGGAAATGTAGGGAGTTCTCTGTTTTCTATCAACTTAGCAAGTATCTCATTGTCAGCCTTTATCATAGAAATGTGCCTGAGCAGGATGACAATGCGAGCCTCTTTAAGAGACTGAGGGCGATGACCAGTAACTCTAGCCTCATCATACATGGCTTTCACTTGAAGGGGTGGTATATTCCTAATCATATTCCTTATAATATTTGGCCATAAGGCCATCCAGGCCCAGTGTTTTATCTCTAGGTATACTGCAGCAGATTACCCAAACAATACCCTCACCATCAAATTGTATCTGTGTGCCACTTCCAACCAAAGCAATTTTATGGAATCAAAGTATGCAATAATATCATCAGGGTTTGCCACAGTGGTAGAATGGTACAAACTGGAGCTGTAAGTGATCATAGTCGGCATGATTTCAGGTGTGGAATGACAAACCATCAGAAGTGAAAATCCCGGTCATCCATCTCATTTTGCTCAAAGACCTTACTTTCACCAGTGGATATATACTGAGTCTCAAATCAGTGGAGTACTGCCTTTAGTTGAGTCAGATGAGCCTGAAAGGTCTACAAGAATACACACTGGTTAGAAATACCTCGCCCCATGTGGAGGCCTTGAAGGCTTCTCAGAGCACTCCAGGTGAGGAGACTGTGTTCAATAAGAGTGAAAAACTCTACAATATTAGTGTGGATATCCATCCAAACGAAAGTCCCCAATGCCAGCTGTCAGTAATGTGAGGAGAACTGGTGCATGATCTGATTAGGTGTGGGGCAAGTGCTCCACTCATTGCATCCATGCAGCCACATCTCTTGTGAGCAGTCAATAGTCTATGCATGACCAGATGCCATGAAAAGTGGGGACACAGGCCCTCCCTGTCACGGAGGTGCCTATCACGCCAAATATCTGGAAAATCCATAATGGTCTGAAGCTGTTGTTACTCATGGGTGTAGTCCCCTGGCAGAGTGGAATTTGTCATCAACTGGGTCTAAAAGAACATTGAAGTTGCCCTCCATATAAAAGATGATGACTCACAGCTCACGCTAAACCTTTGTGCCATATATTAAGGAACAGATTCAGGTAGTCCAAATTTGATGCTGTAAACACACACACACACACACACACTAGTGACTCTCGAGTCTCAGGATAATAAATCTACTTTCTCCATCAAAGATGGATTGGAGTGTGTGCCACTGTATTCTATTCCGAAACACGATGACTACTCACCTGGTATAGGTGGCATAGGTAGCTACCGCCCACCCTCAATTTTAGTTTCCTGTGGTCAGTGAAGTGTAACTCCTAAAGTGACCCTATGTCCACTCTTTGACCTCTGAGAAATGCAAAGACCTGCTGCCCTTTGCAGGGGTGGGGGCGTCATTCATACCTTGGAAATTCCAAGGCCCGTATTTATACTCCGTTTGCGCCGAATTAGCGTCGTTTTTTTCGACGCAAATTCGGCGCAAAACTAACGCCATATTTATACTTTGGCGTTAGACGCGTCTAGCGCCAAAGTATTGGCAAATAGCGTCATTTTTTGGCGTGAACGCCTTCCTTGCGTTAATGAGATGCAAGGAAGGCGTTCCCGTCTAAAAAAATGACGGCGACGCAAATGCGTCGTATTTATACTCCCGGGCAAAAATCACGCCCGGGAGTTGGCGGGTCAAAAAACCCCGCATTTGCGCCACTATTTAACGCCTGGGTCAGGGTAGGCGTTAAGGGGCCTGTGGGCTCAAAATGAGCCCACAGGTGCCCTCCCCTGCCCCCAGGGACCCCCCCTGCCACCCCTGCCCACCCCAGGAGGACACCCAAGGATGGAGGGACCCACCCCAGGGACATTCAGGTAAGTTCAGGTAAGTATAATTTTTTATATTTTTTTATTTTTTTGGGGTGGCATAGGGGGGCCTTATTTGTGCCCCCCTACATGCCACAATGCCCAATGACCATGCCCAGGGGACATAAGTCCCCTGGGCATGGCCATTGGGCAAGGGGGCATGACTCCTGTCTTTACTAAGACAGGAGTCATGAAATGGCGTCTGGGCGTCGTAAAAAAATTGCGCAAATCGGGTTGAGGCAATTTTTTTGCCTCAACCTGACTTGCCCCATTTTAAGACGCCCTAACGTCATTTTTTCCCAACGCCGGCGCTGCCTGGTCTACGTGGTTTTTTTCCACGCACACCAGGCAGCGCCGGTCTGCTTGCGCCGGCTAACGCCATTCCATAAATACGGCGCCCGCATGGCGCTTCAGAATGGCGTTAGACGGCGCTAAATTTTTTGACGCTAAACTGCGTTAGCGCAGTTTAGCGTCAAAAAGTATAAATATGGGCTCAAGATTTTAGGTTGATTTCAGACATCTTGGGGCCTTTGACATGATACCACAAGAATATTATTTGCAGGTAACGTAGTTATCCAATGTGTTGTTGCAGCTGCATAGTCAAGAATAACCATAGCGTAGGCAAATTAGGAAACATATTAGGAGCTTGTAGGGAGATACATGTTTTTAGCAAAAACAGAACCACTATTTCACATCAACAACCCCAAAGCATTGAAGAACAACCCCTCCAATGCACTCACTTTATAACAAAAAAAACTCAAAACAATATAGGTACACATAATCATCTTTTAGGAAGCCCAGTGAGCTGAAGTGTCATCCCATCTGGTAATGAGAACGGGTGACCAGAGTTAATAGGGTAAGTCTAAAACATAGGAATCGGAGCAGGTAGCTCTAGGTACAGTTTTGAATAGTTAACTCCATCACTAACAGCTAGTGACTCCCATCAGGAAAAACTAAGACAGGATTCTCGAAGTGTCAAGAGACCAGGAAGAGGATTGTCAGCCAAGGTATATGATGACAGAACACCAGTCCTTCAGCAGGAGTAGAGCAGGGTTGATGAGTTGGTAGATGAAGGGAAATGATGCATAGCCAGTGGGCATTCAGACACAAGAGACAGAAACCCACCTGTGCAAAGGGCTGAATGCTGTATGTCTAACCCAACTCTCAATTATTATCTCTAAGTGAATTTCCAGGGGTGTCTGTGCTGGCAAACTCATCACCAGTGAGATATGTAGCTTATGGTTGGCAAAACTTGAGCTCTGCTTTGGGATCATACATTTGCCGTGTATGATGACTCTGAATTTGGATGGGCAGAGAAGCACATATTGCAAGCCAGCCTTTAGCAGTAACCACTTGGGAAGAAATCTAGTCAGGCCAATTGCACCACCAAGTTGAAATCTAGATAAATCAACACTCTTTCCCTACTACTATAATTCTATGTTCTCCCTCACAAACTTTATGAGGGTTTCTCTGTAGTGCAGGAGGTGGATGATGATCAGGCATACCGAGGTGCCTTCTGGGAGCCTCAGGCCCAAAGACTGGTGGACCTAATCAACTTAGGTCTACTCACGGCGTAAGGTAACTATAACCCGTGACCTGCCATGCAAAGTTTTTTGTTCAATAATTTGACTCTGATTATATTTTTATAGACATTATAAAAATTGTCATGAGTGCTATAATATCTGGAATAATTAGCAGTCCATGGTGAGGGTGCGAGTTATAGTTACCTTAGGCCACAAGTAATAGTTACTTTAAATAACTCTAACTATGACTGCTGAATTTTTCTTCCTGTGCAAGTAAATTCAGAACCTACCTATAACGTCCCTGCAACCTTTGGTTTTTTTAAAGTAAACTTCTAAGGTTTCTTTTATTCTACTTCCTAACTATAACATCCCTGTAACCTTTGTTTTTTTCCAGTGAATTTCTGTGGTTTTTTTAAGCTGAGTCAGCAGATGGCTGCCAGCACTTCCTTGTTGAAGTGTTGGCAGCTAATCAGAGCTCTGCAGTACTCTGCACAAGCTCCTATTATTCACAAAGTGGTCAGGGATGATCAACAGCCCTAGATATACAAATTTGGATTTCCTTCAATTTCTCCTGAACTTCTGAATGGATTTGCACAAAATAACAAAAAGCATAATTTGCAAACTGAAAGCTACTTTTCTGCTGAATTTGGTATTATTCCATCCAGTGGTTCCGGCTGTAGTCGTGTTCAAATCTCCTATGCGAATTAACATGGGAAACACACATTTTTTACCCCCTTTTTTTTTCAGCCCCCCGCTTGATGGATCACCCCAAAACTTTGCATGCACAAAAAATATGTAATTTTGAAAGACCAGTTCAAACATGTTATATTAAAACAAGTCCTAAATATCTGAAATAAAGGGAACACATTGTAAGTTTGGTAATTTGCATAGAGAAACTATTAAGAAACTCTTAATGGAAAACTAGCTAAATACATTTAATGAAACTGTCCCTTACACGTTCAGTACCTAACATTTGCCATGGTCTTTATTGGTGAAGAAACCACTTTATTCGTTGATATCAAGAATTAATTCCATGCAAATGTGAAGATTTTAGTTGGCTGTCTCAATAATGCATTAAAATTCTCCTGAGCACTATCTCTGTTGTAATTAGTTTGAACTAAAGATGCGGTTGTGTTATGCTTCTACAGGACAGGGTGATTTTCCTGACCCATCTGATTAATTGACTTGAAACTGAAACATAAACATTTGGGGTCTGATTTACAACTCAGCGGACAGGTTATTCTGTCAGACCAATGACGGCTACCCCATCCACCGAAATCTAAATCCCATTGTCTTCTATGGGATTTAGATTTCAGCGCATGGGATATCTGTCACTGTTGTGACAGAGTAACCCGTCCACTGAGTTCTAAATCAGACCCTGTAGCTCCTTTGAAAGTGCTTACTTCGCCAGGGGAACACTGTGACCTTCTGAGAAAGTGGTAATATGTTTTTTAGGAATCCAGGAATAAAAGTTGCTCGTGGAAGAATGGAAATTGTATAAACGTCCAATGTTATGTTTAAAACTTATATAAGTAGCAACATCAAACGAGGTAGCTGTTAACTCTGTAAAAATTAAAAGCGAAATGCTGCTGCTTGAAAGACAAAGCTTAGGCAACAAAAATGTGGTTGATCAATTTTACCATTGCCTAAATAATGCATACAAATTAATTGATATTTTGTCTTTGCTATGTTATTGACAAAATTATCTATATCGAAACTATTATGTAGCAAAATATGGCAAAAACATCTTGTAAGAAAAACAGTGATTGCAAACATTTATTAATGTGCAAAATAAACATCAAAAATATTGCAAACAAAATCAGAACCTACCATAATATGGGCAAAATATTTAAAAAAACAATTCACCCATATCAATATAAAATATTCACATACATACATCATTGAAATATGAATTTGCAAAATATGTATATAGTTGAAACAGAAAACAAAAATAGACTATCTTACAAGCAAAACAGGCTTGAAAAAAAAGTTGAAAAAAGTGCATAATCAATGGACATCAAAGAAGAAAAACTGCCGTTCAGACTTCATAAGACAAGCTCACAAAATTCTCTCATAACACCAACGATTTTTTTGATAAGGGAAAATCTGCTTTACAAGCCTTTCTAATAGAGTGAACTTATTAATTGAATTAACTACATAAATTAAGTTTAAAAAAACTTGAAAGTTCAAAAAATGTCTAAATATTTAATTTAAGTTGAAACATAAAATACTTAATACTATTAAATTATGACCACAGCAACATAATTAGAAGAACTATATGTTAAGGAATACAAACACGATGTTTAAACTGTGTTTAAATCCTGCATTACATAATTATGGCATGAATTTTAACTATTGAGGTAAAAGATAATATAAAATATTTTGAAAAATATGTCAATCATGTTCTATTTCAGTCACAGTTTCAATTTTAAACGGTAAGGTTATTAGATTAGACAAATTTGTCTGTCAAACATTTAAAAAACATTATTAGCCAGCAAAATGTATTTAAAATAACCAGTGGTGGACGGAATATAAATAGTTTCCCAGCCTGACTTCCAAATCCATAAATTGCATTTCCACTAATAGATCAATAACAGGGGGATGGACGAAAGTACCATATTTTATATTGGCGTGCCTAAATACAAATGCCTCTTCTGTAAATACAGTAAGTAGTCTGGTCAAACAACTAATAAATCAGGTCCTCGACAATGGGCACAAATTCACAAAAGTGAACTTGGAAGTTTGGTCTAAATTTAGACCAAACATCTAAGTTTACGACTTTAGGCATGTACTAGTACTAGCTGTTGCGATGCTCGTGCACAGTGACATCGGAATTTCTCGGATTGTGGTGATGGTGGTGGGGGGACTGGGGGGCGTTGCATCCAATTTCCAATTCAGATTTTCAGGGTATTCTCAACGAATCTAGATGGAACGCATTTACATACACAGCGATAATCATTGAAATGTGACATGAATCTGCCTCGTGAACATCACTCATTTAAGTGGACTGCTTCCAGGCTTGAACATTCAGTTCGTTTGTTCGATTTACGGCTGAGATCCAGAAAGAACTCAATACACTTTACATAAGTTGCACAAAGCAAAAAATTGCCTTTTCAAGGTGTCAACTGTTTGATGTTCCGTTGGTTACAGATTTTACGTTTCTGACAATATTAAAATGATGAACAAGGACAGAGCTATGTGTCACTAAAAATGAAAATGCACCAACTGGGACCATCTTTGTTAAATGTGATCGTTCAATCTCGAACTGCAGGTTTGACCTTGCCCACAACGTTTTCCAATTCTATGTACATGCCAGCTTTGATTTTATACTTTGCCTTTGGTTGCTTTGTTCAACTCCCTCATCTCCAAAGCTTTAGGCTTCAGGGTCCTGCAACCCAGAAAGGTGGATCACGTTCTTTGCTATGAAAAAAGAGACATGGGAGTACTTGGCTGCATTAGAAGGTCGATGCTGCCTTTAGACTTAAACTACACTCTAGTTGCCTCAGTCTCATTTAGGTTTGTGTAGCTTTGTTGTGGCACCTATGAGGCGTGTTCTGCAGGGAGCTATTAGTATCGTGCAAGGATTTTGTTTATAAAGACCGTGGCAAGTGGGATCTCTATTTGGAAAGGAGGCTAAGAGAGGGCTTAATGGTTTTATTCTGTAGTGCTCTATGGGAACAGGGAAGATGAATAGCAGGTGAACTCTGTGCTCCCTAGTGTCAACAGGGTCTGCAGTGTCTGCTGTAGAAGTAAGACAACAAAGCCATTTGAAGCAGGCTTAGTGCAATAATGCACAATAAAAGGGAGAAAACGAGAAGATGCTATTTAAGTACATCACATTCGTCTGTTACCTGGAGGCAAGGACCTAATAATGTATTCTGAATCCGTACAAAGAAATGTACCCAAAATGAAAAGGCGAGCACATAATTTCATTTCAGCAAAGTACATAAAGGCATAGCCGCATCTGCTCCTCGCAAACTATTTACAAACTTATCGTTTGACTCACAACTAAAAAGAAACGCCGGCGAGCAAGCATTGTCGCAGCCCATCCACAACTGATAAATTATGCATCTGCCCTTAATTATTTAATAATATTAAATACATATTTTATAGCTGTTGAATATTCATGCATTGTAAAGCAAGGTAAAGAGTCCCATTTTAAATAAAGTATCTTTACAGAGGTCATAAAAAAGAGTTTATGCCTTGTGCATGACCGGGCAAAGGGATGTCAACCACAAGAAGTAGGGGTACTAGGAAATAAACGTGGAAACTGAAACACTTACAAGGAGCGTGGATCAGAATCATGTATCTGGAATGATATGCAACACGGATTTGATTGACTGTAAAGAACTGGCCCTCTTTGTATCCATGAGTGCCTTAATTTAGTGACTGAAAACCTGTGATGCTGAGAAAAGCCTCGTTGTGGTCGTGCAGATTCTGTTTGTGTGTCAAAGTAACCCTACACAATAGAACACTGGCATGCTTTAGTGTTTAATGTTTATCTGAGCCAAATATTTTTGGCATTGGGCATTAAGCAATGTAAGCATTATATTTGTTATGGTTCATAATAAGTATAGAATTAAACATATTTCTAATTGTTGAATGTCCCCCGTTGAAACATTTCTGAACTCGGGTAACTAAATATGTCAATTAATTATCTTACTGTTTCAATTAATGGAAATATGGATCAGCTCAGTTCTGAATAAGTGATATATTTGACATGCATTCAGAAGTCATACAATTAAACGTTTTCAAACAGTGTAATAATAGTCCACAAGTACAATCTGCAGATGATGTAACTTAGTGATTAAAATGAACAGGTTTGTAATTGTAAAATGGAAAGTAGTTTGCATGTACCTATGTCAGGGATTTAAAAGTAATCATTTGAGTTCTATGATCTGGGCACCAATAAAGATGGGCACTCCATGAATTTCTTTGCAGCAGCTCTTCCACGGAAGCCTTTTTTCTCTATATCTTGTGGTGCGAATTCAGCCAGGTTTAAAAGACTGCCACTGTAGCTATACTCTCTACAGTTGTTGTCTTTTTATTGTTGTAGGCATTTTCTTGCACAATTTGTGAAGTTCATGATGAGGGTCAGCTTGCTTTACTGGAGGGTGGCTGTCATTTTGGTGTCGTGCTTGATGCAGGATTCAGGATCCTCATGTGATATATTTGCATTTCTTCACTGGGTGATGCAGGCAATCTTTTGCTGAAAATGAACAAGTTTGATCCATTTGGTATTTCATGTATATTTTGTTTTTGAGATTTTAAGATTTTTATCTTTGTCAGATATTTTGAATTTCAAATTTTCCTCAAAGCAAAATATTAGGAGATTATGGGCCTTATTTAGATGTTGGCCGTAATGGCCCACCAACAGTTTTCTGACTGAAAATCCATTAGCCGCCTTGGCTGTCCGTCTGCCAGATTTAGATGTTGGCAGTCCCATAGGTGAAAGCCTGCATTAGTCCCTCCATCTCCACCAATAAACTCCACCCATGTAGACGGCGACATTGGAAATAGGAGCTGGCGGTGGGTCTCCAGCCACCTTTACAGACGTGCAGATTTGGATGTGCCTTACCGCCAAGCCAACCATGGTGGTCTGACCCCCACACCTGAGTTGGCAAAGAAATGAGGTAAAAACATACCTTTTTCCCGATTCTACTTCCGTTTTTGACTGGACATGACAGGACAAGACTTTCCATCACTACTTCCACTGGACCACAGAGAAAACACAACCCCCCCCCTTTGGCGAACTTTAAGGTAGGTGTTAGACTTTTCATCCTTGGCAAGGTCTCCCTTAACTTTTAGCCTCTGTCCTCCAGGTTGTTGATGTGTGCTGGACTCTGATTTTGCTGTTTTTGTTACTCTGGGCACTTTACCACTGCTAACCAGTGCTAAAGTGCAAATGCTCCTTTACAAAATGTGTATGTGATTGGTTTATCCATGATTGGCATATTTGATTTACTAGTAAGTCCCTAGTAAAGGGCACTAGAGGTGCCAGGGCCTGTAAATCAAATGCTGCTAGTGGGCCTGCAGCACTGGTTGTGCCACCCACATACGTAGCTCTGTAATCATGACTCAGACCTGCCATTGCAGTGTCTGTGTGTGCAGTTTTACCTGTAAATTCTACTTGGCAAGTGTACCCACTTGCCAAGCCTAAACCTTCCCTTTTCTTACATGTCAGACACCCCTAAGGTAGGCCCTATGTAGCCCCAAGGGCAGGGTGCAGTGTATGGTTAAGGTAGGACATATAGTAATGTGGTTTATATGTCCTGACAGTGAAATATTGCTATATTCGTTTTTCACTGTTGCAAGGCCTGTCCCTCTCATAGGTTAACATGGGGGCTACCTTTAAATATGATTAAAGTGTAGATTCCCTTTGGGAGCGGATGGACATGTGGAGTTTGGTGTCACTGAGTTCACAATTTAAAAATACATCTTTTAGTAAAGTTGATTTTAAGATTGTGCGTTTGAAAATGCCACTTTTAGAAAGTGAGCATTTTCTTGCTTATACCATTTCTGTGACTGCCTGTTTGTGGATTCCCTGTCTGGGGTGTAGTCTGCATTTCCTGATGAGCCATCTGTGGTAGGAGGGAGGTGAGGAGTGGTCACTTACACCTGAAAGGGCTGTGCCTGTCCTCACACAATGCAGTCTCTGACCCCCTGGTGAGTGTCTGGGGCCTGGCCTGGGCAAGACAGGATTTCACATTCATTAGAGACTTTGCTTTGAAGTAGGCCTACTTCAAAGGAGAAATTGGGTATAAGAAGGGCACCCAAAACCACAGACTTTAGAACACTTCTGGAAACAAGAGGAACCTCTGCCTGGAGTAGAGCTGAAGAGCTGAGAAGTGCCGCCCTGCCTGTGACTGTGCTTTGTGGAGCTACCCTGCAGTTGCTGCTTCTGCCACAGTAAGAGGGCAAAGACTGGGCTTTGTGGGCCTTCCATCTTGTGAAGAAATCTCCAAGGGCTTGATTTAGAGCTTGCCTCCTGTTGTTTGAAGTCTCAGGGACAGCAAAGACTTCTCTCTGCCAGCACCTGGAGTCTCTGGATAGACTCCTGCTCTGACAAGTGGTGCCCTATCCAGTCCCTGTGCCCTTGAAAGGAAAGCTGGTGGAAATCCAAGGAAATCGACTTCGGACGACTTCAGACCGATGCCGCTGCTGAATCCGGTGACGTCACCTGCACCTGACGCCGTGACCTTCGCTGGAACGCGACGATCTTCGCAGGCCCGACGCCGCTGCAGCCCAGCTGAAGTCCGCGACTCCGTGGAAGTCGCCGCACCACGTCATGACCGACGCCGCTCGAAGTGCGCAGATTCAACGTTTTGCACCGACTCCGCGATCCCCGACTTCGTGCATCGACTTGTTTTCACTCTTCACCAAAGGTACTGTACTTGGGGGTCTATGCGACTCCGTGTCCGGCGCCGCTGGTGTCGGCTTGTTGGGAACGACTCTGTCACGACGCCGTGTTAACACCTCATCGAAGCATTTTCGTTTCTAAGCGCTATTTTTGAGTTTAATCTTTAAAAATTCATAACTTGACTTGTGTATGTCGGATTTTTGCAGTTTTGGTCTTGTTTTGTTTCGATAAATATTTCCTATTTTTCTAAACTGGTGTTGTCATTTTGTAGTGTTTTCCTTAAGTTACTGTGTGTGTTGGTACAAATACTTTACACCTAGCACTCTGAAGTTAAGCCTACTGCTCTGCCAAGCTACCAAGGGGGTAAGCAGGGGTTAGCTGAGGGTGATTCTCTTTTACCCTGACTAGAGTGAGGGTCCTTGCTTGAACAGGGGGTAACCTGACTGTCAACCAAAGACCCCATTTCTAACATTGGTGATCAGCGGTTGGGATTTGGACTTGTATTTGTACTTGACATACAGTGATTAAGTGTACACTACTGTTTGAGTTCAGACCACTATGTGACCACATACTACTTGTTTGGTGATCTTTTGATTTTTTTCTCTTTGGGACTGTTTTTGTTCTACTTCTATTTTCTTTCGCTGATTCCTTGATTGACTTTCTTTGGAACTTCATTTGGGAAATTGTTTTTCTGCCTTTGGAAGTTTGCACTTGTTTTTGAATCTTCATCATGTCCCATGCTGGAGATGCATCAGTTGGAGCTGACTTTGATCTTGAGAAATTGGAGAGTTATACCAAACTCAGTTGAAGCAGTTCTGTAAAAGTTTTGACTGTCCCAATAAGAGCTCATCCAGGAAGGAGGAGCTGCAAAAGGCGCTGAGGGCCTGGGTGACAGCCAAGAGCACTGAACGGCAGACAGAGCATGAGGGAGATGAGGAGGATGAGGAAGAGTGTTCAGTTCACAATGGTATTGTGGGTGAGCCTGTTATGTCCAGGGAGAAGGTCTCCAGGGCAGGTAGCAGTGTCTTATCCAAGTGTCTGACACCTGACAAGTTACCACATAAGCTCTGGAAATCCCTCCTGCAGGCAATATCGGCAGGAAACTGCAAAAAGTTTTGGGAGATAGTCAGATGGGGATGCGAAGGCCCCTCAAAAAACCTAGAACTGAATATCAACCCACAACTCTGGGTAGAGCATTTTACCGCCTTGTATCAGGATGAGGTCAAGACGGCATCCCGGAGTACAAATAACTCAACCAGCCTCATCCAAGGACTGGAAGGTAGTAATCAAAGATCAAACAAGGCAGTTCCACTTCAAACGACCTATGTAGCATTATCAAAAAGGTTTGTTAGATCGACAAATGGAACCCAGAATGAACTAGTCCCAAACGAACTCCCCGGTACAAATGCCATGCAAGTAACCCATGCCATCCCTTGCGCAATGGAGCTGATACCGGAATTCAGCGAGAAAGAGATTAAACAAGTTATTCTCCTTCAAAAGCCGTACAAGGCTGCAGGCCCAGATGGTATCCCTTCAGACGTCTATCGTAATCAGTTAACGCTATGGCTGCCTGCTCTAACACGCATATTCAACAGTATTTGGCACCACGAGGTAATTCCTACCTCCTGGAAGAAATCAATAATTGTCCCAATTCACAAAAAAGGACCTCGGGACATGGTGTGCAATTATAGGCCTATCTCACTGCTTGACAGCATTGGAAAAATCTTCGCCAAATTGATCCAGCTGCGTTTAGATCAATGGCTGGAGGATGGAGATTTAATATCGACACACCAAGCTGGTTTTAGGAGAGGCCAAAGTACAATAGACCAACTTTTTAAGCTAAATATGATCTGCGCGAAATACGCCACCCTAAAAGATTGTGCATTATATCTGGTCTTTGTGGATCTCCAAACAGCTTTTGATAGCGTCAACCGCCAAACATTATGGCAGTTATTGTCGGAAATGGGCATACAGGGAAAAAGTCTAAGGCTGTTAATTCTACTGCATACAGGGAATACTGCTAGGGTTAGATATTCTATGAGAAATGATTATACAGCAGAAATTCCAATCCAGCGTGGTGTAAAACAAGGATGTGTTTTGGCCCCAACCTTGTTTAACTGTTATATAAATAAGGTAAGCCAAGATCTGAGGAAATTAAATCTGGATGTGCCAAAACTAGCCAACGAAAGTATACCTATCCTGCTTTTTGCTGACGACGCTGTACTACTGGCAAGAACAGAGATAGCAATGCATCGTCTACTTAGGGGTTTCGAATCATTTTGCACTTCAAGGAGCATGGTAATTAATGAGGGGAAAACAAAGTTTATGATTCTTAACCCAAAACAAACGATGCATTCGACTTTTAGGGTAAACAACAAGCCCTTGGCCCGAGTGACTACCTATGACTACCTGGGTTGCAGACTGGATGAAAAACAGACATGGAAATCACAAATCTACAAAAGTAACATCTCCTTGGCCCAGCACGCTGGAGCGGTACTTAGATTTGCTAAAGCCATAGGCAATCATTCTGTGAGCTCTGCACTGCTTGCTTATAAAACCAAAGCAAGGACTGCAGCACTTTACAGCGCAGAGATCTGGGGATTTAGAAAGACCCCATTAATACAAGTAACCGAGAATAATTTTCTACGCCGATTACTTTGCTTAGGCACTGCCGTACCAATGATTGCGTTGAGAACTGATCTACAAATGAGAAAGGTCGAGGATTACATTGCATTGGCCCCAATAAGATATTGGATCCGTATCTGGGCAAAAGAGGAACTCAAACCATACAGAGATACACTCATGGACATCATGAAGCTACAAAATCATCGAAAATTGCCTTGGTTTAAACACATCTCAACTACCCTGGCTGCTATTGGCCAAGAAGACCTCTGGCTTCATCCAGGGAAAATCAGAAGGCCAAGTTTATCTGTCATTAAAAAGGCATACTGGGACCAAAAGACCCAGAGTATGTGTGAGATACTTAGCCCTCTACTCAAGCGGTACATTTTGTTCAATCAAGAGCTTAAACCAGCATTTTTCATTGACTGCATTTATCCGGAAGAAAAAAGGGCTCTCTATTTTAAATTTTGTATGGGTACATTACCAGTGACGGCGGTGACTAACAGATGGCAAGCCGTCTCACAGTGCGGTTCAGACTGCTGTCCTTGCCTTCATGGTGGTCAAGAAACATTATCCCACTTCCTTTTATTATGTAATTTTACGCTTAAACTCCGCAAATTGTACTTACGTCCACTTTTTAGATCATACGGAATCAGGAAATGTAATGAGGCGGAAGTGCTTTGTATGCGATCAGATGAGAAACATATTGTGGCGAAGGTTTCAACTTACATATTGGAAGCATGGAAGCTACGTTCATTAATGTACTCACAGTTGGCCTAAGTATAATTACCTGTGCTATCCTAGCTATCATTTATATGGGAAACCGTTGAAGGTTGCTGATCAAACCGGGCTAGGTCCTGGGTTATTATTATATTGCTGGCAGGTATCGTAAGAACCCAAATGATTAGTGCAAGAATAGGATATTTAAATTTTAGATCTATAATGCTTTTAGAATAATTAAAGAGTCTTATGCCAATCATGGCTAATTATCAAGTTTTATGATATTGCAGGGTATATTGGATTCACCTAGGGCCATGTAAAATCAAAAACTCAAGTATAGTCTTTCTTTTATTACAATGTTTTATTTAATGTAATTTTATTGCGTGTGATGGATTGATACTTATTGTGTACTATTGTTAAGGCCGTATAGGCTGACAACAATTAAATAAATGGTAAATGGTAAATGGTAAATGGACAAGTTACAGGACAGACCGGCAGAAAGGGAGTACCAATTGGAGCAGAGGAGGCTAGCCCTTGAAGAGAGGAAGTTAGCGATGGCTCATGAGCTTAGCCTGAAAGAGATGGATCATAGAAGCCAGTCCAGTAGAGATGGTGGCAGCAACCCTACAGTGCAGCCTGAGAGGAGGGTGCACATTCCTAAAGACCTTGTGAAAGATTACAAGAGGGAGGATGACATACTTGTGGTTCAAGGGGTATGAGTCTGCTCTCCACATGAATCTGGTCCCTGTTGCTCATTGGGGGGTGGGTCTGTGGAAGCACTTTGAGGTAGAGGGGCGGGATACACTGATATCCTTAGGGGATGCTCAGAATCTCACCTACTCTAACGTGAATGATGCCTTGCTTACAAAGCATGGTCTTACCCATGAGAAGTACAAGGATAATTTAGGTCCTACAAGAAGAAGGAATCCCAAACATGGTTGGAATGTGTGGATTCTTATTGCAGTTTACTGGATGGTTGGGTGAAGGGCAGTAAGGTAACTACGTATGAGGGGCTTTACAATCTGATTGCTTGGGAGCACTTGTACAGTTTGTTTTCCAGAGTTGTGCCAGCACCTGATTGACAGCAAGCTGACTGACCCCAGGAAGCTTGCGCAGGAAACAGACCTCTGGGAGAGCACCATGGTCCAGAAGAGAGATGGGGGAGACCACGCCAAGGATGGACAGGGTCCCTCCCAGAAGAAAGGGGGGGTAAGGGTAAACAGGGGGGAGTTCTCTAAAGGGCCCCAAACTGATTCCAGGGGTAAGGATTCCTAACCCCCCAGTGAAAAGAAGCCATGGTTCTCCAAAGGGAAGCCAGTGGCAGTTGTTCCCCTATGTAAGTGCTATGCATGTGACCAGGTGGGTCATGTGAGAGGGGATCCCAAATGCCCCAAAGGTACACTGGAACCCACTGGTGCGCTGTACCAGGGTTTGGCCAGTGTAGTGCTTGGGGAGGAGTTGGTTTCAGGTGGGTGGGAACCAGCTGAGATGACCCTTGTCTCACTAGGGGACAGTGAGATGGTCCAGAGAACCCTAGTGCCTGAAAACACTAAGAAGTACAGGCAGTGGGTGACCATTAATGGACAGAGGGTGGAGGCCCCGAGACACATAGGAGCCAGCGTGACTACAGTGAGGAGATTGAAGAGAAGATTGATCCCTGGGTACTGCACCAGGCAGTTGCAGTGGACAACTCAGAACGCCTGTGCAGAGTGGCGCAGGTTCCCTTTGAATGGGAGTGGTCTCAGGTTCCTTGAAGGTAGCTGTGAGTCCAACCATGCCTGTTGATTGTTTGCTAAGCAATGACCTGGAGGATTCCCCTTGGAAGGAAGTGGAAAACAGGTCTCACTTGGATATGTTGGGTCTGCCTGGGTGGGTATGCGTATCCACCCGGTCAATGGCAGCCTGTCAAGGTAATCAAGAGCACCTGGAGGCTGAAATAGTGGCCCAGGGGACCACCAAGAAGAGGACGGGCAGGGGGCACAGGAAACCGGCCCCAGAAGTTCCCATACTCCGGCAGGAGGCAGAGCCTGAGGGTGACGCCCCGGACCCTACAGGGGAACAGGTGGCTGAACTGGACGAGGTCCCGGAGGTGTCGCAGTGGCAACAAGAAGGGGGGCCCACCAGAGAAGCATTCTGTGAAGCACAGAAGACATGCACTACTTTGGAAGGTTTGCAGCAGCAGGCTGCAGACCAGGTGGCTGCAAGAAGCCAGGATCACACCTGATCTATTGGGAGGATGACCTCCAGTTTAGCGAGCTTAAGGTTCCTGAGCCTGGGTCAGCCCGTGTGCTGGTGGTAAACCAGTGCTTCAGGGCCTTCCTACTGGGGTTCGCTCATGATGTGCCTTTAGCTGGACATTTGGGGCAGGACAAGACCTTTGAGAGGCTTGTCACCCACTTTTACTGGCACCTAATATGTAGGCACTCAGATGCACCTTGCAGGTCATGTCAGACTTGCCAGGCAAGTGGCACGAGTGGGAGGAAATGTAAGGCTCCCCTTCAGCCTTTGCCTGTTGTCAGTACTCGCTTTTGAGAGGTAGGCATTGACATTGTGGGGCCCCTGGATCCCAAGACAGCCATGGGCAACAGGTTTATCCTGGTCTTGGTGGACCATGCCACCCGGTACCCAGAAGCCATTCCTTTGAGATCAGTCACTTCCCCTGGGGTGGGTCGTGCTTTGATGGGGGTTTTTACCTGCATGGTGTTCCTCAAGAAAGCGGTATCTGGTAGGGGTACAAACTTCATATCCACGTATATGAAGTCTCTTTGGGAGTGTGGGGTAACCTACAAGTCTACCACCCTCAAAGTGATGGTCTGGTTGAGAGATTCAACCGCACCTTAAAAGGCATGATCATGGGCCTGTCAGAGCCCTTGAGGCAGAAGTGGGACGTCCTCTTGCCATGCCTTTTGCTCGCCTACAAGGAGGTGCCTCAAAAGGGACTTTGGTTTAGTCCCTTTGAGCTGATTTATGGCCACCCTGTGAGGGGATCTTTGAGTCTGATTAAGGAAGCTTTGGAGAAAGCTCCTAGTAAACCCCCCAGGATGTATTCAGTTACATGCTGGCCTTGAGACACCAGACTACCCGCTTCAGGAGTCTCACTCAGGAGGACCTGGAACCAAGCCAGGAGGACATGAAACGCTGGTATGACCAGAATGCCACTCTGGTCGAGTTTTAACCAGGACAAAGTGTGGGTGATGGCACCAGTGGAGCATAGGGCACTCCAGGATATGTGGACTGGGCCATTTGAGGTGCTGGAGCGCAAGAGTGTAGTCACCTACCTGGTGGACTTGCGATCTCCAAGGAACCCTTTAAGGGTCCTGCATGTCAACTGACTGAAGCCACACTTTGAGCTGACTGAGCTGTCAATTATCCTTGCAACAGATGATGGGGTAGAGGAGGAGAGCGAGCCTCTTCCTGACCTCCTGTCTGCAGGAGAAAAAGATGGATCAGTGGAGGGAGTGATCCTCTCCCGCTCCCTGACCGAGGAGCAGCAATGTGACTGTCGCCACGTGTTGGGACAGTTTTCCTCACTGTTGTCCCTGATCCCAGGAGTCACACGCTTGTGCACACATGATGTGGACAGTGGGGACAGTACACCTATTAAACAGAAGGTTTACAAGGTGACTGACAGGGTCAGGGCATGCATTAAGGATGAGGTATCCAAAATGCTTGCCCTAGGGGTTATTGAGCACTCCTGCAGTCCTTGGGCCAGCCCAATGGTATTGGTCCCAAAGACTGCTGCACCCGGTGCCACTCCAGAACTCTGGTTCTGTGTGGACAACTGGGGACTCAATTTGGTTAGCAAGACTGACACACACCCCTTTCCCCCGAGCTGATGTCAGGAATAGGGCCTTGCATGGTCCAGGTCCTGCCCGAAACTCCACTGCGTGGCTCTGCGGTGCTTTATGCGCACCACTTGTCATCCCCTCTTGTTCCAAAGGTGGCCATCAGCGTTGTCTGCCCTGTGGCAAAGCTTATAGAGCTGCAGATTCAGGACATTGGTGGACAAGCTGCACTTATCAGTGCTCTTCCATGAAGGGACTACAATTCCCATGTTCTTAGAGGCAGCAGCCATCTTGGGGTGTGGCAGGCTTATAAAGTCCAGCCACACTCAAGCACGTCACTATTTTGAAGAATTCGATGCAGTCAGACCTCGTGGGGGTTTCTCTGAAGAAGAGCAGAGTTCCTGCATGGCAGAGGAACATCCAATCGAAGTATCCTTGTTTCCATTGTGAATTCAGAAACGAGTAGGTTGTACTCATAGCGGTAAGGCCTTGATGAATCCACTTTTGGAAGAAGTCGTTACTTCCAGAAGTAAAGCGCCCCTTAGCACAACCAGCAAAGCGTTTTCAGTTTCCAGAGTACATCGGCCTTGGCGCGACGATCAAAGGCGTTTCAGAGCACAGGTGTAAAGCGCTCTTTGCACTGCAATTCAAGCGCTTCAATCCACAGGTGTAAAGTGCTCTTGGCACGGCAATTCAAGCGCTTCAATCCACAGGTGTAAAGCGCTCTTGGCATGGCAATTCAGGCGCTTCAGTCCACAGGTGTAAAGCAATCTTAGCACGGCAATCGAAACGCTTCAACCCACAGGAGTAAAAGGCTTTTGGCACAACAATGAAAGTGATTCAGGCCACATGAGTAAAGCGCCCCCTTATCATAACGAGCATAGCGCTTCAGGCAAGATAAGTAAAAGCGCTTCCTGGTATTATAAGTAAAGCGCTTCAAGTTCATTGAGTAAAAACTTTTTGGCCTTTATAGTTGTGAATGTGAAAGTATTTTTGGAGATAAGCAAATCATAGTTTTCATTGTTTTTTTGGAAAGCATGATATGTGAAAAGCATATTTAATTCTTTGAGATTTTCTAGGTCATGATCAAAGGTTTATGTTATGAATGCATAGATGTTACAGGATTGATATTCTGAGTATTATCATAGTCCAAAGCTCTTGCCATCTCTTGGTCCTGAGGTCATAGTTTATTCTTATTCCATGATTTAAAGAAGGGGGTTTGCCCTCATTTCAAAAGGGGTCTCCATCGGATATCACGGAGACGCAAGAGTCTATTGAGGAGTTATATTTCTATGAATGAGTAAGTGCATATTTGTTCAAAACTTTTCTTTTCAGATCTCTCTCCCTGCTGTTCCCTACCCTAATTCTCTTCCCCCCGACTGGCTTCATCATAACTCTGTGCTATAATATCTTTCTGAGTTGGTGATGCCGGAAGGTGGGCCTTTTGTTCAGCAACATGCAGATCACGAGGAAAGGACACTGTGACAGCTGATTACCTCGTTGACCGGTTGGGAGCTGCCAAGTACCTCAGTAAGTTTGATTTAACATCTGGGTACTGGCATGTTGCCTTAACTGAGGGGGCCAAGGAGAGGTCAGCATTCTCTACCCCAGATGGACACTTTCAATTTAAATTGATGCTGTTTGGGATGTAGAATGCCCCTGCCGCCTTTCAGAGGTTGGTCAGCCAGGTGTTGGCTGGGCTGGATGAGTTCAGTGCCACCTACCTGGATGACATTGCTGTGTTTAGTTCCACGTGGGAGGAACACCTGCAACACCTCTGGGGAGGTTTACAGGCCCTGCAGAAGGCAGGCCTCACTATTAAGGTGAGCAAGTGCCAAATAGGGCAGAGTTCGGTGGTGTACTTAGGACACCAGGTGAGGAGTGGCCAGGTGGCACCCCTCCAGCCTAAGATTGACACAATTCTGGCTTGGGAGCCTCCTAAGACCCAGACTGAAGTGAGAGCCTTTTTAGTCCCACTCGTGAGTGGAATCAACGCATCGCAAGCCCTTTTTGATGCGCACTCGCCAGTGCGGGGTTATTTTTGGCGCACCCAAGGTACATTTTCACACTAACAGTGTTAGTGTGTGTTTAAAACTACTTAAAGACTCTTTTTGCTTTTGTATTCATTACTTGACTTGTGTATTGTGGATTGTTGTCATTTTTATCTTGTTTTGTTTAGATAAATATTTCCTATTTTCTAAACCAGTGTTGTCATTTTGTAGTGTTTTCATTAAGTTACTGTGTGTGTTGGTACAAATACTTTACACCTAGCACTCTGAAGTTAAGCCTACTGCTCTGCTAAGCTACCAAGGGGGTAAGCAGAGGTTAGCTGAGGGTGATTTTCTTTTACCCTGCCCAGAGTGACGGTCCTTGCTTGGACAGGGGGTAACCTGACAGTCAACCAAAGACCCCATTTCTAACACTGATACTTTGGAGCAGTAAAATAAAATAAATAATTTGAGGGTGTACAGTGTACTGAGGAAAATGAGAAGATGAAACAGTGCCTTTCATAAACACATTCTCTGATCTGCTGGGTTCAGAAGGGCATGTACGAAACATCTAAAGAACCCAAAAAGAAGGTGATCAAGTTCCATTGTCCACTAACACTCGAAATCCGTGAGGAATGTTTGTTGTTTTCCTGGAACATGCATATTGTTTTAAGATGTTTTCTCACTGTGTGCAATTTCAAGAATGCTACTGCTGATAGATCCAAGCAGTTTCTAGACACAAGACCTTCCAAGAGGCATATGATTATACTTTTTGGCTTGATACATCCCTGCCCACTTTGTTATGAACAACAACAATACTATTACATATTTTGACCCGCTAAGTTGAAAGTGGTAAGATGTTTTTGCTTGCCTACATCTTTGCAACCACTTGACGAATCTTCATGGAATTTTGAAACAAATGTGACCATCCTGTGAGCTGCTGATAAGGGGGGGGTGAAATTTAGAGCATTTCCAATGTTGCTTCCCATAAGAAAAATTTAACGGGGATAGCGCAAGAACCTCTAAATGGAATTACACCAGATTTGGCAGAAAGACAGCTCTTGGTCCAGAAAGAGCCCTTTTTTGTTATTTGGTGTAAAATCCTTTCAGCAGTTTTTGAGAAAGTTAAGGAAAACCAAATTTGTATGTATAGGGATGTGAAGGATTCACAACCGCACCAGATCTTGTACTAAGATCTGATTGGCTGCCAACACTTCAAACCAGGAAGTATTGGCAGCCATCTTGGTACTCGGCTTCAACGGAGTCCCAAATAAAAACATTAAAAAAAGAAAGCTGTGGTCCCAAAAGCTACCCCCCAGTGCTAGAAAGCATTTAAAAAATATATATTTTAACCTGGAATCGCAGTGGGGTCGTGATCAATGGTAATTTGTTTTTTAAAGTGCGGGCTCCCAATCTGATAATTAAATAAGCCCCTGGGTGAGTCAGGTTTTGGGGTAACTGTTTGCTTTTTAATAGGGGGGCTCCTTGTCCCTGTGCCTCGGGGATCATCCCCTCCCGGGGCACATACTAAATAATGTAAAGGTGGTCAGTTTCAGGCCTCCATTAGCCCTGGGGATCACTGCCTCCCGGGGCATGATTGTTGGAGGGGGGCCACACGGACCCCCTCAAGGAGCCAATGATGGCCCTGGGGACTGTCACCCCCCAGGGCTGGCTCCTGCTATGTCCCAGGGAGCCCCCCTCAGGACATAGATGTTTACTACGGCTTAACTGCAGCTGTGAAACTACAGCAAAGTCACAGCAAATACACTGCGATTTGACAGCGAGACCTGATAAGCAGGTCCCGCTGTCAAACAGTGGAGCTTTCATCTTTGTCCCCTGTGCACGTGCAGGGAACTGAGATGAAATGCTTCAGCAAGCAGAGAGCTGCTGTTTAAAACAGCCCATAAATGACATTTTCATAAATAATAATTTTTAAAAAAACATAAATATATAGAGACAGCAAGGGCTCCCTCCCAGTCCCAGATAGCCCGTAAATTGCATTTTCATGAATAACTTTTTTTTACAAAAATAAATAACTATATATAACTATATAGGAACTGCGGGCGAACCCTTGAGGGCACCCTCACGGTCCCAGATGACACATAAAGGGCATTGTCATAAATAATAAATACAAATATTTATATATATATATATAGAGAGACCATGGGGGAGCCCTTGAGGACTCGCTCCTGGTCCTAGGTAACCAATAAAGTGCTTTCTCTCTCTCGGTCTCTCTTTCAATTCCTCCTACTCACACACCCAATCAGACAGCCATGCACCCACTGAGATCCCCAGTCAAACCCTCACACACCCACTCACAGATCCACTCACTCTCACACACCCACACAGGCCCATTGACAGCTTCATACACTCACTCACAAACCCGTGCACACACTGACACACCCACTAAAACACTGATTAATGCACTCTCACCCCCAGACAGACGATCGCACAGCCGCTCTAACCCCGAAATATACCCTCTCACACCTATTCTTAAACCCAGAGAGGCTGCAGCCAACTCCTGCTGCCCAAAGGGCCGTGCACAGCATGTCGGTGGGTTGTGAATGGAGAGCTGCAGGCCATGTCTTGCGTGCAACCGTTGCTGCGCATGGGTGAGGGCAGTACACAGTGCAAAGCTGGGTGCTTATAGAGGGTTGGCCTCTGGCCATGTGCCGCCACTCATGGCTTAAAAATACTTTAAAAAAACATAGAAATTCCCTGAAAACAACCAAAGGTTACAGGGACGTTATTGTTTGGTGCCCAGGGAGAAAACAAGGGAGAATACAAGTGATTTGGTATTCAATGAGAGTTAGTGTTCAAAGCCATCAAGGCTCATGTCATTGATCCAGGTTTATACTGTGTCTTATTTGTTGTTTTTAGAAAATAACAGGATTTCTGTTTTATTTGGGTTGAGCTGCAGGTAGGCACTTAACATCCAGAGCTGGATGATGTGCAAGCAGTATGTGAGGTAACGGGCATGTGAAGCAGAAATAGGCTTTCAAGTATAGATAGCAGGAGCCTGTATGGATACCTGGGGAACTCCAAACTTGATAGGACTGAATAGCCAGTGGGTGAAGGGAACTCCTCCTCTTTTGTACCCCTCCTGATTGCCTTACTGCAAGCTATCCCACAGTGCCCTACTGTGAGTAAAATTCATCATTTCTACATCTTTCTCCCCTTGGAGGTTTCTGTTTTTCCAGACATGAGGAAGTATACGGAAATCCCCTCTTCCTCAATCCGAATAAACTGTTTCTGCAACCAAATCCCCTTCCCACAGGATTAGTATCATGGTGCAAAGCTGGCTACAGTTGGCCCAGGAAAAAAGGACTCCTGTTCCAAGATCTCCCTTTACATTTAACTATGATTGTGTAGGCCTAACACTGATCCTTTTCAAGTTAATAAAACTCCTAAACCCTGCCAGAGATTCTTCCAGAGTTCAGAGGAGTTACATACCTCACATGCAACTTTTCCTGTCAAAAGGCCTAAGCGGCACAACCGTTTTCATATCTCATGAAGAGGCAGCACTGACAGGGACCAGCTACTGACGGGCTGAGGTGGACAAAATCTTATTTTTTAAAATGACTTTTCCTAAATAACTATCTAAAGTCCAGTTCATTTGCATTATAATAAATATTAAAAATAGCATTTGAATAATTTCTGCATCCTGTCCCAAATGTGAGTTAGCAGGATGTCAGTTTTTCTTTTTTATTTGGTTCTTCATTCCCCAGGAGCGGCACGTCCAAGAAGCCTACCTTCTGGCAGTTCGGACTCTGCTTCACTTCTGTACAGAGGTACAGAATGGCCAGATGGGAGGAAGTGAATTAGGTAGGGTGCTGTGGGGAAGGAGATCTGGAAACATAGGGCCTCATTACGAGTTCGGCGAACAGTTTAGACGTCTGCCAAATGTCCGATGGGGAGGTGGCCGCCATAATGGCTACCTCCCCTCTGGTCCCATTAAGAGTTTCCCACTAGGTCAGCGGGTAGAAACCCGAGTTACTGCCCACTGGCCTAACAGGAAACAACCTGCAGCATTGTCTCTGACTCATAATCGAGCTGGCGGGAATGCTGTAGGATGCAGGGTGCACCAGCACCCTCGCAATGTTCACTGTCTGCTTGGCAGGCAGTAAACATTGTGAGGGTGCTGGCCAAGGGACCCTTGCACTTCCTGTGCAAAGTGCATTGGCCCCTCTGGGGACCCCTGCACTCGTCACTCGGATCGTCACATCCGCGGGTCTGGCGCAAGACTCTTAATGGGGGCCATAGTGTTGTAGTCGTTAGAAGGGGTGTCTTTAACTCTCAACTTAGAACTCTAAATGTCAACATGAATATGGCATGCAATAATTGAAACACACACAATTATTACCTGTGGAAAAAAAGAAAATCTCTGGAATTATCAGTAGTCATGTAATTCTTATTACTCTGGAGTTATGGGAGTTTTGGAATTAACCACAAAATGTTTGCAATCCTCGATCTCTTTTGTGTTCCTCGCACATAATGTTCCAGTAATATGTTGAATATCATTGTTAGCACAATTCAAGGGGAATTCACAATCTCTCAGGTTTCATCATAAAGGTTCTTGGCCCTGATTTCTGGGTTATACTCCAAATAACGCTCTTTAATAAGTGCTATCTCTATGCATTTTATCCTGCAACAAGCTACAGCGCTACATACTGTAGTTTTGCTCTATGATCAGCGCCACCACTTTTAGTCACTATCATGTATCACCAGATTCTCATTTGAGTTCCCCGCATCATGTACAAGGTACAATTACATTATTCTCTGGCTGAACCACCTTTCTGTACTTTAAACAAAGTACCAAACAAAGGCATTAAGTTTATCTCCACTATCTATAATGTTACATAGCTTTAACAGCACCCAAACATACCCATACAATAGAAGGACAAGAATCAGCCAGTGCTTGTTGCTTTTCAGTAGAGCATCCACATGCAGTTTCTTTCAATCTAATAATAAAAAATCTCTTACCTGAGATGCACTTCACCTGGGGGATAATTTGCTGTCTACGATTTCCGACTGCAATAATCTGCATGTGATAAAAGGGCGGAGCTGCTTATATAGCACCTGTCATGACCACGGCAGGCACACTGGAAATTGAAAAGGGACAATGTTACTAACAAGATATTGATATGAACATGAGGCTTGGCAAATGTAACCTTGGTGGCATATTATAGTTTGTTCATTTACCTTATATGTTACCACAGTGTCATTATTGTAATTGAAGACAGGATATACAGTATAATAGATGCCGGTCACATGTTGCTCGTCTCATCAGTGAAACTTCCTGCAAGCCAAATGGGCATTTAACAGACTCTCCTCATATTAGGTACCTAGGCCCAGGAATCATGACACAGGAATAGTATTTTGTTTAGAATTATGTTTTTTCTGATAGCGACAGCTATACTTCTTTGCATCAAAAGGAACATTTGGGGGCTAGTCAATGTAGGTAAATGTCAACACTTAGGGCCTCATTATAACTCTGGTGTTCTATTTGCAAGACCTCCGTGGTGGAGGGCACCAAATGGAAGGAGGCGGTTCTACCATCAGCACCACCACACCAACAACCTTCTACCCACCAGATTACGACCCACAAATCACCACAGCGGTTCTTCCATGGTGGCAAACCATTGGTGGTCTGAACAGCTGCGCACAGAGCTCACCCCGGTCAGAATAGAACATCACATTGGACAGTTTGAATACCCCACACCAGACACACATCCACACACCAGGCACACCTACTCTCTGCACTATATAACACACCCACATACAACCCACAATCCTTTGCAACAAAAACAACCACCAAATATATGGAGAAGCCACAATCTTATTACTCAGCACTCTTACACCATAGGCACATTTAAACTTCACACTCACCACACACCACACACTGCACAACTACACGAACAACACTATACACACACATCACAACTGCACACAAACACCACAAACCACCACCAGTCACAACCAAACCCCCCCAACCCCCCCATCAATTGTCCTACACTGCACCCTACACACACAACACCCACCCCTCCCAAAACACAATCACTGTGTCACATCAAAAGCACCCAAGCTTCAGTGACTATGATTTGAGGGTCATGGTGGATGAAATCATCAGGGTAGAGCCAAAACACTTAGAAGCACAGGTACAGCAAACCTCAGCAGCCAGGAAAATGGAGTTATGGCAGAGACTATTCGACAGAGTCAACTCAGTGGGCAAAAATCCATGCACAAGGGAGGACTTCAGGAAGAGGTGGAACAACCTCAGGTGGAAGATGCATTCCATGGCTTCACGACCCCAGATAGCTGTGCACAAGACTGGTAGTGGGCACCCTCCTCCTCCCCCTGAGCACACATAGTGGGAGGGGAAAGGTCTTGGATATCCTGCATCCTGAGGGCCTGACTGGAATACCCGGAGGACTGGACTCTGGTGAGTATCTACCACTCCCCTGGCACTAATTCCAACTGTCCAGCATGCTTCCTCACTACCAAAACACCCCCCACTACACCCCACCTCAGACTACACCTCCCACCTATTCACCTAATGTTCCTCTCCTGCATGCCACACCACCACCCTGCCCCAATGGCCATACACAACCTGCCAAGTGCATGGATAGCACAGCCAGTTACTATCACTCCCACTCCCACTCCCACTCCCACAATGCACTAGTCCATCAACATCAAAACCTGCAATGTGCACTTCAGATCACATCTTTTGCATGTGTGACTGTTGCACATGCTACACCAATTGGATGTTTCAAATGAGGACCACTACATGGCAATGACAGTGATGCAATGGCTCAACACAATGCCAAACAAGCCCCTTGGAGCATGGTACACATGTCACAATCCACTATCCACAAACTGTTAGCACAGCTGCACCTGTCATTGACATCTCTGGAAATCAAGTCAAGCCTCTGTATGCATCAGACAAACAGACAACCAATCACACCTTTACTATTTAACCTTCTCTCACTCCATCTACCAGTACCTCTGCCACTGCCACCACGGAGAGGATGCCAGAGACAGCCAGCCCTCCTCAGAATGAAGGCCCCAGTGAGAACAACCCTGCTGGATGTCTGGGCGGTCATGACCTACCTGGCCTATCTGGGAACTCTGGTCAGTTTACCTCTCCCAGCCTCACACTGCCCACATCAACCCCCTCCCACCATGTGGCACCACCATCTCAGCCAACCCTTCATCCCCAAACCTGTGCCTGAAGGACTGTTCAATCAATTGTATGCCTCACAGTACAGGGATATGAGTCACCCCTCACACCCAAGACAATGAATGTCTTGCTGACACTGTGAGTGGGCACACCATGCCAGGGGCACAGGCACATGGGGGCAGGGGGCGTGGGAATGAACCTGTGGGCCAGAGGATGGGGCAACCAAGGCAGTCACCTGACCAGGAAGACATCTCCCAAGTCCTGGGGGCATATCATCAATCCCAAGACAGGATGGGCCAGATCATAACCATTTGGGGAGGAAAACCAGATGTTGCAGAGTAATTGCTATGAGGTCATACATGAGTGGCAGGCCCACAATGCCACCATGGCTTCCATTGCAGGGGTGCTCAAGGACATTAACACCACCCTGCGTGCTTCTACCCACCAGCAGGCCCCTTCCATTAGCCACATCATATCATCACTTCTACATCTGTGGCTGCTAGTGGAATGGAGGCTCTGTCAGGGGAACCACTGCTCTCAGGTACCTCTCTCTCTCTCTCTGTAGCTGAGGAACGATCCCCCATTAAACGTGGAAATCCATCCAGACATTCTCCTGATTATTCTTCCTTGTGTGCCACTGAGACACCTGTTACCTGTTCAATGACATTACAGTTCTCAATCGCCCACGGACACTGGACCTGTGCAACCTACAGCTGTGCCACCTATTCTGAGGAGTCCATCTACCATGATCCCACTCATCACCTGTTTGCCACTGTATGCACTATAAACACTATAGATCACAGCTACTGCTTTTGTGTTTTTATTTGTACACACAAATGTTTGGTCAGCAAACTGTTATGTGGGTATGCCCCCCTGATCCAGCAGGCAGTGTAATGGACTGCGGAGGGAAGCCTCCTCTGCAGGAGACATAGTACAACACATATGTCCCAAGGTAGATGTAAGGGAGTCACTAGTGCAGCCACACACCTGAGTATATCCAAGTATCCAACCTGCAAAAAGAACATGACAGGCTACCATCAGAACTGTAGGCATGGTACTACCCAAAGCACATAAGCAGTTCATAGTTGTCATGTCCAGTGTAGATAGCCATTCAAACAGGGCACAAGAGGTATGACGTGAGAACAGGAGAATGCAGGACACACAGAACAATACAGGCCTGTCTATAGGAGCTGTGAATTTTGCAACGTGCAGACAGTATACATGGTAGAGATGATACATTTTCAGTCAGCACCCTACATGCATTTAGTCACCTCCCACAACACACACAGTGATAAGTACGCATTACACCACCACTGATAATCCAAATCAGGAGGACTGTCAGAAATGGGGTCTTTGGTTGGCAGTCAGGTTACCCCCAGTCCAAGCAAGGACCCTCACTCTAGTCAGGGTAAAAGAGAATCACTCTCGGCTAACCCCCGATCCCCCGCTGGTAGCTTGGCACGAGCAGTAGCTTAACTTCAGAGTGCTAGGTGTAAAGTATTTATACCAACACACACAGTAACTTAATGAAAACACTACAAAATGACACAACACAGGTTTAGAAAAATGGAAAATATTTATCTAAAGAAAACAAGACCAAAACAACAAAAATCCATAATACACAAGTCAAATTATCAATTAAAAAACCAAGGGCCTTCATGTAATTTTAAACACAACGCTAACGCTGTTAGCATGGAAATGTACCTGGATGCGTCAAAAATAACCCTGCACGGGTGAGTGTGCATCAAAAAGGACTTGTAAAGGGTCTATCACTCACGAGCGAGACTGTGCGTTGTTTCTCTTTCAGTCGAGTATGCGTGCATCGTTTCTTCTCTCCGCAGGAGAGCGATGTGTCGATTCGAACTGCACACTAGGGGTCCGTTGTTGCACGGCCAGCGATGTTTGCGTCCGAAATCCTGCCGCATGATGATCCGAAAACCACGCAGTGCGGGTTGCGATCTCACCAGCCTCTGTCAGCAATGCTGCGCATCTTTTCTCAAGCTGCGGGTGTCGATCTTCCGGTTGCATTGCAGGCGAGCGTCTATTTTCAGCCGCGAAGCAGGCAGAGGGTCGATTTTTCAGCCACAGATCAGAGTCGCATAGATCTTTTCCTAGCACGGCGGTCGGTGCATGGAGTTCTCACTCTTGGCCTGCTAGATTCTCCTTTCAGGGTCCCAGAAACTGGATGGGCACCACTTGGCAGAGTAGGAGTCTCAGCAGAGGCTCCAGGTGCTGGCAGGGAGAAGTCTTTGCTGTCCCTGAGACATCAAACAACAGGAGGCAAGCTCTAAATCAAGCCCTCGGAGAGTTCTTCACAAGAAGGAAGGCAACACAAAGTCCAGTCTTTGTCCTCTAGCAGAGACAGCAGCAGCAACTGCAGGAGGGCTCCACAAAGCAGTCACAGGCAGGGCAGCTCTTCTTCCTCAGCTCTTCAGCTCTCCTCCAGGCAGAGGTTTCTCTTGGTTTCCAGAAGTGTTCCAAAGTCTGTGGTTTTGGACACCCTTCTTATACCCATTTGGCCCTTCTTATACCCATTTGGCCCTTTAGGTGTGAGTGACCACTCCCCCCCCACAACACAGATGGCCCATCAGGAAATGCAGACTACACAACAGCTCCCTTTGTGTCACTGTCTAGTGAGAGGTGCAACCAGCCCAACTCTCATACTGACCCAGACAGGGAATACACAAACAGGCAGTCACAGAAATGGTTTAAGCAAGAAAATGCTCACTTTCTAAAAGTGGCATTTTCAAACACACAATCTTAAAATCAACTTTATTAAAAGATGTATTTTTAAATTGTGAGCTCAGAGACCTCAAACTCCACATGTCTATCCGCTCCCAAAGGGAATCTACACTTTAATCAGATTTCAAGGTAGCCCCCACGTTAACCTATGAGAGGGACAGGCCTTGTAACAGTGAAAAAACTAATTTAGCTGTATTTCACTGTCAGGACATATAAAACACATTACTATGGGGGTCATTCTAACTCTGGCGGGCGGCGGAGGCCGCCCGCCAGAGTTCCCCCTCCGAAATACCGCACCGCGGTCAGTAGACCGCGGAGGGTATTCTAAGTTTTTCCCTGGGCTGGCGGGCGGTCGCCAAAAGACCGCCCGCCAGCCCAGGGAAAAACTCCCTTCCCACGAGGATGCCGGCTCGTAATCGAGCCGGCGGAGTGGGAAGGTGCGACGGGTGCTGTTGCACCCGTCGCGTATTTCACTGTCTGCCAAGCAGACAGTGAAATACTTGTAGGGCCCCTCTTATGGGGGCCCCTGCAGTGCCCATGCCAGTGGCATGGGCACTGCAGGGGCCGCCAGGGGCCCCGCGACCCCCCCTACCACCATCCGGTTCCCGGCGGGCAGACCGCCGGGAACTGGATGGCGGTAGGGGGGGTCGGAATCCCCTCGGCGGCGCAGCTAGCTGCGCCGCCTTGGAGGATTCCAAAGGGCGGCGGTACACTGGCGGGAGACCGCCAGTGTTGCCGGTCCGACCGCGGCTTTACCGCCGCGGTCAGAATGCCCTGCGGGGCACCGCCGGCCTGTCTGCGGTGCTCCCGCCGACCCTGGCCCCGGTGGTCTTAGACCGCCGGGGTCAGAATGACCCCCTATATGTCCTACCTTAACCATACATTGCACCCTGCCCTTGGGGCTACCTAGGGCCTACCTTAGGGGTGTCTGACATGTAAGAAAAGGGAAGGTTTAGGCCTGGCAAGTGGGTACACTTGCCAAGTCGAATTTGCAGTTTAAAACTGTACACAAAGACACTGCAGTGGCAGGTCTGAGACATGATTACAGGGCTACTTATGTGGGTGGCACAACCAGTGCTGCAGACCGACTAGTAGCATTTGATTTACAGGCCGTGGGCACCTCTAGTGCACTGTACTAGGGACTTCAAAATCAAATGTCAATCATGGATGAACCAATTACTTGCACATTTTGTATAGGAACACTTGCACTTTACTACTGGTTAGCAGTGGTAAAGTGTCCAGAGTAACAAAAACAGCAAAAACAGAGCCCAGCACACATCAACAACCTGGGAAACAGAGGCAAAAGGTTAAGGGAGACCCCGCCAAGGATGAAAAGTCTAACAAGGACCATTGACCGCAAACTATGTTGAAATAGTGCACAAGGAAATACACACACAGCACACCTGTATGTTACTGTAAGCTCTTACTGATGGACTCTGGCCTGGAGGCAGATGCACTTTCATCTGCCTCCTCATGACATTCCACATCAGCATCACCAGCCACTGGTCCAGCTGCCTCATCATCTTAAGTTAGTAAGGGTATATGACGTCTCAGGGCCAGATTGTAGAGCATGCAGCAGGCAACTATGATCTGGCATACCTTTTGGGGACTGTAGAGGAGGGCACCTCCAGAGATGTGCAGGCACCTGAATCTGGCCTTCAGGAGGTCAAACGTCCTTTCAATTACATACCTCGTCCTGTCGAGGGCCTCATTGAAACAGAATTCATTGGCAGGATATCTCACAGGAGTTAACAGCCAGGGAAGGTTAGGATAGCCAGAATCACCTGTGTGCACAGAGGTAGAACCTGTTACAATACAGGTACAGCACAGGGAAGAATGTGATGACAAGTGCCATGAAAAACACACATCCAATTGCATACATACCAATGAGCCAAGCCCCCTCTCTCTCTGTAGTCATGCCACCATGTGGGCAACATTGCTGTTCCTCAGAATGTAGGAGTTCTGCACACATCCTGGAAACTTGGGTGATGTGTCTGCCAAACATATGCACATTTTTGCAGTGGGAGTTTTTCCTGTTCCCATACACCTGTTCATTGGCACCAGGAATGACCAAAGCTATATGGGTGCCATCTATGGCCCCTATCACACGAGGGATGTGTCCCACATCATAGAAGTCTGCTTTCAGATGGGCCAAATCCCCTCATTGGGGGAATCTGATGTAGCTGTCCATGTGTTTCAATAAAGCATAGGTCAATCAATCAATCAATCAGGTAATTTATAAAGTGCGCTACTCGCCCATCAGGGTCTCAAGGCGCTGGGGGGGGAAGCTACTGATCAAATAGCCATGTCTTGAGGCGTTTCCTGAATGTTGGGAGGTCCTGGGTCTGGCGTAGGTGGAGCGGAAGGGAGTTCCAAGTCTTTGCGGCGAGGTGGGAGAAGGATCTTCCTCCGGTGGTGGTGCGGCGGGAGCGGGGGACGGAGGCGACGGCGAGCCTGGTGGAGCGGAGAAGGCGGGTGGGAGTATGGAAGGTGAGTCTATCGTTGAGGTAGGCCGGACCTGTGTTGTGGAGAGCTTTGCGTGCGTGAGTGAGGAGTTTGAAGGTGATCCTCTTCGATACGGGTAGCCAGTGTAGGTCTCTGAGGTGGGTAGAGATGTGGTTGCGGCGTGGGATGTCTAGGCTGAGGCGGGTGGAAGCATTTTGGATATGTTGCATTTTTGTTAGTAGTTTGGCCGTAGTTCCTGCATAGAGTGCGTTTCCGTAGTCCAGGCGGCTGCTGACCAGGGCGTGGGTGACTGTTTTTCTGGTTTCGACGGGGATCCATTTGAAGATCTTGCAGAGCATACGGAGGGTGTTGTAGCAGAAAGAGGAGATTGCGTTAACCTGCTGGGTCATGCTGCGTGCTGAGTCCAGGATGATTCCCAGGTTTCGTGCTTGAGTTGTGGGTGTGGGTGCGGCTCCTAGGGAGGTAGGCCACCAGGAGTCGTTCCAGGCTGAGGGGTTGCTGCCGAAGATGAGGATCTCTGTTTTGTCGGTGTTTAGCTTGAGCCGGCTAGATTCCATCCAATTGGCGATGGCGTGAAGTCCATTGTGGAGGTTGTTTTTAGCGGTTGTAGGGTCTTTCGTGAGGGAGATGATCAGCTGGGTGTTGTCTGCATAGGAAACTATGTTGATGTGGTGAGTTCTTGCGATGTTGGCGAGAGGGACCATGTAAACATTGAAAAGCGTTGGGCTGAGGGAAGATCCCTGGGGGACTCCACAGATGGTCATGGAGGGTTCGGACACGTAAGGTTGAAGGCGGACTCTTTGGGTTTTGCCGGAGAGGAATGAAGAGATCCAATCGAGGGCCATGCCACGGATCCCGCATTGTGGAGGTGTGTTCAAAGAGTGTGGTGACAGATGGTGTCGAAGACTGCGGAGAGGTCCAGGAGGATGGGCGATGCGGTTTCGCCTTCATCGAGCATGGTCCTGATGTCATCTGTAGCAGCGATGAGTGTGGTCTCAGTGCTGTGGTTTTTGCGTAATCCTGATTGGGAGGTATTGAGCACTTTGTTGTCTTCCAGGAAGCGGGATAGTTGGTTCTTCAAGATTTTCTCTAACCTTTGCTGGGAAGGGGAGGAGGGAGATGGGCTGGTAGTTCTTGGGGTCATCTGGGTCCGCCTTGGGTTTCTTCAGCAGGGTGTTGACATCTGCGTGTTTCCAGCTCTCCGGGAAGGTGGCTGTCTTGAAGGAGCTGTTGATGATGGCGTGGAGATGAGGGGCGATGAATTCACTAGCTTTGTTGAAGATCTGGTGTGGGCAAGGGTCCGAGGGGGAGCAGGAGTGGATGGAGGCCATGATGATGGTGTCTTCATTTTTTATGTGGGTCCATGTGCATAGGAGGTTGTCGTTGCTTGGTGCGTTGGCGATGTGGCTGTCTATTGTTGGCTGGTGGGTCTGGGGGTTGAAGCTGTTGTGGATGTCTTCGATTTTTTGACGGAAATAGGTGGCGAGGGAGTTGCAGAGCTCCTGTGATGGGTAGTCTTGAGGGCGATGTGGTTGGATTCGGTAGGTTCAAGGCGCACGGTCTTCACCATTTTTAGGCATGCCCGTTTGGATGCCTGTAGGTCAGGTGTGAACCAGCTGGCCTTGGTTCTGTGGTGGGTGTCTGAGGATTGCTTGAGCAGTGCAAGGGTGTTGGCGCAGTCGACTATCCATTGATGTAGGTTGATGGTGGCTGAGTTGGGGTCCCGGGTCCTGGGAGGTGGTGCCTGGGCGAGGGTGGAGATCAGTTGTTCTGTAGAGATTTTGTTCCAGTGGCGTTGGGGGGGTAGCGAGGTGTGGTGGTGAGTGACTGGCTTCTGGAAGGAGAAATTAATGCAGCGATGGTCGGTCCAGTGGAGTTCGGTGGCGTGGCTGAAGGAGATGTGGTTGCTGGCTGCGAAGATGGGGTCGAGTGTGTGTCGTGCGGTGTGGGTGGGTGATGTGACGGGTTGCTTAAAGCCGAGGTTGGCAAGGTTATCGAGTAGGTTGGTGGTGTTGATATCATTGTTGTTTTCTAAGTGAAAGTTCAGGTCGCCGAGGAGGATGTTGTCAGTTGAGGTGAGGGCTTGGGCACTGATGATGTCGGCGATGGCGTCGCAGAAGTGAGATCGGGGACCTGGAGGTCTGTAGACCAGTGTTCCTCTGAGGGTGGTGTTGGCGTATACATCCTTCAACACAAGACTGAACATGGGCTGTGACATCCCTGCTGCCGAGCCCATTGTAATCTGAAAGGAGCCTGTGGTAAGAAAGTGTAGCACTGACAGAACTTAAACTGTGGTCGGGAAGGCATAGGGATTATGTATGGCAGGCAATAGATCTGGCTCTAACTGGGTACATAGATCCATGATGGTCTGACGATTCACAAGATAGGTCTGAATGATATGCCTTTCCTCCAGGGTTGAAAGGTCTACTAGCAGACAGTACACTGGTGCATGTCTCAATATCTTCATGAGAGGGTATCTAGGTAGAATGTCTAACACTGTAGACATGCTGCACACTGCTGACACATACTATATTGGCCATGCTGAAGCGGGATGGACTCCATCCATGCTGCACATTGCTGCCCCTGATCAACTGTATCTGACATACATCACGTGTCGGGTTCCATATGTGGTAGACTGAGCTATCCTGCACTGAGCACGTAGGTATTCATGCTGTACACCAATATGGTTAAACCGCCTCTGAGTCGACGTCTATCTGGATATACACATCATATGACAACCAGGAATATAAGGCCACTGTCATGCGTGTCACATTTATGAGCCAAACCATTATGCCACAACATAGGCCTACAGGGGACTGGAGCCAATGGCGATCATTGTTGGAAGTGATGATCCTGTACGCTCGGGCAGTGGCTGCCATTTTCTGCAGCCTTGCTCACATGACTCCTGACACTCTTGCAAGTAAGATCTCCATGAGCTGAGCTGCTGTGTACTGTCTCTGGGAGCCATCATGCCACATCTTGCAGGTGATAAGGCTTCACCCAAGAAGAGCTTGAGAAGCGGGTGGAATGGGTCCTACCACTGTATGAACAGCTGCATAGAGCACCAGAGGAACAGGTGAGCCCACTGCCATAGTCGTGTGTGATAGGGGTGTGTGTGAGGGAGAATGGCGTACATGTTCTTGTCAGGAAGTACATGCATGCAGGGAGCATGATGTTTAGCTGTTTGAACTGTGAGGATGGGTATGTGTCGGCTTTTGCTGGGTCTGCTGTTTATAGTCCACTGCTGTTGCTATGGTGTAAGTGTGCATAACTTGCTCCTTCTGTCTGTGTCACCCATGCAGGTAAACACCCATCAGAAGAAGGGGATCTGGTGTGCCATAACCAAGCAAGGGCAGACCCTGGGCGTCCATACCTGGTGGAACACTCATTGTCCCAAGTGGTGGGAGGACCTGAGACGCTGCGTCTGGAAGACCGCAGTGGCCCAGCTGGAGATGTCCTCCCAATGAGGGAGGGGTGCCAGTCAGACCCTGAGCCCCCCCTAATGGCCCACATTTTGGCAGTGGCCTACCCTGAAGTGGATGAGTGTTTGAGGGCAGCACAACAACCACTTGGTACCCTGGCTGAGTATATGTAGTAGATGCTTTTCTGTCAGAGGATGTACATCTCCCATTTCCATACCTTTCCATGTCTTTAATGTGGAGATGCACCAATATCATAGACACGTGTTACTCCATCCTGGCCATACAATGGATGTGAGTGTTTGTATCACCATAGCATTGTGCAGGAGCAGTTCCTGACAACTGCATTAGTGGCTCTGAGGTGTCAGTCCCATCTGTGCAGTCAATCCTGTATATATGGCTGTCACTCTTCTGCTATCACTGGGGCTATATTAATCATGTATTAGTAATGGTGTTGACTCATTGTGGGGCTGCCATTACAGTTCCACCACAGGACTGGCCTTTATGGGACATGTGTATTGGCCTGACAGCAGATTATATGCAAATGTATAGGGGATCTGCTGACAGTAGGGTAGGTGTAGGTAGGCAACCTGGGATACTGTAACATGTTGAATTGATGAGGTCTGATAACGCAGGAGATGCATTCCTAGAGCTATACATGTGTGGATGTAGGCTTCCAACATATGGGTTGGTACTGGAGGTAGTAAGTTCCCAGGGAGACCCCTTATTTGTCAACATGGTGTGTACATTGCATGTACGACATAGTCCTAGCAAGTCCTATGCTACATTGCCAACTGACTGCCTACATCATGTGGTCATGGATTGTTGGGGGCACATCTGATGGCCTGTGACTATTATAGCTTGCCTTCACTATTAGATAGTGGCAGATTAAGAGTGGTTTGGGTACTGCATGACACATGGCATGTTGGTGTGAAGGAAAAACTGTATTCAGTCACATCAGGCTGCTTATGTGGTAGTGAGATGTGTATTTGATGTACTGGCAGTGCTGTTTGTGCCTAATACATACAAATATATACCACCTGAGATGTGTGTTGTCTGGCCTCAGTGACAGGTTTTGCCATTTGTCGATTGGTGTGTGAGGCTGGAGTTATGGTGCGTAGTCCAACTGGTATACCTGCTTGTTTGGTGGCATTGGAAGTGATCCATGTAGTGGATGTGTTTGGATGCTTTACATGTGATACATGGGCCATTGTAGATGCACTTCTCAGCATGCTGGGTAGTGAAGTATGTGTTGTGTGTCACCTGCTCTGGCTCTGTGATGGGGTCTGACTACTAACATGCATATACCACAGATTCACATTGTACACATCAGACATGAATTGTTTGGGTGTCTTACTAGTATAGGCCACATCTGAGTACTCCTCCATAGTGGCAACATTATACGGAGTGGGCAGCCATGTCAAATGACAGGTAGGTGCTGTGCGGTCTGTGAGTGGAGTTGTCCTCACTGCAATGGACATGTTACAGAGGACATGGACTTATCAGGTGTTGTGCCTGTAGAGGCCTGATGTGTTGTGTCTAGTCAGCTGCACAATCAATGGGTGAAAGGGATATTGAGGGGTAAGATGTATATTCAGGCATACTATAGCTTCTGCATCTAGGGCATGCAATGTCAGCTAAAGGGCTTAGGTTGGCATCATGGGGATGAGTCTAGTAGTGCACTCCTACTTAGGTATAGCTGTAGGTGTGAGGGTTGGCAGACAGGTGTGGGTAGTAGTGTATTTGCACGACATGATGTAGGTAATGTGTATTGGCAAATGCGATGTCCTAGCCATGATATGTATTTTGACAGATGTACATGTGTATCTGTGTCAACAGTAGGTATATGTTAACCATTGTGCCCCCTATCTCTCTCCCTCCCTCTATCTCATTGTGTGCATCAGCATTGTCTGGTGAAGGAGAAGGGGCACAGGTGAGTGGAGAAGTAGCAACCCATGAGACTCAGGAAGCTGGTACCAGCGGCTCTGAGAGACCCAGTGGGACGGAGGGCTAGGGGAGTCCCACGGGGGAGACCAGATTGAATACCTCATCCTCCAAATCCTCTGCCTGTGGACACTCCCTGGCAGTGGTCGGACCCATCGGTGACCTCCCCAGCTCCATCTATGTCTGCCAGTCCTCTTACTACCACCTCTCTCCTTGTAGCTCCCAAAACATTTGCCCTCACCCAGTTGCCCCAGTCAGCTCTGCTGCCCTCAGTGAAGAGGCTATTGACCTCTTCAGGTCCGTCTCCTGTGGGTCAGTCGAACATTGTGAATGCCATCCAGGAACTGGCAGCTTAGGTCCAACAGAGTAATGCATTCCTGGAGGGCATTTACAGTGCAATGGCTGGCCTGCAGAGATCCTTTCAGGCTCTGACCTCCACTCTGAAGGCCACCAGTATTCCATTATCTCCAGTTCCCCCTCCAAGTACCTCTTCTCAATCCCAGACCCCTCTCCCCATACCCATCCAAAGTACACACAGGCATGCATCCACCTCAACAGACCAGGGTAGCTCAGAGAAACGCAAGCACCACAAGACTCACCACCGGCATGCACACAAGCAATACCCACCTGCAGACACGCCAACATCCACTCCTTGCACTGACTCCCCCATGACACCTCCCCACACAGACACTACACCGGACGAACCTGCAGCCACCACACAATCATGCACGGATCCAGCCACCAGTCCATCTTATCCACAGTCGGCCCAATAGCAGACCTGCAGACATCCATCCCAGTTACCACATCCGCACCCAACACAACCACTGACACCCCCACATGCAGCACATGCACCATACCTGCAGACACCACCGCAACAGACAGTCACCCATACAACAAGGCATCTCCCAGCACCTCCTCCCCACCTCCTTCCCAAACACCTACATGCCTGCACTCACCCACCCAACAGACTTAGACATACTGCACCCACAAGCATTCCACGCACTGACCTGCACCCAAGATATTCACACCTGCACATTTGACAACCACTCCCTCTCCCTCCACTACCAAACCCTTTAGCCGTGACCACCCAATGTGTCTAAAAAGCATTTCCTCTCAGAGTTTTCCCTGTTCCCTACCGATCTCCCACCCTGTGAGACCCCCAAGCATTCTGTGTCCCTGCCCAAGTCCAGCCCTTCCACCTCCAAGTCCTCCCCTGCCCTCCTGCTAGTGCCCATGCCTTTTACCCTGCCAAGAGATCTGCCCCTCCCAAGCCCAAGGACCCCCCTCCCAAGCCCAATCCCAAATCCACCCATCCTCTGAGGTGCCTGCCTGCCCCCTTGATGCCCCTACCCTGTGGAGGTCAGGAGTCAAGTTAAGGCACAGTGAGGTTCCATTTGTGCCATGGGCACTTAGGACTATGGACTGGCCAATTGCCTTCTATTTGTATATAGCTAATTTTAAATCTTTTAATATTTTAAAACATTTAGTCCAACCTGCTGTTGGTATCAATGGTAACATACTTGTTCCTGCTATTCTTTCTACATGGCTGTTTGGTGTTTGTGGGCTTTGGTGCATGTGTGTGTGTGTGTGTGTGTGTGTGTTGGTTATGCTACCTGATCTGACTGGGCTGCATGTGTGTGTGGCCTGCCATTGTTCCTGCTGTCATTGCTGTGTTTTGTCATTAGGATATGTTTGTGTTTGGTACATGCATGTGTGTAGCCAAATTGTGTATTGTTTGTGTTGGCATATGTGATGGTGGTGTTCTTTGCCCTTGTGTGGTTGTTGTGTGTGCATCCCTGTGTGTGGTATTGGCTATGTCCTATGCATTGTGCGTAGTGTCAAATAGTTTGTTGTATGGCAGTGTGATAGTGTTGCATGGTATTGTGGTGTTTCATAATGTTGTATGTATGTGTTGGCGTGTGGAGCGGTGTAGTCAGTGCTTGGTGACGCATTTGTGTAGTTGCAGTTGTGATGTCACTGTGTGAGTCGTGGTGTTGTGCATGATTGTGTGAGACAGTGGCGGTTCTGTGTGTGTGTGTGTGGGTTGGTGTGTGTATGGCATGTGTGTTGGCCATGGTGTGTGTAGTTTGGGTGTGCATCTGTGCAGTGTGTGCGTGTGTGTATGTAGGTGTGTGTTCGTATGGGTGTGTGGTTACGTGTGTGTGTGTCCGTCGCAAGCCATCCCAGATGTGTGTGTTGTGTGTGCGTGTGTACTAATCCCTTTCCTCCAGTGTGTGTTAGGTGTGTGTACTTGCAGTTGTCGACATTGCTGGTTCTGAAGTCAGTGTGCAAGCAGGAGCAGTGGGAGGACTTCAAGTTCAGGCTCCATGGTGGCTCTGGGCAGGTCTGTGTTCCTGAAGGTGAGTGTTTCATTTTATAGAGTTGTTTTCCGCTAGGTTTTGGTGGCGATGCGACAGCGTTGGTTACCCTAGCAGTGTGCAGTCTTGTAATATGTCCGGTGGAAACATGCTCCCCAGCAGTCCAAAGGTGCCTACCGCCGTCTGCGGCAGCCTGACCTCACTGGTCACTGGCGGTACTGGTGGTAGTTTGGCTGTGTTCTGTTGGGACAACTGCCATGATCATAATTTGGTGATCTTCATCACCGAGCCATTGGCAGTATGACCGCCTCCGCCATCATGGTGGTCCTGAGACCACCAAACTTGTCACTTTGGCCTAAATCCTTACACATACCATTTTTATATACTAGGTAACCTAAATTGTGTGCTAGCAGGCTTATTGATGATTGACTTATTTAATCTTTAAAAGTAGGGTACTTTCCTATCAAAAATGATTATTTGACAGGTTTGCCTGCAGCTTTAAAGACTATAGAGGTCAGGAAGGCCTGCATCTATGCTTTCTTTGCCAGCCTAGTGAACTGTACAATATGTGCTGTAATCCAGAGATGACGTCTAGCTTTCTGTGCCATTGTAGATTCTCGCACCTTATATTATGGCCTCATTGGCAGGGAAAATATTTAAATTGAGGATTGTTAAAAATGGGGTCTCTAGTTGGCATAGGTATGCACCCTGGCTCAAGTAGGGACCACAATCCTAGTCCGGGTAAGTCACACACAATCCAAATTATCCTGTGCCCACCCTCTGGTAGTTTGGCACTGCACAGTTAGGCTTAACGTGGAAGGCAATGTGTAAAGTATTTGTGCAATAAATCATACAGTAACACAAAGAAAGCACCACAAAAATACACCACACAGGTTTAGAAAAATAGATATTTATCTGAATAAAATAAGATAAAAACAAAAAACATCCAATAAGATCCAATAAGCACAGGTTTAAATATCACTTTTAAAAGGTTTAAGAGTTTTTTTCCTTAGAAATAAAAAGTTGTCTCTTTGTTACACACAGTACCTGGTATGCATCAAAAATAACGATGCACGGAGACTGCAGAGGAGGAGATGCATAGAGAAATACGATGTTGCAACATATTTTCCAGCGGGAAATAGATGGTGCGTTGTTTCTTTCCACGCTGCAAGGGGTTTGTGTCATTTTTTGGCACGCAGTCTTGGTTCCTCACTGCGGAGCGGGGATATTTTGACGTCCATGGACTATCCAGGGAAAATCCTTGACGTGCTGGAAGAAGGCACGAATAGGTGATGCATCAAATATTTTCACCTCACAAGGCAGGTGCTGCTTCGAAATTCCAATCAGAAAGTTGGGGCTGCTATGTTCCAGTAGGCTGTGTGGTGATTTCCTGGTTGCAATGCAGGCTTTACATCAATTTCGGCAGCAGTGCATCAATTTTCAAGGCACAAGGGGTTTCCTGAAGAGATGAAGCCTTTTTAGCCCTGGGACTTCAGAAAACAGGAGGCAAGCTCAATCCACCCCCTTGGAGAGCAATTTTGGGGAAGGCAGAGTCCTTCTCAGCAAAGTCAAAGGCCAGCAGGGCTACAGCTAGGCACTAGTCGTTCTCAGCAAAGCAGTCCAGATGAGTTATTTGGGCAGCCACGCAGCTCCTCATACAGGGTGCAGGTGTAGGTCCAGAATTGTCTGGTTTGGTGGGGTCAGAGGCCCAGTTTATATACCCAAAAATGCCTTTGGGGAGACTTCAAAGAGTGGTTTTGAATTGCACAAGTTCCCCTTTCAGTTCAGTTCTAACTGCCAGGGTCCCAGTAGGGGGTTTAGCAGTCCATTGAGTGAGGGCAGGCCATTGGCCTTCGAAATGTAAGTGTCAGGCCTTCCACCCTTCCAATCCAGGAATACCCATTCAATATGCAGATGAGTGCAGGTGTGACTGAATGTCCTGTGTTTGTGGCTATCTGGGTAAACTGCACAAGGGAGCTGTCAAACAGCACAGACCAGACGTTGATTCGAGACAGGCTGTAAGACACAGATGGTTTTAAGTTAGAGAAATGCTCACTTACTTTCTAAAAGTGGCATTTCTAAAAAAGTAACATAAAATTCAACCTCACCAATAAGCAGAATTTTCCATTACCATTCTGGCCATACTAAATATGATCTGATTACCCTTTAGATTGGAATCTACCACTCAAAAAGTATGAGGGTAGACCTAATTCTAGTCTATGAAAGGAGCAGGCCTCACAGTTGTGGAAAACTAATTTCGGCGTTTTCACTATAAGGACATATAAAACACATATGTTCATGTCCTGCCTTTTACCTACATAGCACCCTGCCCTCTGGGTTACCTAGGACCTACCTTAGGGGTGACATACATAGTAAAATTAAAGTTTAAGGCTTGGCAAGTACTTTTAAATGCCAAGTCAAAGTGGCAGTGAAACTGCACACACAGGCTTGCAGTGGCAGGCCTGAGACATGGTTAAGGGGCTACTTATGTGAGTGGCACAATCAGTGCTACAGGACCGCTAGTATAATTTAATTTACAGGCCCTGGACACATGTAGTGCGCCTTACTAGGGACTTATAATTAATTCAAATATACCAATTGGGTATGAACCAATGTTACCATGTTTAAGGGAAAGAGCATATGCACTTTAGCACTGGTTAGCAGTAGTAAAGTGTGCAGAGTCCTAAAACCATCAAAAACAGTGTCAGAAATTGTGGAGGGAGACAGGCAAAACGTTGGGTGGTGACCACCCTAAGGTGGTCAGGTCTTACATGTCTTAGCCAACTTTACCTTGTTTTAGGGATCAGAGAGCATACTCTTGGGACTGGATAGCAGTACAAGCAACAGTAAAACCAATGAGCAAAAAGTGGAGGTGATCACACTAAAAAGAGATTTTTCACAGTCCTGACACAATTGGTGTTCTGCAGTTATGGCATTGAATGTCATCTACCTCTGTCTGAACTCACGAACTGAAAAGCTACATAATTATAAGGTGCATGTAATTTTGTAGCAAGACCTTATTTAAAGAAGTCAAAAGATATTTCTGTGACTGTGGACTGGTGTAACTATCTGCAATGAACTGTGAGAATGAGTAAGAGAGAAGCTGTTCCATAAGTAACCAGTTGTAAGAAATTTGGTTATTGGTTGAAAGGGGGTTGAAGCCCTACTTAAGCAACAACCACAATCAAAGTCATGGTGAACTACAGAAAGTCACTAAATTAACCTTTTTATCTTCCCCTTGGTAACTTGGCACAAACCAGTCCGGCTTAACTTGGAGACAAAGAGTAAAATATTTATGCAGCACATAAACAGTAATAAGGTGAAAAAACAGAAGGAAAAATAGAGTGAGTGAATTGTAATAAATAATATGCTATCAGAACACAAAAGTGCAATTGGTAGAACCAGAAATATTCAATTTAAAGATGTAAGTATATATTGCACCTCAAAAATCACCATTTACGGTTATTTTTGTCATGCAAGACAAGGGGGAAGTCAGAAGATCAGGCTTACCGTGCTGTGTGTGGGCTGGATACAGGGACTGGGTTAGTCCCATTGAAAGAGTTACCTTTTCAAAGTCCGGCACAAAGTGTTTAGTTCATGGTGGATGAGGCCATGAGGCGCAGGGAGAGAGTCATGGGTGGTCATAGCTGTAGCGGGAAGAGTACCCCAAGTGGCATGGCCTGTTGTTGCTGTACTGCGAAGAGCCAGTTTGGCATTGCGCACGGTCGTTGCTGGCAGATGCTGTAGCACATACAGCAATTCTTCACCAGATCTTTGCTTTGATGGTTGTCATGGGTGGCAGAATCTCGTCACGAAAGGGCCTGTTTTTGGCCCAAAAAAACATAACATCAGGATTTCACTTTTTCTTCATGGAAGATGCTCAGACCCATGCTAGTCAAGGGTCCAGGATCAGAGGTACACCTTTTAGGGACCAAGAACCACTCCAATAGAGACCAGCAAGGGTCAGGCAATTCCAGGTCCAGGTTCAGTTGCATCAGGTCACGTGTGCAGTTGCAGGAAAGCCCCTGGAGCTTGTAACATCCTTGTAGCTCAGAGATGAGGTCAACCAACTGAGTTGGAGTGACTCAGGTTAACCTGGGATGAAGTCTTTCAGGTGTATAAATCTTTAGTGAAGGATAAAATACATATGTGCAAAATGATACCTACCCAAAAGTTATGTTCAGAATTATCGGAGCATTTTCTGGGCAAAAGTTACTTTTAATATTTTCAATCCTGTTGACTCCCACAAGAGTGGCACCTGGTGAAACAAGCTTTCCTCTGCAACTTCAGAGGAATTTCACCCAATAACATTGGAAGCTATACATACTAAAATCACGACTATTAAGTCAGGCTCACCACTAGTTGATTGGCCTATTAAGTTGTTCAAAGCATTTGTCACAACCTTTGCACCAAGCATTCCCACGTCGTGCAATAGGTTGTTAATGGATGGGTATGTTCCTACATTTTGTGAAACTGCACTTTGTAAGACTGCACTAGTAACCAAAGAAAGGCACTGAACCCCAATATTCCTGCAGGTTATCATTATTCTTTCGTTTATCATTTTTTCAGAGATCTTGGAAAGCTGAGTAAAAACCCTAGTATCCCATTTTATTGATGAAAACAATGTGCTTAATGGTTTTCAATCAGGTTTTTGACTTGGCTTAGCATGGAGGCAGTACTCACAACTATTGACATTTGTATGATCTTGCATGAAGGAAATTCTCTGGCCCTCATCCATTTAGACTTTTCAGCTGCATTCTGCAATGTCTCACACTCTATATTTCTAACAAAATTCAGGTCAGTTGGTATCCAGGGCACTGTCCTTAAATGATTTGAGTCATTTTTGCTGATTATAGCACAGGCTGTTCGGTTTGCCTTCTTTTATTCTCATGTTAAAAATCTTCAATCCACTCTCGGCCCCACACATTTAATATTTATTGTCCCATTGGCTAAGCTGATTAGCTCTTTTGTTTTCCAGCATTATGATAATGCTGACGATACTCAAATAATTATTAAGATGTAAGCAAATGTTAACAATTCACAAGATGTGTTTAAAGGATGTCCTATACAAATGGCTAACTAGATGACTGCTAACTTCCTTCATCTGAACTCAGAAAAAACAGATATTGATGTTTGGCAATCCTTCCTGCTGGTCCTCCGATTGGTGGCCCCAATCGTTATGATCTTGCCCTGATTCCACTACCATTTCATAAAAACCTAGGAGTGATTTGATACTAAACTTTCATTTGAGCCTTAATGAAAACAAATTACTGTTTACTGGTCATGAAGGAACTTAAAAAGATTCTTATTTATCCCACAGTCAACTAGGAAGCTGCTTATTCAAGCATTGATGATTACCAGGCTGGACTACTGCAATACATTGTATGTTAGTCTTCCAGGTCATTTAATACAGATATTACAGTTAATCCAGAATGCTTCTGACATTGATCTCCACAAATCTGAAGCTTTTTCTATGTATCCCAGAAAATTTCATTGGCTCCCTATCTGGAAATGATGCTGGTTCATGGCCCTCTGCATCTGTCATAAAGCTTTTTTTTTAGCTCAGCCTAGGAATTATATTTTCACCACGTAGGATGCTTTTCTCAGCCTTGATCAATTTGATGATGAAGCCCAAATTTCATAATATAGGAGTTGGTGGGTGTGCTTTCTCATAAGTTATTTCTGAAGCATGGAACACACTTCCGAATGAGCTATGTTCCAAAGCAAATTTGTTAAAATTCCATAAGGGCTTAAAAATACATTTGTTTTCATTAATCCAGGTATGGTCAGTCTTACTGCGCAATTGTGCTTTCAACAAACTAATAATAAGGTGCACAGGTCCAGTCATCCTTCGCAGACAGCAAGTCAGTCTTCAAGCAGCAGGGCATCAGGGCAGTCCTACGTCTGTAATATCCATTTGTCCAGAAGTATTCTAAAGAGTGGTTCGGTAGGTCCAATATTTATATCTGGTGCCAGCCCTTGTGTTAGGGGGGAAACCCTTCTCTACCCACACATGGTTCTGGAAAGTTCTTTCCTTCCACTGTCAAAGCTTCAAGAAATTCTGGTGTGACAAAAGACAGGGTAGGCCTGGTGTCAGATTAATTTGTGTGTGCAGAAGGCAGAACTCTTAAAATGTAAGAGGTGCTGGGTACTACCTCTTCAAGTCATTCTGCCATAATGGCAGGATAACGCTCCATTAACTCATTTAATTAATTTTATGTTAGTCTTTACCAAGAGTTGGAGAATAAATATGGCCATTTTAAATCATTAGTGAAAATAGTTTCCATACTACCTTTGATAGGTGTTAGACCTGCCATCCTTGGTGTGGTGTTCCCCCCAATCTTTTTGCCTTCACTCCTCCTGCTTTGATTAATTCTTTTGTGTTGCTATTAGGACTCTGTATTTATTAACACTACTTATCAGTAAGTGCGTGTGTGCCCGCCTTCAAACCTGGTAAAATTGGTATACAAATAATTGGTACATTCAATTTACTAGTAAGATCCTAGTAAATGGTACTACATGTATCCAAAGCACAAAAATGAAATGCTACTTGTAAGTCTGCAGCACTCATTGTGACACCTATTAAAGTAGATTTTAAAACATGTCTCAGACCTGCCACTGCAGCCTATAATGCAGGCATTTTGATCTGGTAAAACAACTCTTTTGCCAAGACCGAACCTTCTTTTTTTAATGCATATGCTATCAATTAGGCAGGCTCAACGGCTCCTAGGATAGGACAGGGTACCTGAAAACTAGAACATGTTCACTTAAATGTTACATGTCTTGTTACATGTCCTGGCAGAGTCATATCAAATAAACAATGCGAGAGAAGCAGAAGTTGTTTATGATGACACTCAGAACCATGAGGAGAAAAACATACCCGTAATTCACTTTTTACCCAGCTATAATTTTATGTAATATATGGCCCTCTAGATGATCAGCCCCTGCTTACAACTGCTTCACAGTGGCAGAGGAGTAATGGAGGAGCCATATATAACAAGGGCTCTATGTATCATTGTCCCAAAGGTTAGAAAAAAAATTATTTGCCATTCCCGACCAATCCCCACCCCCTTCCCTGCCTTCCTTCCCCCTCTTGCAGCTTTGCTTTCTGGTTCCCAACAAAGCCCTCAAGGAGACCTGTTAGCCTGGCTTGGAATGCCTTTATGACATTGTAACAGTGGGTAACCAGTTTTGTTATCAACTGTTGCTTATTGCTATGACGTAGCAGTGGTTATGAGATTCAGAAACTGAAATAAATTGTAGCAGCCCTCTATGAGAGTCATACAAAACAAAAACATTCTTGATTGGGTGGTATGTATCATAAACTAATGTTTATTCTCTTTGTGAGACATATATTTTGAGTGTAAGTGTAGAAGTTAATTATCTTTTCAAGTAGTCATTAACTCTTTACACAGAATGAGAAATACAAAATTCCACAGTGCAATGCTACAGCAATCATTTGTAACAAACAAATCTTTAAAAAAAAAGTCTACTTCAAAAGTTACAACATACTGTCAAAATATGGGAAGCTGTGTATTTTTGGATACACAGCAATGCATTATGTGTCATGCAGTTTTTTACCATATAGAAGTGAAACCACAACATCTAATTTTTGCCACACTGTAGGAGAGCTTCAGTAATCTAGGTACACGAGTATCTTTGCTATAGTAGTTTCTTAAGGTAAATAAGAGTTTGACAGTCTCTTAATTTATTTATCCTTGGTCTGTCTTGGCTCTTCGTCTTTGCCTTCTCCTTTTATCTTCACGTTTTCCTCTCTTTTGCTCTTCTTTTATCCAGGGGCCGACTCAGGAGGAGCATGTAAAGAAAAGAAGAACACAGAAGGTTGGTATGTATGTTTTCCTTTGTTTTTACTTTCCTTCTTTCCCCTTACTGTTTCTGAATCTTTCTTTCTACCTCTTGCTTTTCTTGTACTGTTATTTATTTTCTCTTTCCTCTCTGTTATAATTCTATCTTGTAGCTTCCTTAATTTCCTGTTGTGCTTCTTTCTCTTTCTCTTCTCTTTCACTTTTCTTTCTGTCTTGGTTTCACTTTCCTATCTTTAGCTGCGTTTCTTTCTGTCCTGTTCTTTATTTTGAGTTTGATTTCCTACTTTTCTCAAAAGGCCATACTGAAACAAAAATAACGGTGTGTGTGTGTTTATGTGTGTATATATATATATATATATATATATATATATATATATATATATATATAAAGATGTCAGAAAGAACATAACCTGCTGTTTCCTTTTCTCTTTTGGTTGTGTTTTGCTTTTATCTATATTTACACACCATACAACAAAAAATGAATAAAGAAAGAGAAAAACAAACAACCTTTTAAGGTGTAAGATTAAAGTCCACAATATGTTCAGGCCTTTTCTCTGTTCCCGTTTATATACCCAAGGGGAAAAACCCATAAGAAAAATGTAAGGGAAAAAAACGTCCCTTTTCTTGCTCCCCTTGCATACCAGGTTAGGTCACGCTCTTCCTAGAGCGTTGCCGGCTTCAGCGTCCTGCTGCCTCCTGGTCACCAGGTCCCAGGCTTGGCTGCTGTGTTGATTTTTATTCTTCTAGCATTGCGGTCGGCTCGTCCATCTTCTTGTCCTGCGGTGGCGTCTCTTGTTCCTCGTTCCTCGTCTTCTGGGGCATTAAAAGGCCCGAACCATCTAGCATCTTGGCATTCCTCAGCACCCGGTGCAAAGCTTCTGAGTCGGAAAAAGAGGCACCGGAAGTATCTCCAGGGCTGCGGGTGTCCGCGGACGTACCCCCGGGACATGTAAGGGTTGCGTCTACAGAGGACGCCCCGCTACACTCACCTACAAAAAGTTCATGTTATTTCTCACTAGAACACTGCTACAAAAGAGAGTTTGGAAAATGAAGTAGACAATAGTGTAAATATTGATGATGAGAGGGTGGGTGAAACATCTGCTGTACAACATCTCAGTCACAATGTACAAGCAGAGGAACCATCAGAAATGACAGATGAACCCCAGGGACATATAAAATCTCAAATACGTCCAACTAAGCCAATAATTAGAAATATTACTTCAACAAGACGCATTATGTGAAGCAGATTGTTGTGAAATCACATAATTAATGTAAGTCCAAGGGCAGCGATGCCTCCTAATTTAGAACAAGAATTAACGCGAGCATTTTAAAATACTGGGACATCTATGTTAAGTACAAAAACAGCAACTAAAGAATGTGTTCTTCTGGGACAAAATTAAGTGCCATTGAGGAAATCATAACGTCTGGTCTTATACACATCTGTGAGTCACATGAGACTATGGGGGTGATTCTGATATTGGCGGGCGGCGGGAGCCGCCCGCCAAGCGGGAACCGCCAGAAGACCGTACCGCGGTCGAAAGACCGCGGCGGTCATTCTGGGTTTCCCACTGGGCTGGCGGGCGACCGCCAAAAGGCCGCCCGCCAGCCCAGTGGGAAACAGCCTTCCCACGAGGACGCCGGCTCAGAATTGAGCCGGCGGAGTGGGAAGGTGCGACGGGTGCAGTGGCACCCGTCGCGTATTTCAGTGTCTGCATAGGGGAGACCCGCCAGGAACAGGATGGCGGTAGGGGGTGTCAGAATCCCCATGGCGGCGGAGCGCGCTCCGCCGCCATGGAGGATTCTCGAGGGCAGCGGAAAGTCGGCGGTACACCGCCGACTTTCCGTTTCTGTCCGCGGCTGAACCACCGCGGTCAGAATGCCCAGCGGTGCACCGCCAGCCTGTTGGCGGTGCTACCGCGGTCATTTGCCCTGTCGGTTTTTACCGCCAGGGTTAGAATGACCACCTATATGTACTGAAATCAGTGCATTGACCAAGTCTGTGTCTAAACTAGGTGGAAGAATCATTATAACAAAGCCTGCAATTATATTCTAAATTATGAAGGTATATGCATATTTGCAAATTATATTTATTCCATAGCCAAAAGATAGCCATCTCCATTCTGTCCTGTAGCCAGACCTGTATACAGACAACAGTGGCAGAACATATAGGAATCATGGGTACTGCCTAGATAACTTGCTACCATATCAGTTATTATACACTCACTTTTACACACTACATATATATTTAGTGATTAGTAATTTTTCCTATTTTGGTATAAACGTTAATATAGCAAACTACTTGAAGGAATTGTGCTACATTGGCATTTAGTAGGTCACTTGGTGTATGAGGGAATACAACGTAAGTATTTATTTTACCAACATGTCTTCAAGAAAATGTCTGAAAACTCAAGATAATGCACTGTGTGAAATGCCTGCTGCCCACACAATGACTTGGTAGCTTTCAGATGCCAAAAAGATGCAAACAAAAACAGCATATGAATGTGTGAGTGGATGGCCTGGGCTCTACATGTGTCTCTTTCTAATAAAGGATGTCTTTAATTATATCTAACATAAGACTACCATTATGCCTGCAATTTGCATAAATCTCCTCCTCCGTTTAGACAAAGAGTGGAACTCTGACCCTATAGATCCTCTCTTGCCTGTTCCCTTTCCTTTGTACAGTTGCCAAAAAGGTCTCTCCTCTCCACAGCATACAACACAGAAATTCTGAAAAGTAATGACGCATTCCGTGCCTGCTTTAATAGCATGCATTTGATTATGACCTACATCCACATGATCATAAATTGTGAGTACAAAACGCTTGTTTTTCACTATTCGCAAATTGCAAATACTTTGGCCCATATTTATACTTTTTGACACAAACCAGCGCCGGTGCTGGTTTGCGTAATTTTTTTTTACCACCGGCTAATGCCATTCCTACGCACAATGCGGGTGCCTTACTTAAGGAATGACGTTAGCTGGCGCTGCGGACTGGTCAGAGTAAAAAAAAAGACTCCAACCAGGCAGCGCCAGCGTGGGGGTTGTGCATCAAAAAATGGTGCAAGTCAGGTTTGAGGCAAAAATCATGCCTCAAACCGGACTTACCCCATATTTGGGGGCACAACCCCCATTGAAATGACTCCTGTCTTAGCAGAGACAGGAGTCATGCCCCCTTGCCCAATGGCAATACCCAGGGGACTTCTGTCCCCTCGGCATGGTCATTGGGCACAGTGGCATGTCGGGGGGCCCAAATTAGGCCCCCCATGCCACTTTAAAAAAAAATATTTACCTCAACTTTCCTGTACTTACCTGGGATGGGTCCCCCCATCCATGGGTGTCCTCCAGGGGTGGGTGAGGGTGGCAGGGGGTGTCCCTGGGGGCAGGGAAGGGCACCTCTCGACAGCTTCCATGGTCAGAGACCATGGAAGTGAGCCTACAGGTCCCTCAACGCCTGCCCTCATCCAGGCGTTAAAAAACGGCACACATCAGGCTGTGCGCCATTTTATAAGGTCCGCCCCCTCCTGTGTGTCAAAATGACGTGGGAGTATAAATAAGGCGCACAGGCCTTAAAATAATTTTTTGGGCAGGAACGCCTACCTTGCATGTCATTAACACAAGGCAATTTCCCACGTCCAAAAAATGACGCACAAAGAGGAATTTTGACTTCCGCGGGCTCGGGCCTCAAAGTTTAAATATGGTGCACGGTTTGCGCCGAACTTTTGATGCACATTCGGCACAAACAGAGTATAAATATGCCCCTTTGTACATACAAATACTGAATTGCTAAACTGATTTTGCAACTACCTATTTGCGATTTCAAAAATGTTGACTTCACAAAAATGCAAACCGGTAAGCATTCTATTCCCTGCAGTAAGATAAGAAATGTGTACAATTTAAAGACCAACATACCAATACACAACATTTTAGTGGCTGCAAACCAGTTTACAACTAGTTTGCAGGTCACAATTCTTTTTACATAGGTTTCTAAGGGCTAGATGTTCATACAAAGCCTTCAGTTGCAATTTGTGCACCGACTTTTACCGAATGCATTGTTTTTTGTGGTTTTTGTTGGAACATGTTGGTTTGCAAAATTCAGATTTGTTGGGGATCCCAATTTACCCTACTTCATCAATCAAGCCATAAATAGCAACCCGCTGTGCATTGCTGCCATTATAGGGAAGGTGACCTGCTGAGGTCAGCAGACCACAATGTCTATGATTACTTTTAAATAAAGCACTATTTTTTGTTTTAAATGCAGCCACTTTTATTAACCCCTTAGCTGCTGAGCCTCCTGGGAATTCTAAATGTATACAGAGTTTCTGGGTTCCCCTGAAACAGACTGAGGAATTAGCCAAAATACAGCTAAAATTTGGTTCTTGGGAAAAATGAGAAAAAGTGTTGCAGAAGAAAGAATCTGTTTTTTTTTTCCCTTCAAAAGGGGTCAGCAAAGGGTTTGCTGTGCTAAAATCACCATATTCCCAGCTTTCAGGAACAGGCAGACTTGTATCAGAAAATCACATTTTTCAACAGTTTTTGCATTTTACTGGGACATATCCAGTTTTTTGTGCTTTGAGCCTCCTTCCAGTTAGTGACAGAAATGGGTGTGAAACCAATAATAGATTCCAGACAGCTAAATATTTCTGAAAAGCAGACAAATTTCGGAATTCTGCAAGGATTACATTTTGCAGGTCTTTCAAGGTTTTCCTGCAGAAAGTAACAGTTGAAATAAAAAATATTGAAACTGAGTTGTAAAAAAACAGCCATTTCTGTCTACATTTTCTTCTGTAACTTTTTCCAGCTATGGCAGATTTTTAAAGCAATATACCGTTACGTCTGCTGGACTCTTTTGGGTGTGGGGATATATAGGGCTTGTAAGGTTCATCAAGAACCCAAGGTACCCACAGCCAATAATTGAGCTGCACCTTGCAATGGGTTTGCATTAAATACCGGGTACACAGCAATTAATTTGGTTAAAAATAAAGAGTGAAAAACAGGTATCAAGGAAGCCTATGTATTTCCGAAATGAGCACAAGATGTGTTGGAAAGTGGGTCATTAGTTCTGTGGCCTGCACAAGTAATGGATCAGTACACAACCACCACTGGGAGCCAAACACCCCATTGTAGTTCTTGACTCTCATACGGTAGTGTTGCTGAGCAGTCCAAGGCTTACTCAAGGGAGGTGGTGTGGGCTAGTAATCCCCATTCATGGGCACGCAAGCATGGCGCTCAATAAATGATTGTCCAGTCTATGCTTTTTCTTTTGATAAAGTAAAAGTACATTTATTTTATATATATATATATATATATATATATATATATATATATATATATATATATATATATATATATATATATGTGTATATGTGTGTGTGTGTGTGTATGTATGTATATATATATATATATGCATACACACACACACACCCCCACTCCCCCACCCCGCCCCTCAATACTATGCAACAAGTTACAAATATACACAAATGGATGGAAGTACCCTAGAAAGACATTGTGTAATCTCTCATGCCGGCCCCTAGGGGAAATATAATCTAACCAACAGGCAAAGCAGTCCCTGGTATACCAATGCAACATTTGTCTGTAATATAGAGTGAACGCACCCAAGCTTGCCAATGAGCATAATAACTGTAATTGCTGAACATGAAAGTTAGTATCAACAATTACTGTACAGATGAGTGGGTATCAATCTTATTACACAGTTCAGCATTATTAGGAACACCTAGAAACAGGATTAAATACTTAAAACCATAAAGATTAATTTTGGATTACACTGGTACAACTTCACACGTTTAATTATTTTTGTATAATACCAATTTACACCCCTAAGGGATGTAATTACACAAGCTAAAAACAAAAGTTCTAACATGCTAGTGATTTACATTTGCTTGTAACCCCTGGGGGTTTATATTTCCTTGGTCCCACCTAACCTAGGGTGGGGGGCATAAACATGGCATTGGGGGGACGCTGCGCCATTCCAGCAGCTCCTCCTGACAATGGACACTTGGTTGGTGGAGGCCCCATCTTCCTGAGGCCACCATGAGCTGAACAATGTGTCCTAGAGGTCCTAGGCCCACAAAGCCTTAAGGGCCATATGCATATTTAATGAGCAGCTCTCCCGCTGTGCAGGGGAGAGCCGCTTCGCATTTCCTTTTTGTGGATTTTCGTTTTGTGGCCTGCCGCTGCGTTTCTTGGGCGAGGGCAGCGCGGGGAGCCCACCCCAGGCTATCCTCACCAGTGGGGGGTGCCCGGTCCCACCCAGGGACCCCCGTCATGCTGCCTTTGTGTGAGGGCAGCACGGAGAGCCTATCCCCAGCTCCCCTCATCGGTAGGGGGTGTTTGGTCCCAACTGGATCCCCCGTCAGGTGAGTGGTGTTTGGGGAGTGGCTCGGGGAGCCCACCCCCGGCTGCGCCTGCCGGCTCCCTGCAGAGCCAGCACCTCCAGGTGATGCCGCGGGAGCCAGCCTCATCTTTGGTATCTGCCCGCTACTGTGGGTGGACACATGCTGCTAGGTGGCCAGATGGGCCGTCTTGGGGGGGGGAGTGCAGCAGCACTCCCCTCCCACCTTTTCTCCTGCTTTATCGGGGGCCCCCAGATGGGGTCTGGGGCTCCTCTGGCAGTATTCACGGGGGCACGATGACTGGCTCTAAAATAGGTCAAAGGTTGCAGACCTTCTTTTCTGGATATCTCAGGCCCCCAAGGCCTGATTTGGGTGGTTCTGGTGTTGTTTTGCTCCTGGTGATGAGCCCTTGCAACCAGGATCACTCTACTTAGGCCTCCTGGCCTGGAAGGGTCCCAGATGATAGGGCGCCATGCCCACTGACTCCCTGCGTGAGCCTTTCCTCTGGTAGCCCTCCTTTCCTTCTGGGCAGCGCGATCTCCTTGCGCCAGCCCAGTCTTTACCCCAACTAGTCCTCAGGGGGAGTAAAGGGTCCAGCTCACCTGGCCCTGGCCTGCGCCAGGTGGCTCTTCTTTCCAGTTGTCCATGACGCCCGTCTGTAGTCTCAGTGTCCAGCAGTGAAGCACAGCCAAGAGAGAGAGTTCTCCCCTGTGCAGGACCTATTAAGTGGGGAAGAAGTATCCAGCAGACCTGCACCTCTGGCCAATCTAGACGTGCCACATTACTTCCTTTCCCCTGTCCCCTTCTTCCTTCACAGTCTTCTGGGATAACTCCAAAATGGCGCCATCCATCAGCTTGGGCCACATGTGCTCTGAAACTTAGCCCCTCCTTCTTAGCATTCCTTTCAGGGCTTCTCCACCCATTTCCTGGCAGGGGCTAACAGCTGGCTGATTGATGCAAGGCCCTGGTCATGCAGCTGGACAGAGCAGTAATTAACCCTAATCCTGAGCTAAGTCAGAGAAAGATGACATTCCTGGATGACCCATAAGTTGTACACCTATGCTTTTGTAACCTACTGCATCATTCTTTTCATACAGGTTACACTCTCTCTGCATAGTTCCTTCTGTGCAAGGCTCCACGAGTGCAGTTCTTAGGGCAGCACACGCCAGGATCTCTCCCAACGCAGCCCTTACATGGGTGCACACACACGTGCACACATGATCCCTTGCAGCCCGCCCAGAGCCTTCTACTCCTGCTATGCCACAGCAGCCTTTCATTAGCAAGGCGGGACCAGGGGTCACACGTGTGGTCCATATTACCAGGAGTTTACTATGGGGGGAAGTCCCTGTCTAGGAGGCTCCCTCACAGTAAAAGGTTAAAAACCAGGTGGTCAAAACGCAAAAAAAATCAGGGCAGGCCAGATGGTAAGAACCGTCTTCTCACAATATGGAGTTTAGAAGCAGTGGTCATTTGCACATCTCTGAATTTGGGGGTACCCATAGTAGCATGTGAATTACATGGCATTTCTCAAAATGACTTCTTTCTTACTCACTGTCTTACATGTGGAAGGCACAATTGTACATTAAGACAATTGGCAATAACACTTGTTCTTCTTTTCTGTGTTCCTCCAAGTCTCTTGATAAAAATGGTACTTCACTTGTGTGGGTTGGCCTAGTGCCCGCGACTGGAAATGTCCCAAAACGCATGTGGACACATTACATTATTCCACTGAAAACTGACTCATTTTTGGAAAAGTGACTAGCTGTGGATTTTAGCCAGGGGAAACCCAGTAAACACATACATTTCTGAATACTAGACACCTAGGGAAATCCAGAATAGGGTGACTTGTGGGGCTCTCACCAGGTTCTGTCACCCAGAATCCTTTCTAAACCTCAAGATTTGTCTAAAAAACACATTGTCCTCACATCTCAGCCATACAAAGTTTCGGAATCTGAGGGGAGCCACAAACTTCCTTCTGCCAGCATTCCCCCAAGCTTCTTGATACAAGTGGTACCGCACTTGTTTGGGTAGACCTAGTGCCCACAACAGGAAACGCCCAATAAAACAATGTGGACACATCACATTTTTCCAATGAAAACAGATGAGCATTTTGAAAAGTGCCTAGCTGAGGATTTGGCCTCTAGCTCAGCCGACACCTAGGGAAACCCAGAAAACGTACACATTTTTGAAAACTAGATGCCAAGGGGAGTACAGAATAGGATGACTTCTGGGGCTTTCACCAGGTTCTGTTACCGTGAAACCTTTGCAAATCTCAAAATGTGTCAAAGAAAGCACGTTTTCCTTACATTTCAATGATGCAAAGTTCTGGAAACTGAAGGGAGACACAAACTTCCTTCTACCCAGCAGTACCCCAAGTCTCCCAATAAAAATTATACCTAACTTGTGTGGGTAGGCCTAGTGCCCGCGACAGGAAATGCCCCAAAACACAACATGGACACATCAAATTTTTCCAATGAAAACTGACACTTTTTTTTGCAAAGTGACAAGCTGTGGAATTTGGACTTTAGCTCAGCCAGCACCTAAGGAAACCAAGCAAACATATACATTTTTTTTAAACTGGACACTGAGGTAAATCTGGGATGGAGTGGCTTGCGGGGCTCTCATGAGGTTCTGCCACCCAGAGTTCTTTGCAAACCTCAAAATGTGGCTAAAAACAAATTATCCTCACATTTCAGCAATGCAAGGTTCTGGAATCCGAGGGTAGCAACCAACTTCCTTCTGCACAGCATTCCCCCAAGTCTCCCAATAGAAATGTTACCTCACTTGTGCGGTTGTGCATTTAGGGAAACCTACCAAATCCAGACATTTTTTTAAACTAGACATATAGGGGAGTCCACAGAGGTGTGGCTTGTGTGGATTCCCCCATGTTTTCTTTTTTTTAATCCAGAACACCCTGCAAATGTTAAATGTTGAATAAAAACACTATTTTTCCTTGCATTTCTGTGAAGTAAACTACAGGAATGTGCATGGATCTACAAACATCTTATAGGCTAGCATTCCCCAACTTGTCGCAATAAAAATGCTACCCCACTGGTGTGCCTGGGCCTAGTGCTTGTGACAGGAATGGACCACAAAAAGGTCAATAATAGTCATTGCATGAGGGCTACTGCTGACTCTGGAATGATCCATTTCTAACGCGGGCGCCAGGCACAGGCACACAAGTGGGGTAATGTTTTTATCAGGACATGTGGGGAAATACTAGGTGGTAGGAACTGTATGGATCCCTGCCCATTCCTGTAGTTTACGTGACAGAAAATCAAAGAAAAATAGTGTTTTTAATCAATGTTTCACCTTTGCAGGGTATTCTGGGTAAGAAGAAATTGTGGAATTCACACATGCCACACCTGCATAGACTGCCCCAGGTGTCTAGTTTTCAGAAATGTCTGGATTTGGTAGGTTTCCCTATATGGCCGCAGAATAAATCCAAAGACACAGGTGACCATCTTACAAAACCAGATTCTTTTGTGATAGGTGATTTTGATGCCTCCACAATACGTTTTGGGCCCTTCACTGTTGCGATCACTTGCTCACCCACACACTTTGGGGAATGGCAGGTGGTATGACATTTGTGGCTGCCTGAAGATTCCAGGACTTTCCCTTACGAAAAGGCAAGGAAAATGTGTTTTTAACCAATGTTTGTGATTTTCAGGAGATTCTGGGTGAAGGAAAACTAGTGAGAGCCACGCAAGCCTTGCACCCTTGGACTCTCCGGGTACTAATATGTTAAAGTTAATCCACCACTCACACTGATCTGTTTTAGCACCTCCAGATATTATGATTTCAAAGCATGAATGCTTATCAAAGTATCTGAATATTGAGACCAAGCCTTCTGAAGGCGAGCCATAAAGCCACTTCACGGCACCAACCACTTTATGGTCCATTCAGGTGCCATTCACGCACAATAGCACTCACATAAACTTACTGCTGCTAGATAAGGGCCCATCACATTCATAAGCCACAGGACGGAATAAATTTGACTACATTTTACCACCTGTCAAGTAACCGCCTTCTTGTTCCTGAACACCACTGCCTCCTTCTTCCTGAACATTACGAAGGCATGCAAAACGGCTCCCATGACAGCCACATCAGGCTCAGGAAGACATGTTTTTATGCACCTTTAGCACACTCAGGGGGTCATTCTGACCCCGGCGGTCAAGGATCGCCGGGGCCAGGGTCGGCGGTAGCACCGCCAACAGGCTGGCGGTGCTCCGCCGGGCATTCTGACCGCGGCGGTACAGCCGCGGCCAGAAACGGAAAGTCGGCGGTGTACCGCCGACTTTCCGCTGCCCATGGGAATCCGCCATGGCGGCGCAGCTTGCTGCGCCGCCATGGGGATTACGACCCCCTCACCGCCATCCTGTTCCTGGCGGTTCCGCCCGCCAGGAACAGGATGGCGGTGAGGGGTGTCGTGGGGCCCCTGGGGGCCCCTTCAGTGCCCATGGCAATGGCATGGGCACTGCAGGGGCCCCCGTAAGAGGGCCCCACTTTGAATTTCAGTGTCTGCTCAGCAGACACTGAAATTCGCGACGGGTGCTACTGCACCCGTCGCACATCCTCCACTCCGCCGGCTCCATTCGGAGCCGGCATCCTCATGGAGAAACCCAGAATAACCGCGGCGGTCTTTTGACCGCGCAGCGGTATTCTGGCGGTTCCCTCCAGGCGGGCGGCTCCTGCCGCCCGCCGGGGTCAGAATGACCCCCTCAGTATGCTAAATCCAACCTCTTCCAGTTTGTGGATGCAAGTTGGGGGTTTCCGAGTGTGCTTTGTGATGCCTATGCCTCGAACTGAGCAAACATATCTTCCTTTGAAACTAAGGTAGACATTCTGGGTAATTTTTGCAAAGTTCCATAGAGAGAATGTCATAAACTATGATTAAGGGTAGTGTTTAGCACACAGGGTAGTCTGTGAGAACGTAGCGTATATCCTAGTCACTGTTATGTGCAGTGCTGTGACTGTAATGCACTTATCATACAGCAAATTGAATATCTACCAAGTTCTGATGGAGGATAAACATGGCAAACAGGTCAAACACTGCCCCATATGTATAATTGTCCTTCAATGCGAGCGTGGCATTAATTGGTTTGAATCCATAGGTGTAGGTTATGTGCATCTGTACTACCTTTACTATCTGCATTCTACCTGTGCAAAATCCCTGGGAAAGCACACATACCTTAAGTTTTTCTTACTCGTTCATGTCTCTATCCTCAAGTCCTGACTAATACTGTATAATTGCCAAGTGAACTTATATTAATGTCTTCCACCATTAGCTACTTGAAACTCAAGAAATCATGTCTTTCCTGCGCCATCAGCGCACTTACTGTGCTAAATCCAACTTCTTCCAGTTTGTGGATACAAGTTGGGGTTGCCCGGGTATGCCTTACGAGGCCGATTCCTCAAATTGAGTGAGCATATCTAACGTTGAAACTAAGTCAGACATGCTGGTGAAGAAATCCTAAGGTCTCTAAAGTAAAAAGCCAATCAAATATACTGTGGGACTCATTCAACAATCCTACTTTTGCTTTGAAAGTAAAGCTACAAATTGAATTTGTGTCAACACCAGAGCAGTACGCGCTCTATTGGCGACAAAAATGCAAAAACCCAGCACTCTCAAAACAACGTAATTTATGCATTGTGCTGATATGTTGTGTTTTAACCTTTTCAATTGCAGAGTTCATTCCTGAAAACGTATTTTTAACATGTTTACAAATACTGTTCCTTTGCAATGTATTGCTGCATGTTTTCAGAGTGTGTTAGGGTGTGGCAGGGTGTGGCCCGATTCCGGGGCCTTCCAGAGACTTTCCCTGCAACATGCTTGGGCGTGGTTCTAGGCTGGGCCAAGACTCTATAAAAGAGTCAGCCCAACTCCCAGTGCTCACTATTCAGAGGTCCCGGTGCAGAGCAACAGCTTCTTCCTGAGCTCCTGTCCCGGCGGCCTATTTGGATCTTCCAGTCTTCTGCCCTCATCCTTCCTCGGTGATCATTGTTTCAGGCTGTAAGACGGTGGTTGGCCATTTCCCAACACCGTAATTGAGAAATTTCATGTTCCTGATTTTAATTCTAAAAAGAATAACAGATTGCTTGCGCACTGCCATTTTTTGACATTTAGATGATGGTTTGCAAGTGGGCAGGACATCGAGTTATTTCATAAAGTCTTTGACTTTGTTATTCACTTACGCGTTACCATTTTTTGACAATTACGTGATGCTTTAGAATCGGCAAGACGCGCGATTCGTTTAATGGTGTTTGGACATTGTTGTCCATTGCGCGCTGATAGTTCTTGACATTTACATTATGTTTTACGAGTTGGCAAGACGCGCAACTCGTTTCATGAATATTTAATGTTGCTGTTCATTACGCACTACCATTTCTTGACAATTACATGGTGGCTTAAAAAATCGGCAAAAGAGCACGATGTGTTTCATTGTACTTTAATCTTGTTATTATTTGTGAGCTGTTAATCCTTGACATTTATATTGTGTTTTATGAATCGGCAAGACGCGCAAGTCGATTAATGAGGATTTGACTTTGATATTTATTACTTGTTACCATTTCTTGGTATTTTACATGGTAACACTCGAATTGGCAAGACGCATGATTTTTTCCTCGCGTTTAATTCATGTTGTTTTATTATATGCTACTATTTTAAGATATTTATTATATAATGTTTGAGTCTACAAGTTATGTGATTTGTTTCCTGAATCCATACAGCGTTATTCATGGTGCACAATCCTTTTAATGGTGTTTTACTATATAATATATATATATATATATATATATGTCTGTAATATTTGCAATTTGTGTTGAAACATTTTAAGAGTACACAGAAGGCCATAGTTTCTAGATGCAATATTGTATGGTCCTAGTATACATTTTCAAAACCGTTTTTTTAGATTACTAGTTTAAAATTTAGTCAGAATGTTTTTTTCTGATTCTCATGTAAAGGAAAGTACTTGAATAAGAAAGTTTTCATTTAATTCATCTTGATTCCCCTACAGGTATCCAGCCGTCTTGAAACGTAGTTATTTTAAACTTAACTCTTAGATTGTTCATGTTTTCAGAGTGGCTAGACTTAGAATCATTGTTTAGTATTGATTTCAGGATATATAATTTTAATTTTGTGTGTTCTAACCTTTTTCTTACTACAGATCTCCTTCCCATCTGTTACCTTCCTAATCCCCTCTTCCCCCTTGAACTCTCTCAGTCTCTGTTATTTATCTATCAGAGTCTTGGAGCTGTTCAGTGGTGGATGTGTGGGGAACGTGCACAGACACCGTGGATCTGGTGACTGACAATTTGCACACTTTCAAACAAGTAGAAATGCTGGTGAATATGTCCCACAAGACATTTGTTTGACCTATTACACTTACTCTGGTTCTCGTTTGCAATCAGTGTGGTCCTTGTGTAGCATACATAAGTTCCCCAACAAGCACTTCAAAATTCAGTCACTCCTTTAACATTTTGTCCCGCAGTGTGGGGACTATAATGCACATTAAAAGAACAGAACACCTACCATGTTCTGATGGCTGATAAAGGTTTTAAGCAGGCCACAAGCAAGTCAAACATTTCCTCAAGTAGAAGAAATACAATTCTGTGGCTGCTTGCCTAATGAAGCAGTGGCCTATGGATGTTCGGTATCTATACACAGCCACTGAAAAGTTTTCCTACCTCAGTCGATTTCCCAGAACTATGCTTTTGTATGATACAACGTATAGCAAGTAGGAAAACAGAGGCCTATCTGAGATGGGCACTGAGGACAGTAATAACGACTCTCCTGCTGCTTTCCATGCTTTGAGCACACTTTACATCAACAACATGCATAATCTTTTTTTGGTGTTGTAGAAATGCAATCAGCAAAGTGTCACTCCTGCAACCTTACCACATCCTCTAAAACATATGGATTGGATACTGCTGTTTCTTTTGCTGCAGTGAGGCTTTCAATCACAGGCAAATGAAAGTCAAGAAAGACATGAGTCTTCCTGTGGTTTTCTGACAAACAACATATGCATTGTATGTTGCAATCTGGATCCGGTGGGTAAACAGTTTCTTGTAGCAAATGGTCTTTCTTGTCCACTCTACCCATGTACTTATTGTAATGAAGTATACAGGTGTGCTTGTGGATTTTGGCCAACTGACCGCAAACCATGATGGGAGAAGTGCTCTCATTATGAATTGTATTGAGCACTTTAGAAAAGTACCCTTTTTTTGGCAAGGTTACCCCCACTTTCTTCCTGCTGTCAGTGTGTTTTGACTGTGTTCACTGGGATCTTGCTAACCAGGACCCCAGTAACTGTGCTCTCTCCCTCTAAATTTGGTTGGTTAGGACTCAGCACACCTGACAGTCGGAATACTGGTGCCCCCATTTAAGCACCTATTATATGATACTTAGGTACCCAGGGCATTGGGGCACCAGGGTTCCCCATTGGCTGCAGCATGTATTGTGCCACCCACAGGAGCACATGCAAAATGAATCTCTAGGCCTACGATTGCAGCCTGTGTGAAAAGGTGCATGTGCCCTTTCACTACAGGTCACTTCCCCAGGTCACTGTAAGCCACCCCTATAGCAGGCCCTCCTAGCCCAGGGGTGCAGGGTATAAGTACATGCATGAACAGAGGTGCCCCTACAAACTCCAGCTCCATTTTCCTGGACTTCATAAGTGCGGGAAGCCATTTTACCCGTGTACTGGACACAGGTCAATATCTGTGTCCAGCTACCTAATGGTAACTCTGATCCTGGGCATGTTTAGTATCAAACATGTCAGAATCATATCCCATTACTTGTGCCGTCATTGGTTGTATGATTCCATGCATTCTGGAGGTTCCTTAGAGAACCCCCAGCATTGCTCTTACCAGTCTTCAGGGGTTTCTGACATGTTTCTGCCTTCCTGCTGTTTAGCCTGCTCAAGCAGAGGAAGGCAGAACAAAGGATTTCCTTTGGGAGAGGGAGTCAACACCCTCTCCCTTTGGAAATAGGTATTACATGGCTTGGGAGGGGTAGCCTCCTCAAGCCACCAGTATGCTTTGAAGGGCACAGTTGGTGCCCTCCTTACATAAGCCAGTTTGCACCAGTCCAGGGACCCCCCAGTCACTGCTCTGGTGCAAAACTAAACAATGGAAAGGGGAGTAACCACTCCCCTGTCCATCACCACCCCAGGGATGGTGCCCAGAGTTCCTCCTGGTGGCCACTTGGTTCTTCCATCTTGAACCCAAGGTGGGCAGAGGCCCCTGGGAGCATCTGAGTGGCCGGGTCCGGCAGGTGACATCACCACCCCCTCCTGATAGGTAGTCACCCTGATAGGTGACCAATCCCCCTTCCTGGGCTTCAGATTCAATGGGCAAGATTCCAGCAGGACTCTTATGCATTGTTTAATTCATCTTCTGGCCACCGGTCCTGCACCTGAACTCTCCAGGAATGGCCAATCTGCAACTCCAGCAACGACTCTGCTCTGCAACATTGTTTCTTCGGCTCCTTCCAGCAACTGCAACATTTCCCTGGCTGTATAGTCTCAGAGGGTGATAAGTCTTCAGCCTGCACAAGAAGTGATAAGGAATCTCCCTGGGAGTGAACGAGTGGCTCCCCTGCATCTGCAGGTACCAACTGCAATGACAACCAGCTGTGTGGATCTTCTCTCCTCTAGAATTGCATGGATCCTGCATCACAGGTGGTGGTCTTGCGTAGTCCCCTTGATCCTTTCTACCAGCTGTCCAACTTTGAAACGGTAAGCCCTTGCCTCTCCTCGCAGGACAGTTCCCCTTTGCACTGCGGCTCTTTCAGCTACCAAGTCTTGTTTGGTCCTCCTCCAAGTGATTGGCATGCTCCGTGTAGCCCCAGCCTCCAGCACTCTTTCCTGAAAAGCACAGTCTCCTGCATGCTGCTCCAGTGACGTGGACACCCCCTTCAGGTGTGCTGAATGGGCCTTACTGCAACTTCTGTGCCTGCTGTGCTTGGGTCACCTTTGGGGACTGCCTCCTCTCCTTGTGACTCTCCCAGCTGTTGAGGGTCACCTCGGACTCCCCTCCTTGGGTTAGGTCCCCTGGGCTTTGCTGGCCCTCTTCAGCCTTGCAAAACCTTCATCGACTCTTACATTTGCCAAGGCTTGTTGGTGGTTCTCTAGCACCACTGACTGACAGCATTATGATCGCCAATGTGGGACATCACTTGCATCACTCCTGGAACTCCTCTTCTGCTACTGTGCTGCACTGCTGTCTTTCTTCATCCACCCTCGACCTTATCCTGCATCCACAGAAGGGTGGGTACTGGCTCCTGCCACAGCCAGACACTGAATCTTGAACTGGACTTGGTCCCCTTCGTTTGAAGGACCCTTTCTGTCAGGATCCAGCTTTGGTTTCTTCCAGCCCTGTCAGAGTCTTGCGGGTTTGAGGAAAAACCAAGTGCTTACCTCCTCTCTCCTGGTCGCTGGGGAGCACCTTGGTACTTAACTTTTGAGTTCCTCCAGCTCCCCTCTACAGATTCCACTCCCTTGGGTGGGGGACTGCCATTCACATTCCACTTGCTTAGTATATGGTTGGGTCTTCCCCTAGGGTATTCCCTATTTTCTATTGGTTTACTATTTGCTATTGCTTTCTATGCTAATCACTGACTTCTAATGTGTATATATTAGTGTGTTTACCCACCTTCTAGTAGAGCATTGCCTATACAGTATTTTAGTTTTTGTGTTACCATAATAAAGTACCTGTGTGGTTTTTTCATGTGTGTAAGTGCTGTGTGACTGTACTGGTATTGCATAAGCTTTGCATGTCTCCTAGGTAAGTCTTGGCTGCTCATCTGCATCTACCTCTAGAGAACCCTGGCTTCCTAGACACTGTTTACACCTCACAAATAGAGGACAACTGTACCTGGTATAGGGTGATAACACCATAGGTGCTCACCACACACCAGGCCAGCTTCCTACAAGCACATACACATCACGCCTATCCGAGAATTTGATTGCAAGCAGTTGGTTGTAATGCAACGCAGTACTCAGAGATTTCTGGAGCTTCTCGCAAACAAGCTCCTGCAGGAATCCTTTACAGTTACAATGAACTGTACCACAGTCCACAGCGCCAGCTTTGTAGAGCACAATGAACTGTTCTTCTCCTGTATAGGAACTGGCCACATAAAGGTTATAAACTTTGTGAAGGAGTGGCTGGACAAGCTCCCATGCAATCTTCACTGTGACACTTAACGTGGAAGGGCAACCTACAGGGTTTAGCGTGGAGTCCTTCCCTGTATACAATCTCAATCTGTACCCATAGCCAGAAGAACTCTCTCACACCATGTACAGCTTGATGCCATAGCAAGCTTTTCTGCTCACAATATACTGTTTGAACAGCAGCCGCCTTTGTACAGGATTAAGGACTCATTGACTGCTACATTATTTCCAGGAGTATAAATCTCTGGAACCCTGGCAGACAAACGTTCCACAACAGGCCGAATTTTGAACAACCTGTCATGGTCTGGATGGTCCCAGGGCAGAGCAATGCAGCAGAATTGTCAATGAAATACAGCATGCACTGAAATAGAGAAAAGGGGATCTCTGCTTATGTACGGTGAGAAGATGGGGGGGGGGGTTACCCAAACCGTGTGAGTTGTCCAGTACAACTGCAAGGTCGATTTGTGCACGAACCCCATTTTGAGTGTAAGGCCCAAAAATATCTTCAACTCTGCCAGCAACACACAGTGAGTCCACTAGAGTGCCCTAGAACGGGGCCCTAGAGTGCCTCCATTCTCCCTCAGAAATTGTTCTGCATGCATAATTGTTTGCTGCACAACTTGATGAAGTCAACATCCAGAAAAAGATGGGCATAGACAACTGGCAAAAAGTTGGCTATATTGACTTTACATCCAGTGTCACCAGTAAAAGGTAGAATTTGGGGCTGAACTAAATTGGGTGGCTGCCAAAAGAGCACTCTGTCTGTGCTTGCCGCTGCACGCACCTTCTCTCTGGGTTAGGATAACCTGCTGTTGTCCCAATGCACAGACTGTTCTTGCAAAGGTACAGCATGCCTATCCTCATCTCGCTCAGAATCACTGTAAGAGGTGTCCTTGGATGGGACTCTGCTGACTGAAAATCACCCCCAGATTCTGCTCCCTTGTCCTCTCCCTCAGATGCTGTCACAGAATCTATCTCTGTCTCTAATCCTGCCTCAGAACTGTCCACCATAACCCGAGTTAAGGCTTTAGCAGCAGTCATCCAGCAAGATGACATCTCTGCTACTGGCTAAGCTGTCCCTCTAAAACACTGGCCGATGTAGAAGGCAGATATGTTGTCAGAAAAACTGCTGCTGTGTGTGCGTGTGTGTGTGTGTGTGATGTGTGCAACATTAAATGTCAGTTACCATACCTCTGCTTCTTCCTTTAATCAGCAGGTTCTCTAAAGACACTGAAAAAAACAAAAAAGACACACCCTTTCTTTACTTTGTTATATACCCATTATCACAGCTTTTGGTGCTTGTGGCTCCAAGTGTGACAATCATTTTGGCACTCCCGTCCCATGGCTTCTTCCTGTTATTTGCTCACTACCACCCAGCAAAACCACATGTATACAAAAAAAAAGTAAAATAATAGAGCTCTCTCTTTCTCTCTCTCTCGCTCTCTCTCTCTCTCTATATATATATATATATATAGAGAGAGAGAGAGAGAGTCAGTCTCTTTCTCTATTACTTTACTTTTTTTTTTTTTTTTAATACATGTAGTTTCCCTTAGGGCCGATCGTGACCCCAAGTGGAACCACACGCATTAAAAAAATGTGTGCCACCATATGGGTCTGCCTATGTCACAAGGGACAACACACCATTTTTATTATTTTTTTTTTAAAATTAAAAAATATTTTTTTTCTATCCCCTGGGGGTGCAATCACCCTTCTTTTTTTGTAAAAATTATGCCCCTAGGGGGAGGGGGGCAGCCCACTTACACATGGACCGACCTTCCCATAAACAATACATGGTGGCCTAGTACCATTTTCTAGCCGTGGATCACGGCTGCACCACAATCCACATCCAGGAAAAGGTGCCAGGAAGGCGATCGATGCCTCCCTAACATCTGGGGAGGCAGTTTTGGCCTTTTCTTCCACACCAGAGTGGGGAGAGAATGCTCACCTGCTCCTCCAATGGGAAAAAAACTATGATGTAAGCATGCCTCACGTCACATTTGAGTGGGGGGAGACGTGGAAGCTATTGTGCGTTGATTTTTTTAAAGCCCTCCCTGGTGTCAGCCAGTGGTCGTGGCCTGCACCACGAAGGGTTAAAGGAAAACAGGATGCAGTTAAAAAAAAAAAAAGTTAAACTTTTTTTTATTTTTTACCCAGAAGCAGTGATGTCAAGAAGTACTCTGTACACCTTAAACATATTTTTTATAACATTTACAAAGGAGAAGTTTGCCAGTGGGTTCCCACCTCGTTTGGGGTGTCAGTAACCAATCAATGTTTTGCGACCGCAATTGTGGTACTATACTGTTGGTACATACAAGTTGCAAACTGGAAGGGGCCTTAAACATGGCACTTTCAATTTGTGATTTTGCACGTAATCACAAATCTGTTTTGCCATTCGGTTACAAGTTACTGAATCACAATTTGGGGTTTGAACCTACTTAAAATCTATTTTGTGACCGGTAAAGCTTCAATTTGAATTTGAATTGGAATATAAAGCCCTAATGCTTGGACTAAATGCTCGTAGTAGCTTAATATTGGGGTTCTAGGAGCTACCTCAGCAATTGACCCAGACCATGTAATAATTATGGGAAACATTATTTCCTATGCATCCAGAGCAACACACAGCATAGCCATGCAAGTGTTACCATGCTTGCCTGAACCACGCATGTGCCTGAACCAACCAAATGCGTGGTTAAGGCAACATGCATATGCGTGGTTCAGTCACAAAGCAGGGTAAGTGGGGCTGAATAGGGTGGAGGGTAAATTTAAGGACAGAGTGGGGTAAGTTTTAGAGTTCAGGGTGGGGGTGGGGGATTGTAGTAGTTTTTAGGACAGGGTGGGAAATTTTTTAGCATTCAGGACGGGGGATTAGGGTAGTTTTTAGGACAGTGTGGGGTAGGTTTTAGGTTTCAAGGTAGGGGTGTGGGGTTGGGGGTAGTTTTTAGGACAGTGGTGGGTAGGTTTTAGGGTGGGGATGGGGGCTGGACCGTTTTTAGGACAGTACGGGGTAGGTTTTAGGGTTCAAGGCGGGGTAGGGGTAGTTTTTAGGACAGTTTGGGGTAGTTTTTAGGACAGGGTAGGTTTTAAGGTTTAGATGGGGGAATTGGGGTAGTTTTTAGGGCAGGGTAGGGTTTAGATTGCGGGGGTCAGGGTAGTTTTTAGGACAGGGTGGGGTAGTTTTTAAGACCGGGTACATTTTTAGAGTTTAGGGAGGGGTCAGGGTAGTTTTTAAGACTGGATGGGGTAGGTTTTAGGGTTCAGTGTGGGTGGGGTGGATTTTTAGGACAGGGTGGGGTAGGTTTTAGGGTTTAGATTGGAGGCAAGGGGGGTCAGGGTAGTTTTTAGAGCAGGGTGGGGTAGTTTTTAGGGCAGGGTGGGGTAGGTTTTAGTGTTTAGGATGGGGGTCATAGTAGTTTTTAGAACCAAGCAGGGTAGGTTTTAGGGTTTAGGGAGAGGAGGAAACCAGGGTAGTTTCTAGGATAGGGTAAAGTTTTATAATTTAGGGTGAGGGGTCGGAGAAGTTTATAGGAGAAGGTGGGGTCGTTTTTAGGACAGGGTAGGTTTTAGGGTTTAGGGCGAAGTCAGGGTTGTTTTTAGGACAAGGTAGGGTACTTTTTAGGACAGGGTAGGTTTTAGGGGTTGGGGTTGTGGTAAGTTTTTAGTGCAGGCTAGGTTTTATTACAGGGCAAGGAAGCTTTTAGAGTTTAGGGTGGGGACGGAGAGTCAGGGTAGTTTTTAGGACAGAGTAGGTTTTTAGGACAGGGTGGGGTCGTTTTTAGGACAGGGTAGGTTTAAGAGTTTAGGGTGGTGGCAAGAGGGTCAGGGAGGATTGTATCACACAACCACTCATGGCAATACCACAAAAACCTTTACTAAGCATGCTTTTGCAATGAAATTCGTTATAAAGGAATGCATGGTTTAGGCATGCGTGGAAAAGACGCGGCTGTGATTTGGACCACGTTAAGCCAGGTGTGGTTCTGCAATGTATAGTTCTGTCATTCAATCGTTAATAATAGCTTTTATCTTATGCTCAAAGGGTGACATTATTTTTGCTCTGTCATTTTTAGTAACTCAGAGGAAAGAAAGCATGTTGTGTCAACATCTAGGGGGGCTATAATTTAGTAGCTATTCAGGATAGTGGGATCTCCCTTTTTATAAACAGGACATAAAATAAAGCATTGCCCAGTGGCCTTGCTTCATAGGGGGCAGAAGCATTCGAAACCATCACACCTCACTCTGCATTTTGCTTACTACGTATTACAGCTTTTGCATGAGAACAAAGTATCTACTGAGCATTTGTTTATATATAAAAGTTGCACTATCACCTTGGTCCAGAAGAGGACTCCCCTGGACTGTGATGCTCATGTGAAAGGCATAGGCTGTTATAGCACGTCATTTCACAGATGCAATACACATCTGACACGCTGCACTGGCGTCAGGCAGTGCAGAATGTCAGATAATGGTGATTTGGGGCCTGTCAGTCATGCACCATTATGCCCCATCAGAAGCCATGATAAAAGTTAAAGGGACATCCTCACAGCCTATCTAAGCTTCTGACTGGGCATAAAGTTGTGTGCCTCACTCTGGCACTGCTTGTTGGATTTCGGAAGATGATAATTATGAAGTTCGTGTGGAGGACTACCCCACCTAAGTTTCCAGGTCCTGTGTGTGAAAGTATGTTTGTTTTTAGGTCGAGCATTGCAGCGCGTATGCGCTGCTTTTCCGACATGTTGGTGTGTATCTGGGCTTTTAACAACGCCCACCTCACGCCCATCACTACGACTCGTTCGTGAGCTTGCCCTTCAAAAATCCTTTGATTGAATTGGTAAATGGTTTACCTTTGTCCCTCCTTGGGGAGGTTTTCTTACACCTTGGCCATCGCCCCTGTTACATGGCTAATTGCACTTTTGCCAATAAGCTTAACTGTGAGCGAACTTCTTTTCCTTTTGTTCATCTATTCACGCTGATGCTCATCGCGGCCATGGCGCTGTGAATCGGCTCTCTTATATGAGAGTGTGGCAAGAAAAGCCGGGTTAGGAGTTTATAACGCTAATAGCTCAAACTTTAGCAGATGCGAGACTCATTGCATTGCAAATGCTTGTTATGTGTGTGTCTGCGAGCGAGCATCAGTGTATGTGTATGTCAATGTTTATGAGTGTTTGCCTGGGTACGATGTACTATATTTTATTAGCGAAGAATATGTTCAGTGACTTAAAAAAAAAAAAAAAAAAGAACACATTTATGCCAGTGTTTTGGGGATCGAGCAGGTCAGGGAACTAGCAAGAGTGTGACGAGACATGGCCTTTCATCGGGATTTAATATGCCCTGTTGTCTTGACTCATTATTTTCAGTGTCTCCTTTTATGGCTGTACCGTTAGAAATCCACCAATGAAACATCTGTTCAGGGAGAGCAAGCGATCAGAATAATTAAAAAGAAGTGCGTGCTATCTGAGTGGAAAATAAGACTGGGCATACATCATGCAGTTCTTTGGGTTAGACAGTTGATATATTAAGACTGAGCATTGAGCAAACGGATGAAGGTTGTTTTGTATTTTGAATCAATTATGCTTTGTTTTCTTTAAAAAAAATATATATATATATAATTTTGCAAATAGAGGAAGTGTGGTCTGACATTCCTGGAGGATGACATTAAAGCATTGGTGAAAGGCAGAATTCACATTTTAATTTTGGCTGTTTTCGATACATCAGAATTTGCCCAAGGACATAATGGAGCTTCACTAAAGACACTTTTCAGCTCAAGGAGACTCGCCTGGATTCTAAACTCCTCCTGATATGGCATCGTTGCTCAGTCAAAATATGTTTTTATGCCTCACCATTGTCTAAATTCACCAGTAGCCCCTGGCATCACCATGAGTTTGCTATACACAGTGTTTCCCCTCATTAGTAATACAGAGTAGCAAAGCTGTAAAACCAAGAATAAATGGCCTGCTTAAACAAGGCCAGAGGGAAGGCCTTTTGGACCTGGCACCTGGTTTCCTGTATTCTGCTTGTGTTAATTAATTTAGTGATTGAATTATTGAAAAACATCTGATTAAAAGATTTAAGATGGTGTACTCTTTGCCTTATTTTATTGACATACAGTCCATGTATATGCTGCTCCTAACTATCTGCAGTGATAGGGTTGCTAACTAATGCTGTATTGTTTTCGTATAGGATGTCCACACATTTCTAAAACTTACCCCAGTCACCAGCATGGAAGAAGTCAATTAAGACTATCCACTATTTACTGAAATATTCCTTTTTTGCTGAAAAAGTTTATTGTATTTTTCCACTGAATAATTTCATTCTTTACATCTGCCTGTGCAGGCATTTAGACGACTTTGTAAGATTTCCGTTGTTTTGTTCTACCATACAAAACTTAATGTCTGTGTAAATCACTTACATTTACTCCTGACCACAAAGTGCAGCACACACAGAAGTGCCAAATCGCCATTAGTGATTGTTTGTGTAGGAAGGGACACCTTCCCACACAAACAAGCAAACCCCTCAACGCAAAGATCCTTTCACAATGGTGCAAGGATGCCTGCGTTGGCGCTAGGCAGGTCTATTTAGTGCCAGTACAGGGGACAACACATGGGTGCACCGTATTCAATTAAATATGGTGCATCCCTGCATTGTGGAAATGACAGAGCGCAGTGCTGTCAATTTTGGCACAGCATTGCGCTCCATTATTTTCCTTTAAATATAGGCCACAACTTTTCATATTTATAATGAAAAGCCTTACATTCATGATCAGTAACAATATGAGACATTCCTTACATATTACAATTTCATAATTTAGATGTGTTGCTATTCTCTTGTGATGCTAAAGTGCAGGACCCCTTGAAGAATCCATCATTGATACCAATCAGGCCCATTCTTCAGAATTAGTAACTTAAGTTTTGAGAGTTATTTCTAACAGAGCGTGTACCACAGGCTAGATGTTGATTGATCAGAAAACCCTTACTTACCCTATTGAACCGAAGTTGTTTTTCCTCAGTTTTGTTTTCATGCTGAGAAATGCCCTCATTAATTTCCAGTAATTGCATTACTCTGAGTTCTAATCCCTTGCTTCAAATCATTAAAGAATGAGGCAGTTCTGGCTCACCAGAAAACAATCACCACATCAGCCTACTAATAAATGACCTCTTGCCTTTCTACTCCTCCTGTTTGTTTTAATACACAAACCCAACCTTACTTTGGTTGACCTGGCATTACCTGGAGTGCAAGAGGGATATAATGATTTGAGTGGGACTCCTAGAAATACAATTACCAGTAAGTAATTAGGGCAATACCTCATTACCCCCTCCCTCACTAAAATTCATAAAAGAATGAGAATTATAAGGCAGTACCAGGACAACAAAGGTTGAATACTCCAAGATAGGATTTTAATTGAAAATGACCAGCATTATAGGGAACACATCACTCTAAATAGAGAGTGCTTTTCTAACATTTGGGCGAGGGGGCCTAATCTCATGCTCCGAGCAGTAAAAAACTTGGGAAAAATGACTTTTTGCTCTTTGTGACTCAAGTAATTAATTTTGAGAACAAAGGAAGGCCCAGGCCTCAAGACAGTTCTATCATCACAAATCTGACAGTATTGCTTGGAGGATAAGGGTCCTAATTCACTAAATCAATTTGACAAAGTAATTGTGACCAAAATAAAGTCTTCAGAGTCATGATGTTAATTTGTACTGACTCCAGTGGTTCAAATGGAGGATTCTTACTGCCTATAGTGCCAATGAACTACCCCAACTGGGGTACTACCTAGAGGGGCCCTTTGTGGATATTTTCAGCCCTTCAAAAGACAGCAAAATAACCATTCCTCATCCAAGAGGTTTTTCCAAAAATGTCTAAAGGCCTCAATGGCAGCACACTGAATTTTCAAGTTGGAAAACATCAGCAAGAAAAAGGTCACATTCTGTAGAGAATGCATAATCTGAAATAGATCAGCATTACTAAGAGCCAAATATCTAGCTTCATATAATCTTCTAAAATACCATAGGGTCTAGTATATGACCTGAGAGTTGATGTTCTTATAAATGCCTCTCTGTATTCAACATACCTAACTTCTCAACTTCCAAGCCGCTAATCCGAGTTTCCCATTGTCATAGGATTGGAACACTAGAGGGGGTGCCCTCACATATATTATCAAATCATCTGTCTCCTTCAAAGCTATCTGAGTAGGAATCCAAGAATCTGGTAAAAATGCATACAGGAGACCCTGAAGCTGCATGCATGAAAGAACCTCCACATCCCAGGCATGTTCCTTTTTTCTCCTTTAACAAAATGTCTTCAGCTTGACATTCAGGGAAGAGGCAGACACGTCCATCACAGGATGAGCCCTCTTTCTGACTATTTGTAAAAACACTCTCTCATGGAATCAGACATGTATTGAGGACAGCATGTCCCTGTTGAAATTGTCCACCAAAGTTTTGGATATCCCCTGTGCAATAATTGTTGAAATTGATAGATATTGTGACTCTTCCAAAAGAAGCATTTTCTCTAATATCTTTGCTAGAGAAGGAGCTCTTGTCCCCTCCTCTTTTTTGACATAAGCTTTCTATGTCAAATTGTTTGTACTGATTAATATCTCCTTTCCCCTTAAGTGGTGAGAAAATGATTTCAGCATTAGACAGCCAGCCTCCAGTTCTCTCAATTGGACACTCTGTGGGAGGGATCAGAACCACTGGACTTTGTAGAGGCCCAGCCCTCCACCCCATCAGTCAAACTGGCATCCATTGTTATAACCACTTTTGATTGCAGAGAAAGTGTGACCCCTTTTTGTTTTTTTTGTTTTTTGTTATTCTCATCCATCAAGTCAGGTTTTATCTCACTTGTTGTGTAACTAGAATTTAGTAGGAGGCTGGCCTGGCTTGTAGTGGGTACCAGAGGTACTGACACCTTGTGCCAGGTCCAGTTATCCCTTATTAGTGTAGAAGAGGTGTTTCTAGCAGCTTAGGCTGATAGAAGGTAGCTATGGCAAAGCAGCTTAGGCTGAACTACGAGACATGTAAAGCTCCTACTATACCACTGGTGTCATATGCACAATATTATAAGAAAACACAATACACAGATATACTAAAAATAAAGGTACTTTATTTTTATGACTATGCCAAAAGTATCTCAGTGAGTACCCTCAGTATGAGGATGAGAAATATACACAAGATATATGTACACAATACCAAAATTATGCAGTAATAGCAAAAGGAAGTAATGCAAGCAGTGTAAAGTTACAATAGATTGCAATAGGAGCACATAGGTATAGGGGCAACACAAACCATATACTCCAAAAGTGGAATGGGAACCACGAAGGGACCCCAAACCTATGTGAGCTTGTAGAGGATCGCTGGGACTGTAAGAAAACAGTGAGGGGTAGAAAAATAGCCCACCCCAAGACCCTGTAAGGTAGGTGTAAAGTGCACCTACAACCCCCAGAGAGCACAGAAGTCGTGATAGGGGGATTCTGCAAGGAAAACAACACCAGCAATGCAACAACAGTGGATTTCCAGACCTGAGTACCTGCAAGACAAGGGGACCAAGTCCAAGAGTCGCGATAGTGTAGAGAGTGGGCAGGAGCCCAGGAAATGCCAGCTGAGGGTGCAAGGAAACTGCCACTGTCGTGAAGAAGCTTGCAGAGGTGTTCCCACGCAGAAAGACTGCAAACAAGCCTTGCTAGCTGCAGGGGTAGCGGTTAGGGTTTTTGGAAGCTGCTGTGGCCCAGGAGGGACCAGGATGTCGCCACTTGGATGAGGTGACAGAGGGGGCACCCAGCAAGTCAGGGAGCCCTCACAGAAGCAGGCAGCATCCGCAGAAGTACCGGAACAGGCACTTAAAAGAGGAGTGAACCGGAGTCTATGCAAAGTCAGAAAAGGGAGTCCCATGACACCAGAGGACAACTCAGAAGGTTGTGCACTGCAGGTTAGAGTGTCGGGGACCCAGGCTTGGCTGTGCATGAAAGAAATCCTGGAAGAGTGCCCAGGAGCCGGAGCAGCTGCAAATCATGCGGTACCCAGATATGCAGTCTAGCATGGGGAGGTAAGGACTTACCTCCACCAAACTTGGACTGAAGAGTCACTGGACTGTGGGAGTCACTTGGACAGAGTTGCTGAGTTCCAGGGACCACGCTTGTCATGCTGAGAGGGGACCCAGAGGACCGGTGATGCAGTTTTTTGTTGCCTGCGGTTGCAGGGGGAAGATTCCGTCGACCCACAGGAGATTTCTTCAGAGCTCCTGGTGCAAGAAGGAGGCAGGCTACCCCCAGAGCAGGCACCACCTGGAAACAGTCGAGAAAGCTGGCAGGATGAAGCGATACAAGGTTGCTAGTAGTCGTCTGGCTACTTTGTTGCGGTTTTGCAGGCGTCCTGAGCAGTCAGCGGTCGATCCTTTGGCAGAAGGTGAAGAGGGGGATGCAGAGGAACTCTGGTGAGCTCTTGCATTCGGTAGCTGAAGAATTCCCCAAAGCAGAGACCCTAAATAGCCAGAAAAAGAGGTTTGGCTTCCTAGGAAGGAGGATTGGCTACTAAGAGAGGTAAGAGCCTATCAGAAGGAGTCTCTGACGTCACCTGCTGGCACTGGCCACTCAAAGCAGTCCAGTGTGCCAGCAACACCTCTGTTTCCAAGATGGCAGAGGTCTTGGGCACACTGGAGGAGCTCTGGGCACCTCCTCTGGGAGGTGCAGGTCAGGGGAGTGGTCACTCCCCTTTCCTTTGTCCAGTTTCACGCCAGAGCAGGGCTGGGGGACCCCTAAACCGGTGTAGACTGGCTTATGCAGAGATGGGCAGCATCTGTGCCCATCAAAACATTTCCTGAGGCTGGGGGAGGCTACTCCTCCCCAGCCATCACACCTATTTCCAAAGGGAGAGGGTGTCACACCCTCTCTCAGAGGAAATCCTTTGTTCTGCCTTCCTGGGCCAGGGCTGCCTGGACCCCAGGAGGGCAGAAACCTGTCTGAGGGGTTGGCAGCAGCAGCAGCTGCAGTGGAGACCCCGGAAAGGCAGTTTGGCAGTACCCGGGTTCTGTGCTAGAGACCTGGGGGATCATGGAATTGTCTTCCCAATACCAGAATGGCATTGGGGTGACAATTCCATGATCTTAGACATGTTACATGGCCATGTTCGGAGTTACCATTGTGACGCTATACATAGGTAGTGACCTATGTATAGTGCACGCGTGTAATGGTGTCCCCGCACTCACAAAGTCCAGGGAATTTGCCCTGAACAATGTGGGGGCACCTTGGCTAGTGCCAGGGTGCCCACACACTAAGTAACTTTGCACCCAACCTTCACCAGGTGAAGGTTAGACATATAGGTGACTTATAAATTACTTAAGTGCAGTGGTAAATGGCTGTGAAATAACGTGGACGTTATTTCACTCAGGCTGCACTGGCAGGCTTGTGTAAGAATTGTCAGATCTCCCTATGGGTGGCAAAACAAATGCTGCAGCCCATAGGGGTCTCCTGGAACCCCAATACCCTGGGTACCTCAGTACCATATACTAGGGAATTATATGGGTGAACCAGTATGCCAATGTGAATTGGTGAAATTGGTCACTAGCCTGTTAGTGACAATTTGGAAAGCAGAGAGAACATAACCACTGAGGTTCTGGTTAGCAGAGCCTCAGTGAGACAGTTAGTCATCACACAGGGAACACATACAGGGCACACACTTATGAGCACTGGGGCCCTGTCTGGCAGGGTCCCAGTGACACATAGACTAGAACAACATATATACAGTGAAATATGGGGGTAACATGCCAGGCAAGATGGTACTTTCCTACAAATTTGTACTGTAAAGACCTGTGAAAGTGGGGTTGACAAAATGTGATTTATATATATGGAACCTGGACCAGAGATCAAGGAATATTGTTGCCACCAGATATGCTTCCAACTGTATTAAACAAGATTTCATTGGAGCTGTTTGGGAAAAAAAATTGAGGAGAGAGTTGATCTTTCTCACCATTTCCTCTGGCAGAGTCACCAACCTGCAGTCTGTGCGGAACCTTGCTCTAATGAAACACTGATCACTCAACGGATCCAAGTTGGATTTCTCCCACTTTATTAGGAGCCAGCTTTCCTGTAAATGTGTCAGTTGGAGTATTAGCTATTTAAATGTGTGGACCAACCAGTAATCTATGTAAGGATGGGGAGATACCCCCTGTAGAGGGAGCCAGGCCACTAGAGGGGTCAGCACATATCATTTGGGACAACTTCAGCCCAAATGGCAGAAACCCAACCTGGAAAGGGAGGTGTTTTGTTTCAAATCCTGTGTACCTTTGATGCTGTTTCAGAATTGGGGTATGTCAGCAAATGTCCTGGAGGTCTATGGATGTCATATAGTCCGGTGGTTTATCACTGGACTAAAAGACTGCAGGGTGGCCATTTTGAAATGAACAATCTGCACCCATGAATTTACTCTTTACAAATCCATCATAGATCCGAATGATCCTGAAGCCCTTTGAATTAGAGTCAGTATAGAATAGATTTCTATTCATTGCTACTGGAGAAGAACCTGCAAAATGGCCCTCTTGCCAAAGAACATTTGAATTCCCATTCATAGTGTTTTGTGTTTTGCTTGATATTTCAGCACAGGAGTGTGGATTGGTCCATGACTCCTTTTGCCAGGCTTGCTAAAACCGCTGAACTCTGCCCTCCACTGGCTCCATATGGCTCTAACTATAAAAGCTGTCTGGATTTCTGCTTAGAAGAATGTGCCTGGTTTACAGTGTCACTGACTTGGAACAGCTATATTAGGAGATAACCCAGTATGCCTGCATGCTTGAACACTTATCTTTATAATGCAAGGCATGTTTCCTGTCTTTTTTAAATGTCTTCGTGATCCTCACATCTAACTGTTCCTGAAACAAGTTTGTTGCCATCCAAGGGGATCTTCAAGAGGGCAAACTTTTCAGACACTTCTGCCTTCTCATCCCTCATCCAGGGATTCCTCCTTACTGATGCCACTGAACTCATGGCCAGATCTGTATCCTTGAGAATATTGGAAAAAATATCCAACAAGAATTTGACCTCCTGTTACATTCCCACAAAACTCTCTGAGAAATCAGCCTCCTCTTATATTGGGATTGCTAAATTCTGGAAGTGTTTGACTAACAATTGTGTGGCATACGTTGAGTATGGTTTGAGAGTGAATGTTTTAGCTTTTAAAGCCTTCTTCAAGGCAATTTCCACATTCTTATCTGTTGGGTACAATGGAACACAATCTCCCAGATACACCTTTAGTTTGTGTGCAAGGCCCTCTTCTAAACCCTCCAAAGAATACACTTTCTGCAAGAATCAGAGCACAGTTGAATTATTAATTTCCTTCCTCTCTCCAAAAATCAAGTCCTTAATTTTTCATTGAAAGTGCATAGTACAAATAGAAGATTTCCATACTGTAGAAAGAGTCCATCTGTATTCTCTTATAGATGGAAATGGAGGGGAGCTCAAATTTACTATGATGTGGGCTAGCATCATAGGCACCACCTCCCTTCTGATGTACTTGCCTGAAGGAGTTTAAAAACTGACAAAGTCCACAGGAGACTCTATACCTGCTGTTTTGAAACTCTGGTTTGTTCTGGACTTACTCTTATATTTTGTTTGTCAACAATGTCACTGTCGCCTCAATAACATCATGTACCTTTGCCACCGACATGAGAGCTGGCATGCCATCTTTCACAGAAGGGAAGCCCAAAGACCTGCTTCTTCTGGCAGAAACAGGTTCCTAGTCATTAGATGAGAAAGAGGAAATGTGCCATCTTTTAGACCTCCTTTACTTTCCATTGTGTAACATAGCAAGTAGGCAAGGTCCAATTCTTTCAAATATGCCCCATGAACCTGGAAAACCTACCAATCAGGTCCCAAAAAAAACAAATGTCACCAATTATAGAACAACCTCCTGATAACCAACCAGGGCCTCTAAATTTTAGCTGAGATTTCCCTATAAAAAAAAGAATATATGACCCTCAAAAGGATGACTTACTCTATTACTTCCCCCCGAAGGCAGATAGGAGAGCCTCACTACTTTCCTTGTGGTTGCTCTGCCTCCAGTTCTCAGAATCTGCTCCTTCTCCCAGAGGTGCTCTGCAAGCCATGAATGTCTCTGGACCCTGACCCAGCTGTTCCTTAGATGCTCACTCAGGCAGCCTTTTCCCATGAAGCACTCAAGGCTGAAGCTATGCAGGGCCAGCCTTGCAGTGCCCAACAGTCTTCCCAAAAATAACAACACTCCTTATTTTGTTCCAAAATGATGAATGCAGATACAGCTGGAGCACTTCACATGTCCAACTCAGCGGTCCAGACAAAATTAAAACAGGAGCGGCAGTGGAAACATCTGGGCCCATATTTATACTTTTTGACGCTAAACTGCGCTAACGCAGTTTAGCGTCAAAAAATTTAGCGCCGTCTAACGCCATTCTGAAGCGCCATGCGGGCGCCGTATTTATGGAATGGCGTTAGGCGGCGCTAGCAGACCGGCGCTGCCTGGTGTGCGTGGAAAAAAACCACGTAGACCATGGCGTTAGGGCGTCTTAAAATGGGGCAAGTCAGGTTGAGGCAAAAAAATCGCCTCAACCCGATTTGCGCCATTATTTTCGACGCCCAGACGCCATTTAAATGACTCCTGTCTTAGTAAAGAAAGGAGTCATGCCCCCTTGCCCAATGGGCATGGTCATTGGGCATAGTGGCATGTAGGGGGGCACAAATAAGGCCCCCCTATGCCACACAAAAAAAATTAAAAAATATAAAAAATTATACTTACCTGAACTTACCTGAATGTCCCTGGGGTGGGTCCCTCCATCCTTGGGTGTCCTCCTGGGGTGGGCAGGGGTGGCAGGGGGGGTCCCTGGGGGCAGGGGAGGGCACCTGTGGGCTCATTTTGAGCCCACAGGCCCCTTAACGCCTACCCTGACCCAGGCGTTAAATAGTGGCGCAAATGCGGGGTTTTTTGACCCGCCACCTCCCGGGCGTGATTTTTGCCCGGGAGTATAAATACGACGCATTTGCGTCGCCGTCATTTTTTTAGACGGGAACGCCTTCCTTGCATCTCATTAACGCAAGGAAGGCGTTCACGCAAAAAAATGACGCTCTTTACTCATACTTTGGCGCTAGACGCGTCTAACGCCAAAGTATAAATATGGCGTTAGTTTTGCGCCGAATTTGCGTCGAAAAAAACGACGCTAATTCGGCGCAAACGGAGTATAAATACGGGCCCTAATGTCTTTTTTTTTTTTAATATATATTTTTGTTGGTTTTCAAACCGGAAAATGACAGAGGATTAAGAATAATACAACACTCCACACATAACCCCTTGTTATATGATGTATATGCATAATTACACAGAGAAAGAGGAGAAGATCACATCAGGGTATCTAAATAAGCCAGTGCAAATTTCTAAATGTCATCCAAAAGGTGGTTGTGTCCATATGCATGTACGGCAGTAGTGCACCATAAATTGGAAAAACACTTGAATAACGTAAACAGTTTCCCACAGCTATTAAAACATTTCTCATCCTTCACAGGATTCAAAATGTTTCTGAGGTCGAGGGATCTTTGGAAGTCTAACCCAACAGCAACTTTAAACACCATGACCCATGTGGCCACGAAACAAAACACCAATAAATGAAAGTGTCAAAGATTAATTTTATAACAATAAAGCCAGTCATGTATATAGTTCACAAAATCATATTGTAAAGGTAAATCAAAACCATGGGGTTCAACACCATTAAACATTCAAGAAGAATAGTACATATTAATAAAGAAATCACTTGTTTTAAACACATTTTATTGAGTTTGACATGGTAGAATACAACATTTGTTTGCAGCATACAACTCTGTATTAATAAATCACAGTGGAGCGCAGTGCAAAGACTCAAACATTCTAGATCCCCGAACTGCCCACCCACCTGGCCCATGCCCCCATTCTCAGTTAGAAGGTACAAGTCAATGTTCAAATAAGTTACACATTCTTCCCCCCTCTCCCTTACCTCAACTAGATACCCATTCCCCAGATGTGCAGTGTGGGAGCTGTTATAGGCAGTTACAATGGTGTCCGTTAAGTTATTCTCCTGAGTCCACCTAACTAGGAATGGAGAACTTCCGGGAGTTTGATGCAGGGTTTTTAAGACAGTCCACCAAGTGGCCCACACCTTAGCTTTGTCAATGGTTTCCCGCCCCTTCTTCGCTTCCTACAATAGCTCTGTGTTCTCCCATTCTGTGACATTTCCAGAAAGCTGTTCTTCATTTAGTGGGGCTTTGCCCTTTTGGATCTTTCCAGTGCATAGTTATCTCCCTATTCATCAATATAGAGCTACATCTAAAAAGTGGGTGGTAGTAGTGGTAGTAGTAATTGATTAACTTGAACCAGGCGTTTCTTGAAACTTTGTGTGTGGTAGCAAGTATGGAGGTCCACTGCTTGTCCACAACTAAGACCCAAGTTCTTATGGTACCATATAGAGAGGTCACTGCCTTAGAGCGGCCAGATAGGGTACACCAGGTCTGACAAGTGTGATTAACTTTTGATTCGGCTAGGCCAGCTCTCCAATGCATGTGAATCACTGATAACAATGTCCCATAGTGTAAGAAATGACCCCCAGGGATCTCATGAGCCAGTGAAAGGTCCTAGAAAGTTAGGAGCTCCCCACCTGGCAAACCCTGTATTGGGACCAATCTGGTATTCTCTGCAGGCCCCCCCTGGGGTGCAGGGGCTCAAGTGCCTGTAGAGGTATGGCTGGGGAGTATGGGTCTGTGGAGTTAGTGCATTGGAGAGTGCGCTTCCAACAGTAAAGTGCTACCTTTATCATTAGGGAGTCTTTGTGGGGGTCTATGCTCAATCTTTTTATAGCAACTGTATAACCTGAGGAACTGCATGATGTATGCACAGTCTTATTTTCCACTTGGGTAGCATGCACTTCTTTTCAATTAATTTGATCACTTGGACTCAGGTTGTTGAACAGATGTTCCATTTGTGGGATTCTAACAGTACAGCCATAAAAGGAGGCACTGAAAACTTGAGTTCCAAAGCATTTGAAATAGCGTGGATCAGCTGGGTCAATTTTCACCTATTTCAAACCCCTCCCCTAGCTCCCAGGGTACAAGTAGGATGAGATCCAGTGGTCCAACCACTGGAGTTGTCGGCCAAGTATTAGCCCTCAAAATCTGGGACCGCTTATCCTCCATCATCTGTCCTGCTTTGTAATTTGGAAGGCACTACTCTGCGTCTCCTGGAGCCCCATATAAGATCCACTAGTAATATGTTCAGGTCCTTAAAAAATGACCGGGTATAATCAGCGGGAGGGTTGGGAGATCATATAACATGTGGGGGAGTGCCACAATCTTGGATAATGCAATTCGGCCAGCCACAGACAGGGGCAAACTCTCCCGGAACTCTGTACTGGTCTGCAAGCTCCAAATGGCTGCACCAATATTGCCTTCCAGGAGATCCTGTGGGCTGTGGTAGATTGTAACTCCTAGATACTTCAGACATGATCCCTCACAGATAAGGCCATGTAAATTTGAAGGAAGTGGTGCCTCATGACACAGGGGAAAAAGATTAGACTTTAGTCTTTTGCCAATGTATTCTCAGACTCGACATGCTCCCAAAATCCTCCATCAGCGATATTGTTCCAGGGACGTAATCCCGGACTCTCAGAAGGAATAGGAGCCTGTCATCTGCATAGAGGGCCATGTGGTAAAACTTTTCAAAAATGTTAAGACCTTCTACAGCCCTACCTGCTCTCAGCATGTTCGCGAGTGGTTCAATCTCTATCAACTTTGACAAGACTGAGCTCATCTTCAGAAATGCCACCTCATCTTGAGTCGACTCCTGGTGGCCCACATCCCTCAGCGCCCCCAACCCCCTAACCGACTGAGCATGCCTGCAACTTAGCAATCATCCTCGACTCCTCCTCATCCATGACCTGCTAGGTAAACTCTGTTGTCTCCTCCTGCTGGCACACACTCCGCAAACTTCTGAAGATCTTCAGATGGATCACAGCAGACTGTTGCAGGACAGACACCCACGCCTTAGTCACTAGCAAGCTTGACTGAGACAATGCCCTCTACTCCGGCACCTCAACCAAGAATATCAAAAAACTACAACTCATCCAGAACGCAGCCACCAGACTCATTCTGGACCTCCCTCGCTGAGAACACATCTCCTAACACCTGAGGACCCTCCACTGGCTACCGGTCGAGAAACGAATCACCTTCAAGCTTCTCACCCACACATACAAGGCCATACAGAACACAGGACCAGCCTACCTAAACCATCGCGTCTCCTTCCACACCCCCCCGAAGATCCCTTTGCTCCACCCAGATGGCCCTGGCCACCATCCCTCGTAGCCAGGAGGACGACCCTTCACCTTCACTGCAGCGAGGAGCTGGAACAACCTCCCCCCTGCACCTCAGACAAAGCCCGTCGCTCACTATCTTTGGGAAGAACCTCAAATCCTGGCTCTTCGGATGAGGCCACTCCCCTTTCCCCAGCACCTTGAGACCCTCATGGGTGAGTAGCCGTGCTCTACAAATAATGATTGATTGATTGTGAAGAGCATTTGGGAGAGAGGGCATCCCCGCCTAGTTCTTCTGCCCACTTCATATGGGATAGAAATAGTTTGACCTGTATGTACCCTGGCGGTGGGTGCAGTGTACAATAATTTAGTCCAGGTAATAAAGTTATTGCCAAGGTCCATTTTATGCATCGTGGCATACATAAAATCCATCTGTGACTATCAAAGACCTTTTCGATATCTATGACCATTTTGTCAGCATCTTGTTTGTAGGGGAGGTCAGCTTCTAATGTTGATGGCCGGATTATGGCCAGGAATAAATCCAGTCTGGTCTGAGTGTATCACAGCAGGCATCAGGGGCAGGAGATGGGAGGCCAGGATGCGACTAAGGATTTTATAATCTAAATTTAACATGGAGAGAGGGTGGTATGCCCTAGCATCTTGAGACGTCCCGTCCATGCGGTGGAGTAAAGGGCGGCCAGCTGCAGAGCAATGTCATCCACAAATTTGGTGTAAACTCTACAGGGAGTCCATCTGATCTGGGGAACTTTCCCTGAGCCAGTACTTTGATTGCCCCCAGTATTTCAGAAATTGTAATGTCCTCCCGCACAGCCTCCATTTGTAACTGTGTGACTGATGGAAGATTAGTCTTGTAAAGACATGCCTCAATCATTTGTGAGGGGAGTGGGAATGGGGGGCATAGAGAGTGGAATGATACCTGGAAAATGTCTGATTTGTGTAAAGGCGACAACCAGTGTCAGAATCTAATTCCAGGATCAGGGAGCCCCTGCTGGCCGGATTTGCCAGCTAAGCAAGTAGTGCTCTTGCATTATCCCTTTCTGCATGAGCTCACATCATATTTTCATGATGGTCGAAGCATCACAATTATTTTGACTTGCACAGCAAGGTTTTCTTTAGCTTCCCGGTGGGGTTATATGAGGTCACGGTTCCCAGGGCGAGCTAATTCCAGATTTCTCTGTGGCATTTCCTGGTTCTATATCTCCCTGAGTAAGGTATGTTGCACTACCCTATCTCTGCTATACATTTTCCGGGTATGAATGTCTTAAACGGATCCCACTCGATCATGGTGGAGGAGGCTGTGTCTGGGTTGTCTGTGAAATATGAGTGTATGGCTGTCCTCACTGATTATAAGAACACAGGGTCCTCCAAGGATTCTACCTAGAGTCACCATGTCGGAATGCACGCTTTTTGTCTATGCCACTTAAGGGAGAGTAAGATTGGGTTATGCTTAGAGATGGTTCGGCATAAGTATTCCTCATACGAAGAAGGGGAAAGCATGAGGAAATTGCTTGCATTGAAGACAAGTCTCAAACTGTAGCTAATACGGTAACTCAAATTATGGATCCTAATAACCAAGTAGTTACTGAAACTAATAATATGGATAGAGATTCCATAGACCATTTTCAGAATGTATCTATATAGATATGAAAAACAATCACCTCAGAAACCGATATTATCCGTTTCTTAAAATCCTTAGAAATAAAATTTTTCAGCTGACAATCGCCTTCTCTCATCAAGATATCATAAAAACAATTTAAAATATGATGAAGGGGAAAGCTTCTGGGTAAGACCGTTATCCTTTTGAGTGATATCAAATGTTAGTTGAAGAAATAAAAGTCCCTCTCACAAACGTATTTGATGATATTGTAGCTGGATGGAAAGGCTGGACTCATTTCTAAAAGGGTACAAGTCAGCTTCCCCAAGAAAGAGAAAAATGTACTTCTTCACTTATACCATCCGCGGGTGCCATGCCAGGTCACTCCAGGCTGCTACAAGACCTGTGTTTGTTGCAGAGTAGACTCAAGTGAACTTGCTATTCATTAGTCTGGCTTGCTAAACATAGGCGTTTTCAAATGAAGTTTAGCAAAACCCTCTGTAGGAAAAGGGTCCAAATGCACTTCTGAAAATACAGATGGCCTTCCAAGAGATGTAGCACTAGTGAGTAGTCCCTTGACCTCGTTGTCAAGCACGCCACTCCTCAACCGATGCACAATAGCTCCCAGGCACTTCTGACTCAGCCCAGTCGTAGAGCCCCGTGTTCTAACCCACTGCCAGTTGACTGCTTTTTAGGGTCGAGCCTGCGTCGCATGCGCTCGCGAGACACTTTAGGTATTAGAAAAGGGCTCGGAGCCTCGTCGACGTCACGTCAGTGTCTTTCATTGGCAAGTTGGCTTGCCTGTTAAAATCTGCTTGCTTTCATTAGTGGATGGTTAGCCCTCCTCGAGCGCAGTGACCAAGTACTGGAAACATGCGAGGCTCGCTGTTTCCCGAGGTTTGTGGACTACTTTTTATCTTTTGTCTCTTGTTTGCAGCACGATCTCGCTTGTTTTCTTTTGCTCTTGGAGCTGTCCTGGGAAGGCTCTCTCGTCGCACAGCGGCTCCCTCTGCCTTTTGATTTCAAGCACCATTAAAATCAGGTCTGTAAATAGTGCGATTAAACTCAAGCCTGTAAATCTTGTTTTTTTTTCTCTGCTCGCATGATGTGTGGTATTTTTGTGCCTCTGGAGTGAAATGTGCTCGCCACTCAGCTGACGGAAGGTGGCATGTGTAAACAAACTTTATTGGAGGCCACATGCCTTCCAACTGTACGCACGCTTTAATTTTTACCATAGCGGAATTAATTATTTTAATTTGAACCCCGCCGCCTATTAAGTACACACTCACTTTCATTTTCACATCACGGGCTTCATTATTCTAATGTGGACCCTGCTGCCTTTTAACTAGACGCCCACTCATTGCTGCTGTTTCTCGCTCTCTTCCCTTTGCTCCCCATCCACCCCTCCCCCACCATGACTCTTGCTACGTCAATGTCTCATGCCCGTTTTGGATTTCAAGCATCGCCTACACAAGAGGACACTGTTTTGACTGGATGCAACAGGGGCTTAATTGTTTATAACTATTTCATAACAAAATTGGAATTTATAATTTCCATACAGCATGAGGGTTTCCTTCAATATTAATGTTTCAAGCTTGAAAGCACAATACTGCACTTTTATCACTTTAAACGTTATCTGTTTTCTTTAGTACAAGTAATATGTGACATTTAACCTTAAGAATATGTAAAGTTCTGTTGTAACGTAATCTGACCCTTGAAAGGATTGTTCGGTTCCCATCCGTCCCTTGTTGATTTGCGGCTCAGCAGGAGTGGTGAGTGGGCAGGGACGCTTGGGGTCTCCGTAGTTCCGTTCCTGGGTTATCCCTGCAGCCGTGTGGTTACCTGCGGTAACAAAGTACAGGACTTTACTGCTGGAAGTGATGCTGGGTGACAAATCATTCTTGATGCTTCTTGAGAACCCTGTGCCACAAGGGAAGCAGGTTCCCTTGTTATTGCAAACCAGCACAGCCCATCGTGTAACACAGCTATCTTACATTAAGTGACATTTACAAAATCACAGGCTTGTGGGCCAGGACTTGCTTTAAATGCCCTGTTTACTAACACTCACTCTCTCTTCCTCCCATCCCATTTTCCACACCAGGTCGATTAGCAAAACCAATCACTTTTTTCCCTCATATGTTCTGGCTCGCAGCTTTTCCAGTTTTCCTCTGCCCGTTCGCCCTTGTTTGTCTGTGTATTGCTCTGCTATGTATCCTTTGGCTCTCTGCTTTTCCCCGTTTCTTCCAAATAAATGTATTTATATCCTCATGATCAAGAGGTTTGAACCACAGCAGGTCGATCATTAGGGTCGGGGGCAAAGCGCTCAGATCCTGCTGTCATCTCTCTTTGGGCTTCGACCCACACCCATGTTACCTCAGCCACTTTAATTGGTTCGTGGGCTTGCCTTTTAAAGTCTGCTTGCCTTCATTAGTAAAAGGCATGCATATGTCATGCCTTTTCTGGTGTTTAGCCCTCCTCAAGCGCACCAACCACTGAAAACATACGAGGCTACGTGTTTTGCGTATGGGTTCTGGACTACATTTTCTCTTTATTTCGCAGCACGATCGCGCTCACATTAATGTGGCAAGAAAAGTCCGGTTAGGAGTTTACAATGCTCATAGCTCTAACTCGTCGAAATGCGAGACCCGTTGCATTGTAAATGCTTGTTTTTCTTCTACCTGCATTGTCTATTATTTTTTCCCACATTGTGCACATTGTGCACATTGTGCGCAGTCATTATTTTTCGATTTGACTAGTCTGTAATTGTAGGCTGTAATTGCTGTCATTTTCATCATCTTGTCTCTTGTTCTGCCTGCATTGCGCTCTGGTAATTATTATTGCTCTCTTTAGTTTGTGATTGCTGCTTATATTTACTTGCATTTGTTTGTGCACCCATTTTGCACCTTGCCTCCCATTTCTGCCTTTTCCTCCTGCTCCTACATTCCTGCCTCCTTGCCAGCCTCTCCTACCACCCAGGACTACTTATGGTGCCACAAGGGCATATTCGCAAGTCCATCTGCACTTGTCTGCGCCTGGACTGCGCTCAGTGTGAGTAACTTTTGCTCTCTCACCATCCACTGCTACCCTGGAGCAGAACTCACCGCCCTCGACTCCCGAACTCCCAGCAGGAACTGCTGCTTCACCTCTTCTTGTACCACAGCAAGCCCCTTCATCTGCCACCAATGCTGCTTCACCTGCATCACCAACCCTACAACACACCCCACTGTGGCCATGCCACCGGACACTACACCTACCCACCAACTACACTGCATACTGTTCAATGTTCGCTCCCTGTGCAAACATGCAACCAAGATATGGAACACAGTCACCACCCTCGCACCTGATGTCGTCTTACTCATGGAGACCATGCTCAACGCTGCCTCCACACCAAACATTACCACGGCCACACCCAACAGATATAAGATCATCCATCACAACCGCACTAACAGTCTCGGAGGAAGCATTGTCAAAATGCACAAAGATTCAATCCACTGTGCAACTATGGTAGACAACACACCAGTCATGGAGCACCTCAACATTCAGCTCAACATTTTTCGACAACACTACCATCAAAGGGACTCTCACCTACAGAACCTGCCCCAACATTTGTGATGCCGTTCCTGAACTCATAGCGCTCCCCAGACAAACAACTCTGAACACTACATCTACCCTGGGGGTCTGAATTTCCACCTAGACGACCTCAACAATGCCAACACCACCAACCTCATAAATTACATGGAAATCATTGGCCTGAGAATGTCACCAATTGCAGGCACTTCGAGCAGCAGAATTAAATACAGTCACATCAGTGAGTTCACTTGGACTGACCACTCCATCGTCCATTTCACCTACCTTACTACACCCAGCAAACAGCCAGGCCACCTCGCACCCACATCAGAGCTGGAGCAAAGTATCCAAAAACCAATGGACTGCTGCCCTCAACTCCCATCATCCAGACACCACACACCAGACACAAAACTTCACTACCTGGATTTCTAAGTGTGCTAACATTGTCACCCTTTACAAAAAACACCAAACCCAACAAACCTTCCAAACAAGGCAGCTGGTACACACCGGCACGCCATGCCACAAAAATGGAGCTGCAAACAACTGAAGAGGAAATGGCGCACCTCCAAATTCCTCAACGGCCAAACCACGTTTAAAAACACACTCAACTAATGCCACAAACTCCTAAAAGATGCAGAAAACATGCCTTAGCCACTCGCATACAAGCCATCAACAACCACAGCAAATAACTCTTCAATACCATCAACGTGTTTTCCAACCCTTCAGCAGCAGAAAACATCACCTCCCTCTCCTGGGAACTTTGCAACTCCCTCGCCGACTACTTTCACAACAAAATCTCAACCAACTACAAAAACTTTGTACCCAGCCCACCGCAGCTGACACCAACAGTATCCTAAATCTTGCATACATGCCCATTAATAACAGAATCTCCAAATCGGACTAACTCACGACTCAAATTGCCACCAACATCATGAAATCCATCCACTCAGAATCCCCCATGGACCTAGGCCCTCACCACCTCTTCAGCCTCGGAAACAGCACCATCGGCAGCAGACTCATAGACATCCTCAACTCATCCATCACCTCAGCTACCTACCCTGATGACTGGAAAGATGCAAGAGACAAAACCCTCCTCAAGAAACTCTCCGCTGACCCCAATGAACTCAAGAACCAATCTCCCTGCTTCCCTTCCCAACAAAAGTACTCTAGAAAGCCATCAACCAACAACTCACAATGCACCTAGAAGAGAACAACCTATTAGACTCATCCGAATCTGGATTCTGCTCCAAATACAGCAGTGAAACTGCCCTGATCACTGCAATGGACGATATCCAAAACCTCTTGGACCAAAGAGACTAAACTGCCCTCATTCTCCTCCACATCTCAGGTGCCTTAGATACAATTTCTAGATTACACTCTGAAATGGATTGTCTCTTTTCTCTACAGATGAACACAGAGTTGTCCCCCCCCCCCCCTTCACCTTGCAATCCAAGCCCATCATCTGCGGCATTACTCAAGGATCTACCCTCAGCCCCATCCTCTTTCACACCTACATGACCTCCCGGCCAACATCTTAAGAAACTACGGACTAACCATCATCTCCTATACAGACGACACACAACTCACCCTCTTGCTATCCAAAGACCGTTCCACGGCGAAGACCAACTTTTTATCTTTGTATGAACAGTATCACCAAATCGATGAAAGACAATTGCCTAGAAGTCAACACCAACAAAACTGAAGTCCTGCTATTTGGAAACTCCATCTTACTGTGGGACAACTCCTGGTGGCCCGCAGGCCTAGTCCCACCTCCACCCCCATGGACCCTGACAGAAACCTAGGCGTCATCATTGGAAACAATCTAAACATGAAGAACCAGGTCAATGCAGTATCCTACTCCTGCTTCCTCACCCTCACCATGCTATGTAAGATCCTCAAGCAGCTCTCCATTGACACCAGGTTCACCATCACATAGGCCCTTATCACCAGCCACCTGGACTATGGTAATGCTCTCTAAGTTGGACTCAGGACACACCTCACAAAAATACTTCAAATCATTCGGAATGCAGCAGTCAGGCCCATCCTGGTCCTTCCAAGATGAACTCGCATATCACCACACCTAAGAAACCTCTCCACTGACTCCCAACACAAACAGTACCAGTTTAAGCTGCTGACACTACCCTACATAACCAAGGACCAGCTTGCCTGAACCACTGCCTGAACTTTTACCATCTCCCCAAACACCTGCACTCTGCCTCTCTGTTCCTTGCCCAAACACCCCACATCCACCACAGCAACTTCAAAGGCTGCATCTTCTCCTACCTAGTGGCAAAATCCTGGAACAGCCACCCTCCAGTCAGGATTTCAGAAAGAGGCTCAAGACCTAGCTTTTTGACTAAGAACCTTGCACCAGACCTGGTGCTTTAATACCCTCATGGGTGATAAGAATACCCTACAAATCCTAGTGATTGGTTGAATGAGTGGGGAGATATTCTATAAGAGAGGATCTTAGAGGCAGAGTGGTACGTTCCTATGGGGCAGCAACCACAAAAAAACAAATGAAAGGTTAGATTTTCATTTGCTAAAGAGAAGGCAAATTAATTAAAATATTTATTTATATGACCTCTTTGTGTGAGGATTTTCCAAATACCGCAAAATGTGTCCTTGTTGTGAGGGCAGAAAAATACCTCTCATAAAAATAGGTATACAGAATGTATATGTGACATTTGAAGAAGTCTTAAGGGTCATATGAGTACCAAAGATGCATGTTTATAATGCTCCAATCAAGCGAAAAGAATCTTCAAATAAACAAGTTAAAGAGCGGAAGCTGCTCTGTTGTAATCCTCTCAGGCGCGACGCCATGATTGACGTGAAACAAATAGAAATGTTCATGAGCCCAACGAAAATTTGTTTTCCGAATATAATGGCTATACAAATTATACTAATATTTCAACTTCTGCTGACCAAACCTCAAACATAATAAAGCAGTTTATCTTAACATTAGAGGCCCTCATCTTTCAAAACTGGATGGTCTACATCGTGCCTGCCATGAACTGACACAAAGGAGCAGAAAGACACCTGAGAAAGCATCACCAATTGAGAACAAAAGCGCATCTCTTCTGACTGCTTGTGCTTTGAACTGCACTTACGACAAAAAAAATACCACGACTAAATAGATACGACAGGAACAGACAGTCTTTAATAGATACCAATGGACACAATTATTTTTTAAGATGCCTTTAAGAGTGCAATATGTTGGTTTGGGCCACCTTTTCATCCGGAAATTACGATAGTTCAATTTAGTGCAATGACAAGACTACTTTAGGGTTCCTCTAAAACATATTTGTAATTCTATTGCACGTGGCTCTTAAATAACTTCAGCTAAAATGTCTTCCTGTAATATTCATGTGTAAATCTGCTGGTTTCACTCCCTACCAAGTGTTGAATCAGTCGCATATTCCTAATAGATTTGGACAGTCATTAAAAATAAATTGATTATTTGATTGCCAAACGCGTTTTCAACAATTTCTCAAGGTTTATTCTAACTATTTCTGTTATTTCAAAAGAGCGGTACAGTGTACCAAACAAATTAATATTTTGATCAAATGTAGACATTTTCATAGCAAAATACTTCGCATGTAAATACAGATTTAATTATACATGTTCGTGCGCGCACATACACTTTTAAATGTCAAGTTGACTTGCCTTCCATGGATAAACATGCCTTATTAAATCAGAATAGTTGTTTTCTTTAAAGCTTTCTGTTCCCATAGCAACTACTTGTTTTGACAGAGGGCTTGAGTTACAAGAGCATTTCTCAGAACTAAACCAACATTATTTCTTGCAGTTTTATCATGAGAGATGCCAGTGACTATTTTAATGCAGCTGTAAGTAGATCAAAACACAGATTAAAAACATGTACTTGTAGACCCGTAGAGGTGCTTACACATGGGAGTAAACCTACAACTTTTGGGCTTTTAGAAATAGCCCTAATAATCCTCTTGGAAAACTCATAGATTTGCAGATGGGCTACCGGGAATTTCAAGTGACATCTGTTATTTCCCTAATACTGTGGAATACACAGGTGTCGGCACCACCTAGAGGAAGTGCAGTCCACTATTCAAATGCACATCTTTTTTTCTTTTCTTAACCTATACCCCTTTGCTAGAGTAAATCTCCCACCACTTTCAGGAATGGATAGGGTGGGAGGGGTATGCGAACCACACATTGATTCTCCTATTCCTCCCACTCTTTGCTCGTTCCATTTAGTTTACTACAGTGCGATTGTATGCACTCATGGTGTAAAACTGAACAGTATGAAAAACCATACTTGCTTCCAAGATATCTCTTACTTTGGATTCCTGAAGTCGGTTTCACTCATTAATGTAAGTTTATAGCTAGCAATGGCTTTTTAAATTGGACCCATGTTGTCTGTAAATCAACAAACACAGATTGGACTGATAACGAAATATTCCATGAGTATTGTTCAACCTGTATGTTATTCTCTGCATTACGATAAAAGACACTGTGCATTGCTCTAGGAGCCAAAGTATTTGAAGGTTGGGGAGGGGGTTAAGGATGAACATGAGGTTTGGTCGAGTTCTACCATCAGGAAGTCACATCAAATGGCATTTACTAAGCCAGTGTGCACAGTCCATGAAGAAGAGCTCTAATTGCCTTATGACGAACAAAAACCTCCTGTTGAGGGGACCAGGCTCCCCCTATGTGAAAGCCCAGATAGTCCACTGCCGTAAAGCCTTGACAGAAGCCAGACAATTGAATATTACCCACAGGCCGTGTCCATTTTCCACTTCGCTCAGTAGACCTTTTGGTTGCTGCAGACAGTGATAAAAAAAAAAAAAATTACACCAATTTTCCAAAAGGATACCCCTCAGGAAATGCTCTAGAATGTGATGTCCCCCTTCACATTTTCCATAGTTCCTTCTGTCACACACTTTGTGCAGTCCATTTGAAACCTGATACAGTTGAGGCAGCAGATACAGTGTCATTTGCCCAGCCAATTTGGATTCTGAGATACAGAATAACGAGCATATATTTGAGATACGTTTGACACATAACATGATAAAAGAGATTGAAATGGTTGACAGAATTCTGCTTCAAAACGCCAGTGGTCTGGGTCTTGTCAGTTTCCTTATTCAACGTGTTCTAAAGTTGTGGACCAGGAGATGAATACAATTTTTCCACACCTCAAAACAAACAGCTGGACCTTTTATCTTATGATATAGGCCCTCATTACGAGGCTGGCGATCATCAGACCACCAGCCTCGTCATGGCAGTCTTACCGCCGCGGACCCAGCGGTAAAGACCGCTACATCACAAGTTGTGGGGTTTGGCAGTTGCACCGCCATGGCCAGCAGTGAGCACCTCCAAACCGGCGGTAGGCCTCAGCCAGCCAGCCGGATTACGAGGCTGTAAACCTCCAGGCTTTCCGTGGCGGTCACCTCATCATGAAACCTCTGGCGGAAATGCACCCAGCAACAGGAATCCCCATTCCTGTCGCCGGCACACACACCCCCACACCCCCACACGTCCACTCATACACAGACACCCCTCACCAATCCAAACACTTACAAACACACACCCTACCCCTTCACGCATGCATGCTTTCACATACACACTCCTTGGCATACGCATGCATTCACATAGACACCCCATTCACTGGCGTACATGCAGACTCACACCCCCATTCATGTGCACATACACACGCACAAACATTCACATTCAGTCACATACAGGCACACATTTACCACCCCCTACACTGCATGCTCAAACCCACAAAGACCCCTCCAACTGTACACATCCATTTACGATCCCACACTCACACATATGCACCCCCATTCATCTGCACACTTGCACGCAGACACCCCCACTCAGTCGCTCACAAACATGCACTCATACACACCCATTCGCACACACACACACCACACATGTGCACCCAAAACTCCCCCTCCACCCTTTTCGGACGATCACTTACCTTCTCCATCAAGGAGGTCATCCGGGAGGGGATGGCTCCTGGCGGTCTTGAATTGCCAGCACCACCACTCCAGCAAGACTCTGTCAAGCTGAATTACGGCTCGTAATATGGCAGGAGGAGTCTTGCTGGTGTGGCGGTGCTGGCAATGCAACCGCCTCTTCAAAGTTGGACTTCCACCAATAAATGGATGGAAGTCCTCCAAATGACTCCTAATATGGTGGTCTGTTGGCTGCAGCAGCTTCAGTGGTCTTTCAAAAAGACAGCTGAAGTCAAAATGTAAGCCATAGTTTCCACCAAACAATACGAGGCTTCCATTACTTTGGCCATGCTAGCAATGTTGGGTACACTGTCAGTGCCTCGTTGACTTTCATCATCCTGTGTGTTTAATTTTCCTGCCCTCTTAACAATGTTTAATTGGGGTCCCACAAAAACTATTTCATTAAGATGAGTCTGCAGTCCTGTACTCATTACATTTAATGGAAGCCTCAACTACGCTTTTTGTACGACTTCACATACTGGTCCAAATGTGGAATAGGATATGTGAAATATGAATAGGTTTTTTGAAGGACACAGGGCCTTATTTATCGTATTACTTGTGCATTATATCCTATGACAAATTTCATTTGATGGACAGGTATTTGTCATCTTTGTGGCAGATAAGCACATCGGTCAAACTCTAAATCAGACCTCAACTGACTAACATGCTATTTTATGTATTTTATTCACAATAAAGAGTTTTATTCAGAATATGATGACATAAAGGAGCTCGTGGGATGAATGGCTCAAGGTCCTCTCTGTTCTAACCTTAGGTACCTTAGGAGGTGTGGTAGTATTATAACTCTATCTCATGAGGAAAAAGACTGAATGAACTGTTAATGTTTCCTCTTGCAAAATTCCTAGATCTACTACACGTAAATCACATGTTTTAGTGGGAAATCAAAATGTTATTTTATTTTTTTTGTACTTTATGCCATAATAAATTCATACAGCAGTCATATTTTACGGTGACTATAGAGTTCTCAAAGTTCTCCTCGAATACCAAAACAACATTTCTATATCTAATCATGTGTATACATCTTCCATCTCTGATATAACACCTATATGAATGACATTCAGTAACTGAAAACCAAATTCGCTGGCGATACGAAGAATATTTTTTTAATCTTTATTTCACTTAGTACCTCCGACAAGGTTTATGCAAAGAGGAAATGGAACATTTACCCATTATATGATATAGGTCTACATTTGCCAGTAGACTAAGCATTCTTTCTGATGCTTTCTTGAGGAACAGGCTCACTTCTTCCATTCTGTTGGTAACCCTTTCAAATAAAGGACGTCACATTTGAGGTTACCAGCTTCACCACTGTCCTCAGACCGTGCACTTATATCTGAAAATGTGATCATAGGACTTGTAACTGAACACCACATGGCCATTGACTGTCTGCTAAAGTGTAGTGTCTTATTCATCAAATGAATGAAGTTAAACACTCACATTGGATGACATTCACTTGGATAATGGGCAATAATTAGGAGGCATCAAACTAATACATTCAATACTCACTAATGTTATGATAGGACATATTCGCATACAAATATCTGCAGGTAAGATATCCACATGACAATTGTGATATATATTTACTACATTGCCGACATTGTTCTCTAAGATTATCGTGTGCACTAGGTTTATCATGTACATGTTTAAAAAAAAACAGAAATTGGTTTTATCAGCACAATACTGATGGCATGAATGGCACACCAATTTGCTGTGTTGCAACGTAGAGGTGCCCAAGGGATTATGAAGGTAGCAACTCTTAAAGTGTCATATGGCATCCCCATGTGAATCGTGGTTTGGAATGCATGAAAGGAGAGGTATTGGTGGGAAGCATATCCAGACCACTAAGTTGGCCTGAAAAACTTATTGAAGTGTTTTGGAAGTAGAGGTTTCAGAAATGATGCAACCCACTACAGGAACACGGATTTATTGAGATAGGGACAGAGAATACATTATAACACCAATATTCATAAAGGCCTACTGCCTTTTGGGAGATTTTTTTTTTTACTTATGCACATATGTAGTCTACTGGTTCTTTTCGTTTTCTGCCCCTTGAGGACCACACTTTAAAAAAAAGCAGTGGTGGCTGAGAGATCCTTACTCGGATAAAAGTTTTGAGAATAGATTTACTGCACAGCGCCCCGTGCGACATATGGTAATGCTTCTGGATTCTATGTTTGGCTTGAAAGGCAAGTATACCTAAAGGCAAATTGTAGCAATAGACTTGAAACATGGAGTGTATGGCCAAAACATGCTGATGTGTTATGTTAAAAATAACGTATTGAATTAATTCACTACACATTTGAAGATTGTTTTATGAGAGATAAGGAAGTGTCAGGATAAGTAACAATTTCTCGACTAATGGAGGAGTAATGCTAGCTTTCTGATTTAGTGAAAGTGTGCAATTAAAGGACAATTGCGAGAAAAAAAACAGATGATGGACAGAATGCTGAATAATGTCAACCATTCATCCCTAGTCAGAGGTCTGGGCCTGAATCCATAATTGTGTTGCCCACCATGCCACCCCAGTTTGGACCCAGCCACATGCAAATCAATCTTGACCTTGCTCCCCATGGAAACAGTTTAGCCTGAACTAAGAAGCCAGGTCCACCACGGACCTGAAACAAGCATCCTGGGACCAGTTTTGGGGTATTACCCTTCATCATCCAGGGTAGCTTGAATCCAGTGGCACAGTGAGCCCCCGACCAATGTCTGGACATACCCGGCGAACTAAGGGCTGGACTGTTCGCATGAGGAGCAGGGTCAAGACTGATTTGCATATGGCTGGTTCCAAACTGGAGTGGCATGGTGGGCAAAATAAGCAATGGATTTGGATGCGGCCCAAACGATTGCCAGTGACAGAGATGAATTCAATCATTCCATCCATCACCTTGTTGTTTTTGCAATTGCAGGGCAATCACATCATTTAGTAAAACTTCAGAATTAAAATTCATATTTACTGCAGCTAAGAATCCTCTTCTGCATGGCCACCCCAATTTTTCTGCCTTTTTCTGGACCATATTGTTGCTGGTATTGGGACTCTATGCACTCTGCCACTGCTATGCAGTACCACAATGTTTGCACTCTGATCCTAAATGGTATTGATAAAATTAGTTTCACCCAACTGGTCTATTTATATACGTAAAGTGATAGCACTTAGCATAGCAAATGAAACCACATTATGGGAATTACAGGCAATATGTGGGCGGCAGTGTATACTTACACCACCCAAATATATGACAATAATATGCGGCTGCCAACAGCACCACTCTGCTCTCATTGGGATGCACTTTAATGTATGTCTCTGTGAGGATGTTTGCATGATTTGTATCGTTGCCATGCATTTGTGTTTGGTTTTCTCAATTTGTTTTCCAGTGTGAATGTGTCCATCATGATATGCTGTGCATGTTTATGTATCAACTACTATACTTGTCTCTATTTGTGTTACTTTTTCACAGATGTTATAAACATGTATTGTAGTGTGTAGCCGTGGGAGTGTTATCTGGTTTACTATGTCACATGTATATTTGTATGTACGTCACTATGTAATTATAGACTCAGTCATATGCATGTTTCTATAAGTGTGTTTCCTTGAATTGTTTTGTGTGTTTCTGTGTCTCAGAGTGTTTACGTCTGTTCTTGATTGACTGTATGTATGAATGATTTTCTTTGTTCTTGTGTCTACCTGTAAGTGTGTTATCTCTGTGAGTGCATGTGTAGTAGTGTGCATATGAGTATGTGTGAAAGTGTGTGTGTACCTGTGTGAGTGTTTGTGTGTGTGTAGGTCTGTTTGCACAAGTGTATACATCTGAGTGGATTTGTGTGTGTGTAAGTCTGTGCACATGTGTGTGTGTATGTATATAGGTATGCATGTTTGCTTATTTACTTGAGTGTGTTTCTCTGTGATTGTTTATATATGTGTGTGTGTATGTGTAGTTGTGTGCATGCATCACTATTTTTTGTCTTTTTTGAACATGTGATTTCTCATTGACTTGACATCATAGAGTCACACTCAAATTAAGATTCATAATTTGCATTGATATTGCTCTCATTCCTACTGATGATGACAATTCAACTCCACCTTATTCATTCTGTTATTAATTTTCATACTCCATTTTGCATGCCTCTAAGTGCCCTTTAGTTTCGACCTTAGATTGCCCATCTCGAGTGCCTAACCCTTTGCTGTGCAATGCTTTCATGATACTAACATTGAAATGTTGAAAACAACCTCAAAGGTCAAGATGGCAAAAAATATCAATCAGCCACTCCTATTCCTCAAAAGATTCAAATGTGAATGACAGAAATCAAAATTTTCAAAACTGAAATTTTAAACAGCCATGGTAAACAAAAGTTCATATGGCACTTATTTCAAACACAAATAGCTCAAAATCTCTAGACAGATTCACACCAAACCACAAAGAGCACTTTTTCTAAGTAAAGTTCTGCATACATTTTTGACATCCACACCCCATAAATATAATCCCCTGAACAAAACTGTATGAAAACTATCATGGTGGATCTTACTCCACACATTAAGGGTGTGTCAATTTGGTGAACATCTGCCCATGAAGTGAACAGGTGTTAGCATTTCAAAAATATTTACACACACTGGATATAGAGATAAGTTGGGTTACAAGTTTGGATGACTTTTAACATTTGTAAAAATATTTGATTCCTTTAGAAGCAGGGAAAATGTATAAATGGGCTAAAAATAAAGACACTGCACTAGAATTTGAAGAAAGGTATGATGCAGGATCCTGCTGCAAACAGGGGCCCATTACACAAGCTTCATTTTATAGAGATATTTTACCTCCTTCACCTGGACACCAAAACTAGAAGGAGAGGGAAATCTTTAGGCACAGGTAGAGGAGGAAGAATATCAACACCTGAATGGGCCATTTTGTGAGACTGACAGAAATAAAGAAATCAAACAATAAAGGATGATCAGCATTTTATAGTTATAATACAAAAAATGAAGCTCTAAGAAGCCCTAAAAACAGTACTTGACAAGAGACTCACATTTTTTCCTGATGCCAACTTTGACTATTTTGACTCCGCCTTGCATGCCATCCTCACCCACAGTGTTAATCGCTCACTGTCCACACCTTTCTTTCTCTGTTTGACATGCCCAGACAGCACGGACAATGTCAGATCTCATGCATAATCCTTGCACTTCATCCTTCCTTGCCCTATTCCTTTATTCTCAATCACCACAGGCCTGGTCTGGGGTGCTGCAAATGCCAGTGACTGTTTCAGCTGATATGGCACTGTGTGGTACCACCACGGTGTGGAGCCAAGGAAGACTAGGCATATGGCAGGGTGGACATACAGCCACTGGCGGCTTGGGAAAATGGGGAAGGGAGCCTGATGAAGTTTATTGTACCCACATTTGTAGGTGCAGAGGGCTGAGAGTGGTCTTAGTTTTGACCTGAGGTATTTTCCTCAGGTTGGGAGTTTTTCACTATTGGCTGAGGGATTGTAAAATAAACATATGGTAGCAGCACAGACAGCAGGATCTGTGGTCCATATGTATGAACACATTTTCTCATCAACACAAAATTAGCAAAACCCTTTAATACACCTGGCCCTGTAACAGTTACATTTTACATTGTTAAAACCTGTGGGTAGTGATGGCTGCAGCTTGAGGTAACAGGAAGGAGCTAACGCAGTATGAGTTTACTGAGGCTCTGGTTAGATTTCACGTACCACTTTAGCCCTACTTAACCATCCGGCAGTGGCAAGCTATAGCTATATCTATATCAATTTTATTTTCTTGTTTTTTTGTAACTATTGGGTTGAAAACATCCTCACCATCTCTTTTTTTGTACCCAAAGACAAATATTTTTAAAATTTGTAAAAATTCTCATGGCACTGCAAGAGAAGATAAGTGAAAACAAAAGTTCTGAGATGTTAGGTTCTGAGATGCTAGGTTTTGAGATGGTAGTGTGAGGAGGGAACAAAAGAAGAATAGGGCCCCTGTACAACACTCCTGCCAGTACTATAACTGACATAAATGCTTCTTCAGATTAGAGACACTATTCCTGCTATAACTGTTTCCTCTAATAGATATGTTTAGTGGCTTTGTGGGTTTTTGACCCTTGATTCTTTGTGTCCTGTGTGCCTGGCAATGTGGAAACACAAGATAGGAACAACTCAACCAATGGCACCTAAAAATAGGTCCACCTCAACCACTGTAGCTACTTCGACTATTGATGGCTTCCTTGTGCGGACAGTGGGGGTTATACCCAGCAAGAGCAAACTGACAGAAAGGCACCTATAGCTCTCAGATGTAACAGAGCAACTGCCCCGCACTGCGGTTTTAGACCAATTGGAAGGCACAATGTCATTTGTTCTGTAGCTTCTCCAGTATTTGTTTCCATTGTTCAGCCTGCACACCTCCGACCTGACTGTTGCCCCTGCAGCCAAGCATCAAAAACATTCACTACTGTCCAGTGATGGGAAGGATCATGTGCAATCATCACCTACACTGCCATATACAGATGGACCTATGTTGACTAATCACACTGTTTCTATGAAATGGTTATGTTTTAAGTTTTTTTCCATGATCGACAAAAGTTTAATCTCCATTTATTTTTGACTTGATTGAATTGAAAGATATTTTAGTAAACTAGTGGTGGGATCTGATGTCGTAGGGGGACTTTACATCCGTCCTCAACCCTTGATAGACATTCCCTGGGTCCTCCCAGGTAATGTGAGGATCGACTGAGCAAGGGGTTCAACACAAAACCTATGCCCTTCCTCACAATCACTCTCATGGCCATCCTGCTCACCACAGGATGTGCATGAAGAGGAAGATGTTGGGGGAATAGGACATAGACAACTGGAACAATTGGTCATCTTACCTAGTCCTCCGATTCTTCTGTCCCCAGAGGCTCACCCCTATGTACTTATTTTACAAATGTTCTTCTCACTCCACATGCTCTAGAATCCCCATAGCACCTGAGAAATAAGATCAACCATAGGCTTCATAGGACCGTAAGCTCCAATCCAAAATTGTTGGATGATACTCTTCTGGTACAAAGGGTTGTTGGCTTGGTACACTGATAAAAAGATTTTCTGGTGATTGTGTAATTTTGAATTTTAAGAACCCAGGTATCCATAAAGCACTTCTGTAAATTTCTACCAGGACCCCTTCAGGTTCATTGAAGCACTTGCCCTGGGGCTTTTTGTATAGGCATTTGAACCAGTATAGGGTTTCCCCTGTGCCCACCTGCAAATGCTGCACCCCATTCATTCCTACCGCTAATTTCTTCTCTCTGCTGTTGGAGATGCAGGAGAACAACAGACTCTCACCTATTGTCTTTACTCCCCACTGCACTATGCATCCTAAGTGCTACCTTGCAACTATTACATAGAAAGGGACTTCAGAAGGAGGGGAGGTGGGTGCCAATCCCAACAGTCACTGAATCATTGGTATTGGCCACGCCCAAGGGCAAGTCATAGGCATACTATCTTTACCCATCAATCTTCCAAGGATTATGTATTTCTCATCAGCTGGGCCAAAACTGGATTAAAATCAAAGCTGGAAAAAAAATGATTGGGGCAATTTGTTTGACAAATATGGGCTATGCATGTTTCAAGAAACATAGGCTACACTTAATATTTATAGGGTCGATTATAGGATCTTTTTCCAAGATTATCTTCACAGGCTTAGCATAGATACACTGTCTTCTTGCTGCTCTGTAAGAGAGATAACCACAGGATCACCAATTATCTAGGGTTTGCAGATTTCCTCTGATCAAGAGGTGTCTCTTATTATAATTAAAATCTATAATTGAGGGTCAAATTCCTGAACTGAATTGACCACCCTCCAGCTCCTTAATGCTCTGCTGATCTCTTAAATTAGTACCCGCTTTCTTATACTTTTGGGTGATTTTAATTTAACATATAAACCATCATCATTGACTTGCAATTTGACCAAAGATGAGGATGTATTATGGGGCATAGCAGATGTAACCTGTAAACCTAGTATTCATCTAAGCAGATTGGCTCGCCAGTTGGTTGACATAACATTTACTCAAGATCTGCTTGCATGTAATGGCACTCTCCACATGGTAGTTTAACTGGATACCATTTTGATATATTCTTCAACGTTGGAAGAACATGAAAGCCACGTAAAAGAGGAGTCAACAAACTGAGAAGAACTGCACTCATTGTCAAGGCAGATAAATGCTTTTTTGAAGTCTCAACTGTTAGAGCTGGTGCTGCTGTCTCTTTCCCGAGAGAACTTGCGGAGATGAAATGGATCAAATCCTGCCCATTGACTGCAACTAACAGGATAAGTGACTATCTGCACCTACTAGATGCCTGATCAACTGAGGGGAGATGGTCCTTGGCTTTGGATGTGTCTCCTGAGTGAGTTGTTGACATAATAACAATGACAGGTAAACCAATTTTGAAATGTGCATGTTGTTTAATCTGGGCCTGCCTCTTGTGTTCACAAAATACCTGTGAGGCAACTTGGGGCCAGATGTAGCAAAGGGTTTTACCCATTCTGTGCCTATGGGAAACCTTGTTGGTACATATGGCCTTTGGAGTCTCTGCAGCCAGGTGGGTAATATCTGCATGCTTGAGCTGGGGATTTCTCCATAAGAGTTGAGTGGAAGTTGGCACACAGTAGATGAGCAACTTGGGTGTAATGTTCCAAATTTCTGCAGAGAACAAACATCACAATTATAAACCACTTTAACCAATTTTAGTGTTATTCTTCCTAAAACTTTACTATGATTATGCTTATACAGTTATTGCTCCTTTTCATATGTCTCTAACCTGTGAGCTATCCTGATGCTTAAAAGCACTTAATATGTGTACAAGATACATTTCCAAAGATCAAAACAGTTCACCAAAAGACTTAGGGGCTCATTACGACAAAGGCCAATGTCGGCATGACCGCCTATGTGGCCCTCCCTCTGCGCGCCCTATTATGAGTTTCCTACTGTTTCTGCCCACCAGTCCAGTGGGTAACACACCACAACATTGACGCCAGCTCATAATTGAGCCGCAGCAACGTTGCGGTGCGTCGGGTGCAACAGCTGTCCATGGGGACCCCTGCACTGCCCAAGCCAAGTGCATGGGCAGTGCAAGGGCCTCCATGAGGCCCCAGACACCCCCTTTCTGCCAGCCTTTGCATGGCGGTCCAACTGCCATGCAAAGGCTGGCGGAATGGGGCCTCGTAATCCAGAGGGCAGCGCTGCTTGCAGCACTGCCCTGGTGGTCGAGACCTTACACCCTTAATGTTTCCTTACATTAATTTTGGTCTTTCGGATTTGTTTTTGAGAGCGTGTAGTTAAGTTAATCAAACAAATTAATTGCACTTTGTCTATTTCTTTTATCTTGTCTCTAGGTACCTGTGAAGGATTCTGAGATTTATTTTGTCAAGGTGAGTACCTTCTTGGGCTGTTGAATGTTCTTGAAGATTGTTTTTTCCTTTTGGTTTCCTTGTCGGTTTTTTTATGCGAGGAACTTTTCTCTTACAGGAATTTCAAGGTGCAGAGCTTGACTGTTCCGTTGAGTATCATTTAAGCAAAGCATCCTTTTTCTCTCAGGTGAGGTTGAAATAGTCACCACTGCACAAACCTGAGACATTAATTGCCTTCTCCGCGTGTTAGCAGCACGTGGCTTAGTTTGACAGGATAAGTCATTTCCCAGCTCTCAGCTGCTTTCTCTCTGGATCAGCAGCACATGGCTTGGTTTGAGATGATAAGTCATCTCCAGGCTTTGAGCTGCTTCCTCCCTGTGTCAGCAGCACGCGCCTTGGTTTGTTGATGGGATGAGTCACCCCCGCTCCTGTCATTGCCTGGGGATTCCTCTTGAGTTCAATGTTTAGGCGCCAGGTGTAAACACAAATTACAGGGCACAATACAATGTACTGAAATTGGGGATGTTTTCCCTCATGGTTTATAGTAACATTTCAAACATGAACACATATATTAGGGTATATTACAGCACCCTGACTTCGCTTCCCTCCTCCCCGATGTTGGAGAATTCTCTCAAGTTTTGTCAAAGGGTCGCAGACTTCTTTAATAATAAAATCATCCAGCTTCATGCTAATTTCACACAGCCCTCTCCAGAGCTGACTGGGGGAGTTCAGAGGGAGAACTGGTCTTAGATACTGGACCAAAGCTTACATGTTTCTCACCTTTACAGGCTTACAGAATTAAAGAATTGCTGCGGGAAGTGAAATCAGGGTCCCCCAATGACCCTTCCCCTCCTAGGATACTAAAACTAGTACCTGATCTGGTCTCGGCTGCCCTTGAACAGGTCTACCTTGACATTTTGATGGAAGGGTGCTTCCCACCAGTCTGGAAGGAATCCATCTTGGTTCCTCTCACTAAGAAACCGGGCGGCTACCGAAATGATTTAAATATTTACGAACTATCTCTCTACTCCCTGCCACTGCAAAATTTTTGGAGAAACATCTCAACATCGAACTGGCAGGTTTTCTTCAGGCCAGTGGTAGATTAGAGTCTTCTCAACATGGGTTCCGTAAAGATTATAGTATGGAATCCACTCTGGTCTCTTCTGCTGATGTCATTTAGAGAAGAGTGGATCAGGGAGAGGGTACCATTATTGTTCTTTTGGATCTCTCTGCGATGTTTGATACCATATCTCCTCAATTGTTGATACAATGACTCTACCAAGCAGGAGTTAGAGAAAAAACTCTTGACATTTTAAAATCTTTTTTAATATATAGATCTATTATGGTTAGCTGCGGGGATTATAAGGCAACCCCGTTTCAACTTCCCTGTGGGGTTCCACAAGGGTCCTCACTTAGCCCTACTCTGTATAATCTATATGTCGCCCCACTAGCCAGACTGGTTTGCTTGTCCAGCTTCCAAGTGGTGTCTTCTGCTGTATGATACCCAGTTGATTATTCCTGTCAACCAGAATTGGGAGGAGGTGCCAGACAGCTTTTACATGTGTACGAGTAAGAATAATAATTGGATGAGCAACAATTGGCTGAAAATGAACGGAGAGAAGACAGAAATTATCTTCTCCGGCCTAGACACCAATATATGGAGTTCTCGCTGGTGGCCAAAGTCCTGCAATAAATGTCCAGTCCGAGTTCGTCAGCCAGAAACCTCAGAATTTTATTTGACAGGACTCTCTCTTTTGAGCAACAAGTTAACCACATTGGTGTCTGAAAATGCTAAAGAAAATCTTTCCCTTTCTTCAGAAAGAACTTAAAATTCTGGTGACTTTAGCCTTAGCTATTTCTAAACTTGATTTTTGCAATGTTCTGATACTAAACATCAAAAAGTTTTCCCTCTATGGATTACAGCTGATTCAGAATGCTGCGGCTCACCTAGTGCTGGATCTTCCGCATTCTGCATCGGCTAGCAGTAGCCTGAGACAGCTGCATTGGTTACCGGTAGAAAAACCCTAGCTCTGCCCCGATGCCTTACCTGCCTTGTCACCAGCTTAGATATTCTGCTCTTCATCTTATATCAGTCCCCAGCTGGAGTAGGGCTAGGTGGGGGGATAAAGCCATTTCAGTGGTGAATGCAAGACTTTAGAATTCACTCCCACTGCCTATTAGGAAGGAGGAGACTTACCTCCGCTTCCGGAAGGGGCTTAAAACTTGGCTATTTTCACATTAGGGAAGGCCCACCACTTTTCTCTTCTTTTTCTGACAGCTTCGGTATCCGGCTTTACTCTTGTTAGGACTCCTTTGATTTGCTCTTCGTCTTCAGCGCTTCGATGCTACAGCCAGAATTGGCTCAATAAATATAATACAATACAATACAATACAGTACAATAGAGTATGCATAAATAGAAAACACATTCCATAACAAATAAAGCATGCAGGAGCCTGGACTAGGTAATGACTGCATGTCTATTTTTAACACTTCTCTGAAATACTCAGGAGACTGCCAGGGCCTTTGTGGCGGTATCACTGCAGGCTACATTAGGAGTGTAACCCACCACATCCCCGCTCATACTGCCAGGGAGGTTGGACCCACTGGGCCGAAGACCAGCATTTCTGACCCAGCGGTCCAATGTAGACCGCCAGCGGTATTATGAACTGGCTTTCCCCCAGGGTTTCTGAGGCAGTAGCTCTGCCACGTAAACCCTGGCAGAAAGGATACTGGGGACAGGGAATTTCTTCACTGTCACCAGCAGTTGACTCCCCCACCCCCACCAAACACAGTACCCCTTTGCCCTCCCTCCATACCAGAACTCTCCCCCTTCAGGTACAGCACCCCTCACCCTCTTCTGGTACAGCGCCCCCTTCCTGCATACATGCATACACACACAGACACTCACATGTACCCCGTATACACTTATTTACCAACACTGACATACACTCATTCACTCACATGCATCCATACACAAACTCACTTCAACATTGATACATACACTCAATCATGCATACCCACATGCATACACAACACCTCCCTCTCCTGTCGGATGCCCAACTTACCTTGTCCGTAGAGAAAGGTAATCCGGCAGTAAACAGGAAAGGGCGCTTCCACCTCTGGCAGTGCCCCACCATCAGGACACTGCCAGGCCGTATTACAGGTTGTAATATGACTTTTGGAGTCCTTTTGGCGGGGAGGGGCCAGTGCTGAAACCGCCCATGTGCCTTTGCCCACCAGCACGACAACTGCAGGATTTCCGCTGAAAATGTGGCGGAAATCCTGCAGTACTCGTAATATGGTGGGCAAAAGACCGCCAAAGTCATAATGAGGGCCTTGATCTGCATGGGTTTCTAAGGAATATGTGTCCTATCTAGTCAGATTCCCAGTTGTAGTTGGGGTGAATTAGGCCGAGTTCTGACATCAACGTCTCTTTTTGTTGGGTTCAACATTTCTGTTCATGGCATTGGCATGGGCTTGACAAAGGTCCAGGCAGTCTAGGAGTGTCCTGTTCTGTGGAACATAAGGGATATTCAGAAGAACATTGGCTCTGCTAATCTTTAATGTTAATTTATAAATGACCAGAGTTTGAAATTTGAATGGGAGTCAGAGTATGAAAAAACTTTCAGCTTATTGAAAATGTTTTCTGTTGCTTCCTGTCCTATGAACCCCCAATGACTTACTTCCCTTTGGGGCAGATTTGTCCTAAGGAGATACTGAATCAAATGAGTAACACCCTGTAGCCTATTATTTAAAAACTCTAAAAGATAGAAGAATAACTACTCAATACATGATAAAGAACTTCTAGCCATGAAAAAAGCCATTACCCATTTGAGACATTTCACAAGAGTGCTGCATAAATCACTGTATGGTGCAATAAAAATATTTTGTATTTGACCAGTAGGAGATGCCAGATGGACACTATTTGTCCCCTTTTTAATATATCATCATATATAGACCTGTCAATCGACAGAGTAGTGCTGATGCTCTATCCCAACAAAAGGATCTGGCAGTGGAAAGCAAAGAGGAGACGTCTTACATTCTAGCTCCTTGGTATCTCTAGTTCTTCACTGAAGAACCCTGAAATATATTTTGCTGTATTCCAGAAAAGCAGTTTACATACCTTACAGAGCCTTAGAGACTAAGATTTTGAGATTGATCTCAAATTACCCCAAAAACACAGTTTTGGCCCAGTAGCCACTGTCTACCCTATAACCTCCAAACTGGGTCTTACATCCAAACTTCAGTTTCTTGCATTGCTTCTTTTTAAGTGCATTTGATAATCCCATTAACTGACCATTCGCGAAGGGTATGCTCTCAATTCCCTGAAAAGGCACTCCCTATTCATTTTTCTCTTTAAAATTGTAAATTTTGATAACTCACTGTGCTCTAGCTTGAGGCCCATTATGAATCTCCCAGTATTACCCACAGTACTAGAGAAGTTAGTGATTTACTGGCTCCAACATCTATACAGCGTGGACTGCATTTCAACAATTCAGGAGAGGGGTTTATCCTAGGTTTGGCACAGAAGGTAAATTAACTGAAATGTGGATTGATTTCCTCAATTTGAGAGATTTAGGTGAGGGCTGACTCCTGGTCATATTTTTTTCTAACACATTATCCATCACTGCTGTGAGTGTCCTCAAACTCATTAAATGTTTTGAATCATTTCTTTTTCACTGCTCACAAAGGATATCAGTAGGCTACTTTATGCGTCCAGCTGTATGAACATCATGTAGGATTCTCACAGGGATTTTTGACCCCTATATTTAGTATTTATCTTGCCTCCTTCTTTATGATCCTGAAAGATACCAATGCAGTAGCATATCTTATGCCAGAACCGTGCCGGTCTACATTGGCACAGAACCTGTCTTGGATGTCAAACTGGATAACCACAAGATTGCATCCAATGTCAATAGTTGTGATGCCCGGTTCGTACTGTCAGCTGGTTTTGTCTCTATCAACACTGGCATTATTATCTCCAGACTAAATAGGACAGATTTGAGAGAGGCTGTGTTAGCATGATCTCATTTTTTAATTGCTACAAAATGCAATTCACATAACCTAGGAGTTCAAACATTCACCTCTTCTTAGTAGTAAACTTGGGAGGACTAAAGGAAGTGGATAAAAAAAGGGAAATGCTAGTTTCTCATACACAATGAGTAAATGCCAACATTTCACTTTAGATGGCCCAAAGTGGATGTAATAGGTTTCTTCTTTAAATAAGTTTATCGTAGAAGTTGGTTGTATCAGGCTTGCTCTTGTGGTGGAAATCTACCACATAAATCATTTCTATTGCACTGTGCTCAGCTGCACTTCAGGGTTCAGGGACCTTGGACAGGATGGAGTATGAACGCTGGAAATCGTCTTTGTCCTGGCAAGACATCCTAGGAGCTAATACATTTCAAGCTTGCATAGACGTTGTTGAGAGTCACAGTCCCTCACATGTGTCAGCCATTTGTATATATTATGTGTAGGGTGTAGGGTAAAACCTGATATCTCATTATTCCTGAAGTCAGAAATGTCAGAGTCTGCACCAAGACAGCAGTATGTCAGTCAGTCAATTATTCCTTTTTCAATTAATTAAAATCTCAAAACACAGGAGAAATAACAATCAAAAACAAAATCTAAAATGGGGATAACATCTTAATAAAAAGTAGAAATATGTGCAATCAAGGCAAAGGACTACAAACAATGTCATTCAATGATAATATATAATGCTCTGTACAGTACAAAGTAAACATATAGGGCCTGATTCTAACTTTGGAGGACGGTGTTAAACCGTCCCAAAAGTGGCGGATATACCACCTACCGTATTACGAGTTCCATAGGATATAATGGACTCGTAATACGGTAGGTGGTATATCCGCCACTTTTGGGACGGTTTAACACCGTCCTCCAAAGTTAGAATCAGGCCCATAATGTTAAAATTCAATCCATACAGTTGTTAAATAAAATAGACATTCTCACTTAAGCATTAACATCAATAAAACTACAGACCAACTTCTAGGGCAGATCATTTCTTTCTAGCTCTCACAGCACCTAATAAAACACTAGACATATTAAAACAGACTGTGAAATTAGGCAACATCTGTAGATATGAAAGAGCAGGTCATTAGTGTAGACGGCTGGCCTGGTTTGTAGTGGGTATTCACCAGGTCCAGTTGTCCCTTATTACTGAAATGTAGTCAGTGTCTAGAAGCCAGGCTGTCTAGGAGTAGCTGTAGCTGAGCATCCAAGGCTTATCTAGGAGACATGCAAAGCTCTTGCAATACCACTCTAGTCACACAGTTCTCCCACACATGAAAGAAAATACTCAGTGTTACAAAAGTAAAGGTACTTTGTTTTTAGTGACACTATGCCAAAAATACCTTACAGACTATACTCCCTTAGGAAGTAAGTAATATACACAGTATATACATTAGAATGCAGCCATAGCTGTAAAACCAGTTAGAAAACAGTGCAATTAGTGAAAATCACAATAGGTTGCTATTGGCCTAGGGGGAACACAAAACATATACTAAAATAGTGGAATGCGAAAGTCAGTTTCACACCTAGGCAGGTGTAGTGTGTAGAGGGGCACTGGAAGTATAGAAAAACACAAAAGGTAAGTAATAGAACCCACCCCAGAGCGCAGGAAAACAGGAGTAAACTACAGTAAGTTTCCTAGAACACACAAGAAGTTGTGATTGAAGATTATTCAAGAACCAGAAGAGTCTGCAAGACACCAAAGATAGATTCCTGGACCTGAAGACCTGTGGAAGAAGGGGACCAAGTTCAGATGCACTGAAAAGTCCAGGGAGAACAGGAGCCCCTGCTAACCTGGATGAAGGTGCAAAAGAAGAACCACTGGTGAGAAGACAAAGTCAGTTATGCACCCAAGAAGACAGATGTGGGTTCCTGGTTGGTGTACAAGATGTCCCACGCTGGATGGATAATTGCAGTCTGGTTTGGGTCACTGGATTCCGCCAACAAGCCTTGGCACACGGTTAGCAGAAAATGGCGCTGCGTGGGACTAGGAGGGACCTGGTGGCCTCTACCCAAGAGAGGGAAACATAATGGGCTCTCAGCAACTCAGAGAGCCCCAGAATACCAGTCAGCACACACAGGAGTCCCACAGCCCGGGGACAAAGAAGGTACAAATGAGGCCCGGGCAGCACGACACAAAGGGATCCTATGCCGCCGGAGAACCACTCAAGAAGCTGTGCATGACAGGAAGGAGTGCTAGGGGACTTAGCTGTGCTGTGCATGAAGAACTTTGTGGAAGGATGCACACAAGCCTTGGCAACCGCAAATCACGTGGTCAACAGGGGTACTGTCTTGCATAGGGAGGCAGCAATGTCCACAAAGTTGGACAGCTTGACCTTATATAGTCTGCACAACTTCAGTCCACCACCCGTATTGCTGGATCAATGCACTTCTTCAGGAGAGGGGACCCACACCACTGGTCGGCACTGCAGAGGGGTGCCTGCTGAAGCAGGGAAGTGACTCCGTCACTCCACGGAAGATTCCTTTGGTTCTTCTAGTGCAGGCTGAAGACAGGCAGTCCTCAGAGGATGCACAACCTGAAAACAGTTGCATTTGCTGGCAGGAGCTGAAGACACAATGTTGCAGAAGTTATCTTTGCTTCTTTGTTGCAGTTTGTAGAGTTCCAGGAGGGTTCATCTGCAGTTCCGTCAGTAGAATATGAAGTAAAGGATGCAGAGGATTCCTGCTGGAGTCTTGCAATCTGAATCTGAGGAAACACCCAGAGGAGAGACCCTCAATAGTCCTGAAAGGGGGATTGGTCAGCTACACAGGTAAGCACCTATCAGGGGAGGGCTCTGAGATCACCTGCTCACACTGGCCACTCAGATGCTCCCTGAGTGGCCCTCCACCTTGGAATCCAAGATGGCAAAATCCAGGGACACTCTGGAGGAGCTCTGGGCACCACCTCTGGGGTGGTGATGGACAGCAGAGAGGTCACTCCCCTTTCCTTTGTCCAGTTTCAAGACAGATCAGGGACTGGGGGTCCCTGAGCCGATGTTGTCTGGATTATGCAAGGAGGGCAACATCTGTGCCCTTCAAAGCATTTCCAGAGGCTCTGGGAGGCTACCCCTCCCATGCCTGTAATACATAGTTCTAAAGGGAGAGAGTGTAACACCCCTCTCCCAAAGGAAATCCTTTGTTATGCCTTCCTGAGCTTGTGCTGCTCAAGCAACAGGAGGGCAGAAACATGTCTGTGAGGTGGCAGCAGCTGGGTCTGCCTGGAAAACCTGAGAAGGCTGTTATGGCATTACTGGGGGTCCACTGTGGAGCCCCCAGAGTGCATGGAAATGTAAAACCAATACTAGAATCCATATTGGGGTACAATTCCCTGATTTTAGACACCTTACATGGCCATATTCAGAGTTACCGTTGTGAAGCTGAATTTAGGTATTGACCTATGTCCAGTACACGTGTGATATGGCGTCCCGCAGTCATGACATCCAGGAAAATGGACCTGGATGATGTGAGGGCACCTCTGCTAGTGCAGGGGTAACCTCATACACAGGTACGTAACACCTAGCTTTCAGGGTTGGAAGGCCTGACATATAGGTGACTTATAAGTGACCTGGTATAGTGTAAATGACTGTGATATGGTGCATGCACCATTTTGTGCAGGTTGCAAAGGCAGTCCTGCAAAAGCCTTTGAATGGGCTCACTATGAGTGGCAAAAGTAATGCTGCAGCCCATAGGGATCCCCCTGGAACCCCAAGGCCCTGGGTACCTAAGTACATCAACTAGAGACTTATAAGGGGTGACCAGTATGCCAATTTGGGATGAAATACTTGGTTACCAGTGTGTAGTGAAACATTTGAGAGGAGAGAGCATAAGCACTGGGGTCCTGGTTAGCATGACTCCAGTGACACAGTCAAACACACTGACATCACACAGAAATTGGGGGTAACATGGCAAAAATCGGGTACTTTGCTACAATTAGGGAACATCTGGTGATATAAAAGAGCAGGTCAAGGTTGTGAGAAGCCCATCCCTTTCAGCAAGGGCAATACAACATTTTGGGGGTCATTCCGACCCCGGCGGGCGGCGGGCGGCGCCCGGCGGGTGGAAACCGCCCAAAGACCGCACCGCGGTCAAAGGACCACGGGGGTCATTCTAACTTTCCCCCTCCAAAAGATCGCCCGCCGGCCCAGCGGGAAAGCCCCTGCAAAGAGGAAGCCGGCTCCGAATGGAGCCGGCGGATTTGCAGGGGTGAGACGGGTGCAGTGGCACCCATCGCGATTTTCAGTGTCTGCAAAGCAGACACTGAAAATCTTTGTGGGGCCCTGTTAGGTGGCCCCTGCACTGCCCATGCCAGTGGCATGGGCAGTGCAGGGGCCCCCAGGGGCCCCACAACACCTGTTCCCGCCAGCCGGGTTCTGGCGGTGAAAACCGCCAGAAACAGGCTGGCGGGAAGGGGGTCGGAATCCCCATGGCGGCGCTGCAAGCAGCGCCGCCATGGAGGATTCCCTGGGCCAGGGGTAAACCGGCGGGAAACCGCTGGTTCCCCTTTTCTGACCGCGGCTTTACCGCCGCGGTCAGAATAGCCTGTTGGCGGTGCTTCCGCTGCCCTCTGCACTGGCGGTTTCAAACCGCCAGGGTCAGAATGAGGGCCTTTATCTTAATAAAAGATAGTGGTCTCAAAACAAGACAAAATGCATGGTGTTTTGGGTTGAAAAGCTGTCACAGCTACATGGACCTAAATTAGCAACTGTGTTACATTCTGATGGATCAACCAATAACCAGTGCAAATGACTGAGTATAAATCTTGTTAAAAGTAAACTCTGTTGAGAAATGGGGACCTCATCTAGATAGGGCTAATTTTTGGGGCACGTCTTTAATGAAACGCATGCGCAGACTGAGGGTGTACATATCTCACATGCTTCTCTCTCAGACTGGGCCATCAATAAAAAATTATTCTTTACCTAAACTATCTCTTTTGTAATCAATTCTGGGGAGGCATACAGCCTTGAACAACCCAGCTTGGTAATGGTATCTCTAATATACTTAAACAACTGAAAGCTATTCCCCTTTTCCAGGGATAGACAATCTTTAATGACTAATTGATTACATTTCAGTTCCAGTTTTATCCAGATTTTGAACCACATTAATAGTGGGCCTAGGGCCAATAGATCTGAAATGTAACTGACACCTAGGGCCATATGTATGAACACGTTTTCCCATAGACACAGAATGGGTAAAAACCTTTGCTACATCTGACCCCTAGTTCCTCATGCATTATAAAAGAGGCTGTCAATTGGGGTACAGCTAACACACTTTTCAGAAACATGATCTCCATAATATGCATATCTGACAGGAACTTGTGACCCTGTGGATCACACCCACAGCTGGCTAGGAAGATGTATTTAGAATGATACACTTTCAGAGGAGTGTCCACAGGTTTGGAACCCAATCTTCTAGCAAAATCATAGATCGCTGTAGCAGCTCCAGGCATTATATTCTTAGACCCGCCTTAAAGGGGCCAGGACCCCTTTTCATCAAAGAGGACCCCCAGATAAGAAAATACATGACCCAAGTATTTCTACTCTGGGCCCAAAACATCTCTTCAAGTTATGATTTCTGCTTTTCTGTGGCCTATCACCATTAAATGGGACATAGAATAATTAGTACTTAAGTCTAAGTTATTTATGTAATTTTTTTGAGGCAGTGCTTTAACCCTTCCCCATTTCTGGCTAAAAGCACAGTATCATATGCCAGAATGAAGTGTGAGCCAATATGAGGAATATCCCTGCTAGCTAAAGACAATGACTGACCAAGATTGTTAATATATAGGGTACATAAAATAAGGGCAAGTATATAAACTTTCTGACCCATCTGTTTAGGACAACTGATGAAGAGAGACTTCCTGTCACATTATACCTTACTGTGGCTGAGAGGATGATATGTAGGTCATGTAATAATTTTCAATGTCTCTGTCCATGCCATACTGAGGAGGAGAGGCCGGAGTTTTGTCCTATTAACTCTGTTAAATTGAGATGTGAGGTCCATAAAGACAAGGTGTAACATGCCTTGTGTAATAACTGCATATTTCTCAATAATTAGTTGTAGGTTTAGACAATGATCAAGGGTACCCTTGCCAGCCCTGACGCCATACTGTAGGTTTGAAATGACGTAATTCTGTTTAGCCCAGGTGCCTAACCTAGTTAGTATGACCCTCCCCAAACCTTTGACCATGGAAGCTATTAGAGATATGGGCTATACCATTTTAGTTCCAATCTTGTTTACTTTGTGAAGACTCGTATAATTGGGGATCTAGACCATGAGCCTGGTAAACCTGCTTTGCAGATAGCATTTGAGATATGTGTTAGAATTTTAGCCCATTTAACTGGGCCTATGTTGAATCACCTCAGTAAATTCCTTCTCCAAAAACAACAAACCATATACCCTTCTGGCCTTGCCCTTCAGCTGGGGATGCATCTATCTCACTCCTGTAAATCCCACTAAAATAGATCATCCACGTCTCTGGCTATGACACAGACAATAGCATTGTTAAAAACGTCATTAAAAATTAGACAATTAAAAATTTCTCCAAAACATGAACTGTCCTTTAAGATCTCAATCTGAAGCAACTGGGACCATGCTTCCTCTATTTTTTTTTCTAAATGAAAGTGGCAGCTTATAGCTCCTTCTACACAAAGCAACTTAGTCCATTGGAGATTTTTGAAGGTTAGGAGAAGGTTACGATGCATCTTTGAGCCGATATAATCAAACCTTCTCTCCCCATGCTGCTTAGGCTTATCTATGGCCTTTTGTCTGATTGGAATCTATATACCCACAGATGCATTCACAAGCACTCAACAAAAGGTCAGTGTCTGTACATTTCTCCAAACAAAGACCAGTATCCAAGTCATAATTCAATTAAAAGGCAAATAAGAAGGAGTCTACAGGGACCCTTCTCCGTTTAATACTGTGCGTTTTATTCTGGGCAATAATATAACTGTTTTCCTGGGGCCTAAGTCAGGGAGCACCTCTTCATTGAATCCCCATTGTAGATTCATACATAAGGAATGATGATCACATAGCTGAGACCATGTGACCTCATATTGCACTACACATTGGTCAAGGAAGGCCAAAAGAACGATAAAGTAAATGTTGGTATAAGAACGTCATCCATTAAAGGTAGGGTCATTTACATCCTTTCTATATGACGCAAACAAGTCAGGTTAAAATCTGCTATAATGCCTCCTTGAGTCGTGTTCCCGAACTGACCTTGAGTAAAATTTTCTAAAGTATAATTGTGAGATGAATGAAATATGGAATGAATAGAGGATGCTAAAATCTCTATCCAGTAAAACCTCATGGGGACTATTGAGTCTGTCCTCATAAGAATCTAAAAAAGCTCTAAGGGCCAGCAAATGTTCACCAGAATTTGATTGCTCAAGTGAATTGTAGACATTCATGACTAGCAAGGTCGGTAGGTTTTTTAAATCTAACTCAACCGCCAAAAAAAGATCCAGTCTCCACTTACGTAGCCTTGAACTTAATTTTCAGTGAGGCCAAGATCACTAAGCCCTCCTAACAGCTTGCAATGGTAGAGAAGAGGAAAATACATCTACAAAAAAGGAGTCACTCTTATCCCAGGTTTTGTGCAGGGCCACAATATGCTGTTCTGATAGTAACTTGATCAAGCTTCATGTTATCCATTTTGTTGGAATGTACCGCTATATTCCTTGACATAAACTTGAAGTGGATGCCTTGCTTATTTACTGGGCCTGCTGGATGGTTAACTGCATCAGATCTGATTCCTACACTCATGGGTGAGGGGCCTAAAAGGGGATGTGTCAGTCAATCATTATCCTCAAGGGAGCTGAATGGGACGAATCTGTTTAAAAGCTCAAGAGGGGCTATATGACCCTGCCTCACCTGGAAGCCCTGAGAGCCCCTGGGTATGAATCCCTTCCTGGAGGGAAAACAGCTCTCTGGTCGATAAAACAAGCCTAGAGGTAAAACCTTAATGCCTGACCCATGAGAGTTACGGAGGGCCAACTGGTGTATTAAGTGGCCTGCTTTGTCCATCTGATTTAAGTTTACAGTAAAATCCTTTTCCCATCATTTCTCATTATGTCCCAGTCAGCTTACTTGTCACACCATGATTAAATGGGGGACAGGCCTCCACTATTCTCATGTTTTGTGTCGCAAAGTGGATAACCTTGCAAGTAAGTTCAAGGGCTGTTTCACCCTTACTTTACCTCAGGGGCAGAACATCAGCTAATTTGGCCACTAATGGGGTGGATTCAGGTGGCAACAGCAAACCAGATCTATTAACTATTGGCCCTGTAAGGCTGGGCAGGGGGGAGTGCCCTGTTTAGCACCATAGCTATGGCATGAGATCCCTCATTGCCCATGTAGAGATTTTTTGCTAGGACCTTAGTGGCATCAGGCTTCATTGTAGAAAGACTAATACATTCATGTTTACCCCTGACACTTGCATCTATATTTGTGTTAGTAACTATGATAGGGTGACTAGTAGGGATTCGTTGATGACCCATATTAATAGCTGTGATCTCAGGAATAGCCTCATAGCTAGCCGGGGCCCTAACGCTAACCACATTCTGTGACAACGAGGGGACCAAATCAGTTATGACAGTTTCTGGTGCTTTCAATTTAATGTGAAGGCCATCAGCTATATTTTTCATCAGCTTGACAATGCTGCCCCCAAAGATTGCCCAACAAAGGCTCCAGAGCTAAGTTACAGTCTCAGACTGGGTACTTAGGCTCCTCACAGACCAAATCCACTATAGAGTTTCCGTGAGCAGAGGCTTCTTTTATGCCTTTGACAGAATTAACCTTCTTATTACCAGCTTTGGATTTAGTGCCAGGTCTGTCATTGGCTTAGGCAATGAGATCTGGTTAGACGGGCAAAAATGCCGTGATACTGGGGTCTTACATGAGGTAGAGCCCTTTGGAGAAAGTTTGTGCAGTACAGGATCTTCTTCTTCATGCTGGAGAATGTTGACAGGGAACTCGGGACTTCCACTAGATAAAGAGAATACTGTTATTCATCTAATACCCTGTTGTTCCTCTGCACTTAAAATTTCATCTTTGACGGCTCCCTCTGCTGAGGTGAGAAACATAATATCAGTCTCACACTTTTGTGTGACCTTCGATTGGAGAGGGCCATTGATACTGTTGAACTACTGTTTGCCCATTTTTTAGTTAAAAAAATGCAAGCATTAGCGGGATGGCCAAGCCTCAACTGTGCTCTGACGGGTGCAGACGGGCCTGCCTGTGGTGCAGGCTTCATCTGGGTGCAGTCCATGTGCATGCTGTGCCACAGGGGAAGAGGCAGTGCTTTAAGCATGGTGATAGTACCTCCTTTATGAAGTAGCTGCAGACGTTGCAGTGTACCCTGGGACAGCAAGTTTCACCAGGGCTTGTGAAGATGCTGGCCAAGGGAAGAAACATGTCCTCTACTGTGGGAGAAGAGGCATTGCTTTAAGTGCAATGACAGTGCCTCCTCCTTGCAGCAGCTCTGGGTAGTGCAGTGTAACCTGGGATAGCGAGTCCCACCAGAACTTGTGAAGATGCTGGCCAAAGAAAGAAATGTGTCCCAGTAGTAGTTCAATATTCTTTCAGTGTACATACTAAGCCACATATAAATCTGTCTGTAGGGGCCAGATGTATAAGCCATTTTTCTGAAGTTCAAAAGGCAAGATGTGATACGGTAACTTGTTACTAAATTGCATTTTGCTTTTGAGATTCAGTATTTGGAAGGGACGTGTTTAGGGCATCCCTTCCAAATACCGAATCTGTGTGGTATGTGTTACTGTTTTGTGACCAAATTCCATTTGCAAAACAAACTGGTGGTAACCAATTTGCAACGGGGGAAGGGGTTGGGACCCCTTCTCTATTGATAATGTAAATAATAATACTTTCTAAGAGCAGTAGGACCACTGCCTACTCTCAAAAAGTGAAGCTGTAACATTTAATTTTGTTATTTTCAAAAGCATTCTGTTTTCCTTTAAAAAAAACAGATTGCTTTATGAAAAGGTAATAACAGACAAGGTAGCCTGCTGAGCTGCCCAGCAGGCCACCATTCCTATGATGGCTGTGATTCATAATGGGTCGCAGATTGTGACATGCCTCAGCAATAGATATATGAGGTAGGTCTATTTTCGACCCATAAGGAATCACTAATGAAACTCAAAGGAGTTCAGTATTCCTAATGTTCGTACATCTAGTCCTTAATTAGTCTGAGGGGTGTGGTCCTTGGCCCTCTTTGCAGGGTCACTTTTGAACCTTTTGGCTTCACCCCTCCTGTTTTCCTCAAATCGTTTTTGTTGGCATTAGGACTCTGTGCACATTAAGACTAGTAACCAGTGCTAAACCACTTGTGCTCTCCTTTAAACATGGCCTACACCTGACTGGCACCTGCCTGGCTCATTTAATAGTAATCTATATAATACACTAAAATATATACCCAGGGCCTGTAAATTAAATGCTACTAGTTGTCTCACAGCACTCATTGTGGCATTTGCTGAAGTAGCACTTTAAACCTTGTCTTAGGCCTGCCATTGCAGCCTGATTTTAAAACTGCCTTTCCAACCTGGCCGAATAACCTTTTGGTAGGCCTAAAACTTTCTTTTTTATACATATATTACCCATGGGTAAGCCATAAAAGCCCACAGGGCAGGATGCATAGTATTTTAAAAGTAGGAAATATATTTGTAAGTTTTACAAGTTTTACATGGCTCAGAGTAAGCCATAAAAGCCCACAGGGCAGGATGCATACTATTTTAAAAGTAGGAAATATGTTTGTAAGTTTTACATGTCCTGGTAGTGAAAAACCCACACATTTGTTTTCCACTACTTTAAAGTCTATCTCTCCCATTGGATAACATTATGTTACCTTATTGCATTTACTAAGTGCTAACGTTTGATTGGGAGAAGGTAGAAATATCATATTTGGACTCAAATAAATACATATATATTACTGGGGATATGAAAGTAGGTAGTTATAGCTAGAATTAACGTTTCCCAGAGATGAAGTGTTTTTTGTTTTTGCTAATAACTTTGCTGCCTTTGCCAACTTTAGATGCTGTCTAAAATTGGTGATTCATAAAGTGGGGGTGAGTAAGAGCGGGGGCGATCCCTAAAATGCCTTTTCCCCATTCTATGTCTCAGGGGAGTTTGAAATCTTTAGGCATGGTTACAGACCAAACTGCTGAACAGATTCAACCAAATTTTGCAGGAAGCTAGATCGTGGTCTGCTGATCGTGCTTTTTGTGATTTGGTGTAAATCTGTTCAGTAGTTTCAGAAGTATTGAAGGGGATAAATATATAAATATCTAGAGACATGGATCCTCCACAGATCCATGAGTACCTGCCGATTTGAGTACTAAGCAAGGTCCTGTTTGACTGGCCGCAACCTAAAAGTAAAGTTATGGCTGCCATTTTGTTACTTGGCTGGGCATCCTGGGAGAGAAAACCTAAATAAACACACCCATAAGGGATCAGGATAGAGGTATCCTGCCCCATAGGATACATTGAGAGGTCTCTAAGAGGCACCGCATGAGCAACAAATTGGCCAATTTGTTTTTGCTGATTTGTGGGTCACAGCGCCACCCCCCAGTGTAAATCCACAATGGATCTGAAGCCCAATGAAAAAAAAAACTCACCCTCTCACACAACACACCCTGCCATGTGCAGCCAAAGGCTGTGTACACTGTGGGGTTGGGTGCAAGCAGAGGATTGACAGGAGGGCCTGGCCACTTCGATCGCACGTGGCAGTGGTTGTATTAATATACAGCATTCACATTTTCCTTTCCATTAAAAAAACATTGAAATTCACTGAAAAAATAATAGGTTGCAGGGACGTTATAGTTAGGCCCCCGCTTGACAAAGCACCATGATACTTTCAAGACAACAGCTCTAGTGAGTGACAAACTAGTTTTGAATATTTTTGTGATAATCCCTGAAATGGCACCAAAGTTATTGGCAAAACAAAAGTGCTTTTCCAATGGAAAATACGTCCTAGCGACCACCAGTAGGTTACATATGATATATATATATATATATATATATATATATATATATATATATATATATATATATATATATATATATATGTATATATATATATATATATATATATATATAGATAAATATATAGATATCTGTATATGTGTGTATTACAAATACATCTTCATCTATTCTAGTGTACTACTTCACGTTATCTTTCAAGAAATGTATGCAATTTATCACCTTAATCTCAAACATAAATATAACTCTATTTTTAATGCCTGCCTCATCCTCACAGGAAACAAGGAAAACTACATTTCTGAATTGAGGGTTTCAATCACACTGTATTAAAACCATGAAATCCCAAACTTGCCTAAAGCTGTCATGCAATTTTAATATGCTTCTGTTATATTTTCTAATATAGTTTGATCAAATATTAATCTGAAGGGAAAATAAAGCCAGCATGCATTCATCATACATTATTTGAAAATGCAAACAATATGAGTTGTGAAAAAGCAGTACTTTAGACCTAAAAACATTTCAAAACTCTGTAGAGCAGAGAACCTAATATAAATGTATGAAAAAACAGACAGTATTATCACTAGCTGCCTGCAACAATACATACAGGTATTGTTTTTTTCATTTGTCATTGGTTTAGTATGTTAATTTTCTTCACGTAAAACGCTAAATGCACATATGCCCATCTTTCTAAACAGTGTAGACAGTGGTCACAGTATGCACACATTCCCACAGAGATAGCTCTATAAAGCTTTTTGGAATGAGGGATTAAAAGTTACAACCTTAAATGAGAGAAATAATGAATTACTGCGAAATTATGAATTACTTATGGATTCTCCAATAATTGCTCATTTTTCTTTAGCTTTCCACTAAACATTTTCCTTGCTTTGAAGAAGTAGGTTGACAAATTGTTCGACAGTCATCCGGCACTGTGCAATATTTCTAGATCTGGGGTCCGATTAAACTTTTTCCAAGTTTCGAGGGGTGAGGAGACACACATTAAAATTTCACAATACAAATTCCAGTGCAACCTGCCAGCTATACATTGAATCTCAGAGAACAAATTAAAGTTCAAAGGACTTTATTACAGGCTCAAAGTCAAACTTACATAAATGAGTCTCAAATATGTAGTATAGATGTACAAAATCACCAAAGGAGAATTAAAGGATTGCAAAACATTGAATTTATTCCGCTTGTGTAGAAGCAATTTTTCAATAGCGATAATGCAGAAAATAAGAAAAAAAAGTTGAATGCATTATGTCCAAAATCAGGTTTTCCTGCCTAACAATTAAATCTAGAGTCCTAATTGCTTTAATATCTATAAAATTCAGAGGAAAAGATAAGCACGATAGAACTTCTGTAGAGGTTTGTGTCAAGAGAGGTGTAAGTAGCATAAAGCCACTTAGGAAAATAAGAGTGTGATGTCTGTACCACAGGAAGGTCTGCTCTGGTCAAGGTGGAAGGGGAATCTGAATGTAGCACAATTTAAACCACACTTAAATCTTGATTCTTCCAGAAGATGACATCACAGCCTAAACGTCCATTGAACAACAGTTTTGTAAATTATTTGTCTAATTGACACTTAAGCCCTTGAACTAAATCAGTTCAGTCTTGGTTTACTCTGGCGCGCAGGAATTTCAAATAGGAATTCGACTGGCATCTTCAAGTTTCTCCTCTCAACCTTAGTAACAATTCTTCTAAGACCTTCTTATCTTCTTAGCACTATAGCCTCCTTATTAGACAATGACTGGTACCAATAGCCTCCTTATAAGCCAATGACTAGTACTATCGCACAGGCAGCTTAGGAAGATGTGCAATAAAACGAGCTTTCACAAATACAAAAAGAACTTGGGCCTTCACTCTGGCCTAGGTAAAATTGACATAAACACACTTTTAGTTTAAATGATTTTCCGTGTTTTCCAAGGTGATAATAACATGATTATGAAAAGAACATTTCTGAAATACTATGACATAAACATAATGGCAAACAATGAATAAATGTAGTTTACATGAAAAGTTACATCCACCTGTGCACCCGACTTGTATGCATTTCAGTGCACCACTTTAATGAAAAGCCATTTTCACAAGTTTGCATAGAAACAAAGATTCACTCCTTTGCCACACATTTAAAGAGACATAATGGCACAGCCAAGTTCTGCTCTCTCAGCAGGCATGCAGGGATGACAAGTTCGATGCACAGAAAGCTCATAAAGATATTTTCTGTACAGTTCTGTGGTTTCCAAAATTAGGAGGGGTGCATTAAATAAAGTCGTTGCTGCAAAAAAAAAAAAATGGTAACCTGTTTAGCACTACTTTGCTGCCTATTAAATAAAACCTAGAACAAAATGTTTTCTCCATGTCATATAACAGACAGGCTTTGCACTTAAGTAAAAAGGAACATATTGATTCCAGACCTCTTTCTAAATATATCAATAGCACTTGTTTGCTAGTAATCTATTTTACATCTGTAATTTAAATGTTGCCAAAATCACCAGTACGTGAACACCTACGACAAAATAGAGCAAGCTAAATCTGAACTGTTCTTACTATTTAAAATAGAGCAATCTCATTTTGATTGAAGTATAGCCCTACGTTTCACAACTGAAAAGTGAAAAATGTGAGTCTCTCTATCTTTACTAAGTAAACAAATCTACATTCGGTTTTCATCGTGTTTTACCTGGAAAAAAAGAGTTTCGCATTATACCACATTAGGCAAATAGCAAAAATGTGAATTGAGTTTTTGCACAGGTGCTATTATAGCACCACAGAACTGTAAAGGTGAGGCAGTTTTATTAAACAAACACACATTAGAAACAGCAGATTTCTTCCGAGTAGAATGGTATACCCTAACAACAAAGTTCCTTACTTTGTTGAAATTGGAATTTTATGTATTATCTCTCGTCTGCTGTTTGAAGAATTCTCATTTTGAAAACTAGCTTAAAGTCACAGTCTCGACACATATAAATTGTGCTCAGAATTTCAACAAGCACACATTACATGTTTGGGGACCCTTGCAAAATACTCTTTACCATGCATTAACAAGTCTGTGGAGATAATGCAATGAATGCAATGTGCCTTTCATAATGGCATGCGCTTTATAATTCATAATCATCAATAGGATTTTCTGTGTCTATCAGGGATGCATGACACAGGGCCAGTTCGAATAAGTGTTCTGTTTGTGAAGGAAGTCAGTAAACGTTTTGTAGAATTGTCAGCCTTAGGGTGGTCTTCACCCCCCACTTTTTGCCTACTTACCTCACATTTTTTCTGGGTTTTCACTTCTGTTGGCCTTAGAACTCTGTGCATTTTACTACTGCTAACCAGTGCTAAAGTGCTTGTGCTCCTTCTCTAAACATGGTTTGATTGACATATACCTGACTGGCATATTTAACTTACTTGTTAGTCATTTGCAGATTGGCATTCCATATGTCCAAGGCTTGTAAATTAAATGCTTATTGTGCCACCTACTTAAGAGTCACCTTAAAACTTGTCCAGGGCCTACCATTAAAGCCTGAATGCTTGTCAGACTGCTATGTTGACTTGGTATTTAAACCCTCTTGCCAAGCCTTAAACTCCATTTTAATTACATATTCGTCACTACTATGGTAAGCCTTAGGCATCTATGGGGCAGGATGCTGTGTAATTAAAAGGCGGGACATGTACTTTTAAGTTTTACATATCCTGGTAGTGAAATACATCAACATTTGTTTTTCACTACTGTGAGGTCCACCTCTCCCATAGGATAACATTGGGGATGCCTTCTTACATTTAATAAGCTGTAATTCCTAAACGAAAAGCGGTAGCTATATTATGTTTGGTACCTATGGGACCGCAATGGTTACCCCTCCTTACTGGTAAAGTCAGGTTTAGCATTACAATTTTGAAAATGCCTTTGTTAAAACGTTGGCCTTTCCCTGCTCTTAGCCTTTTCTGCCGCAGCCTGCCTTGGGACAAATGACTGGGTATAGCTGACAGTTAGACTTTGTGAATTCCTGTCAGACAGTCACACAATAGTGTGATTTGCTGAGCTGTACCACCTACTGGCAGGATGGAGGAGTTGAGTTGAGCACACCTTCCCCCCAGAATAGGTTGTGTCCTGCCATCTCACAATAGGTCTAACAACCTTACATTGTCACTGAAGCCAGCTTGGAGCCAGGGCAGGGGAGTCAAGGAAGTCAAAGAATTTCAAAGAAACTTTCCGGAAATGTCACCCACCTTCCAGGATATTAAAATAGGGCTTTTGGACCCATTCTTCAGTTCACTACTAGACCTGCAAAGGACACTCAGAGGACTGCCTTTTGGTGTGACCTGCTGTGCACTCTGCCAGGCTGCTGCTGTACCTGGAAGGACTGTGTTGCTGCCTGCAGCCGGCCTTGACCCTCAGAGGCCAACCCTGCTGTTGAGCCTTGCATCAACATCTGTACCCAAGACTGCCAGAAGTGACTCTAAGGGCTAGTTTTCTGTCTTTCTGTTCATATCCAAAGTGACATAACATGTTCCCACCATCTTCAACCCACACCTGGATCTAGCCTGAGTGAGTCCTGAACCCTTCAATAGGTCTCCATCCACTCTTGTTCCCTTGGTTGTGGTACTAAAGGTGCCTAGCTGTCTGTTTTTCCAAACTGAGGGCTTGGATAACATTTAGCAAAAAATTGCTCAAAGAACCAAGAGGAGACCAGGACAAACCTGCATCACCTACTCACCCGAGGCTACTTGCCAGATTGATTGACTTTGCAGCTTCTCCTGCTACTTTCTTCTTGATAGCAGCAAATCCGTTTCAGCAGTCCTTTGCCTAAAAGGCATCTAAACTCATTGAACTGTTGTCTGCTGCAGCCATCTACTTCATCCCGCTGGAGATATTTCACTTCCATTTTGGCGACTAAGTCCAAAGGTAAAAATCTTCACTTTAGCTTCACTCCATGGCCATCTGACAATGAAGCTCTTTCCTTGGTCACACCTGCAGCCTAGCCCTGCTGAGCTTCTCCCTACGCAGAAATTTTTCTGTCAAAATGTTTCTAAGTCTGAAGGTGTGTGCTGACTGGCCCAATCCACTTATATCCAAAACACGCTCCATCGCAGTCAGCCATCATTTTTTACTTGAATGCGTGACCACCTGGCTGCAGTTAGCACTTCTATTTTTTAAGCTCTATTTTGAACTTTAAACTTTAAAAATTCATAACTCCAATTCTACTGATTGGATTTTTGGTATTTTGGTGTCAAATCATTTATGTTATGCTTTCACTTTGGTACAGTTTGTGTGCTGCTTAACTACTGACTGCTTTTTGTATTAGGTTTCCCAGGGTGTGCTGCTCAAATACTTTACACATTGCCTCTAAGATCAGCCTGACTGCTTTTTGTGCCAAGCTTCCCATGTTTAAGCACTGGTTACTTTGGTGACTTTCTGTGTTTCACCCTGCAAGGGATTGTGGCTCTTTTGCTTGACCAGGCCTCTCACCTCAGTCAACCAAAAACCCAATTTCTCACATTGGTTTTCAGTGGTGTGGATCTGGACTTGTTTTCTACGGTACCATAATCAATCAATCAATCAATCAGTATATTGGTAAAGTCCTTCTTGTCATCCCTGAAGGTATCCAGCCCTTGGCAGGGTCCAGCTGATTAGCCAAATAGTCGGGTCTTCATGGATTTTCAGAACTCTGGAAGAGATGGGGAGGTCTGGAGATGAAAAGGTAGCTCATTCTGTGTCTTTGTTGCTAGGTAGGACACAGAGCGACCCCCCCCCCCCATCTGCTATGTCAGATGCCGGGGGTGAGAGTTAGTGAAAGGGAAATGAAGCAGAGGTGTCTGGTGGGGTGATGGAAGTTCAGGTGGTGGTTCATGTAGGTGGGTCCGCAGTTGGTTAGGGCCTTGTATGCATGGACCAGGCATCTTTTCTGTACAGGAAGCCAATGGAGTTCCCTGTGGTAGGGGGTGATGTGGGTTCATCTAGGGAGATCGAGGATGAACATGGCTGCCACGTTCTGTATGGTCTGTTGTTGCTGGAGGAGGTGAGCCATGATCCCTCTATTGAGAGTGTTTTGCACAAACCAGTCAGCTGGAGAAGAGGGCCTGGGTGATGCTGCGCATTCAGGTTTCGAGGTAGCCATTTGAATTTCTTATGACGCATGCCGAGGGGGAAAAGCAGAGTTGACCTGAATTGTCTCCATTAGCTTGTTGTCCAGAATGATGCCTTTATTCCTAGCGTGGTCACTGAAGGTAGGAGTAGGTCTCAGTTTTGATGGCCACCAGGAGGCGTCCCATGGGGAGCTTTTGTTTCCTAAGATCGGTACCTCTGTCTTTTTCCATTTTGAACTTCATGTAGTTGTCTTTCATCCAGTTGACAAAATCTGCCATGTAGTTGTGGAAGTTGGTCTTAGTGTTCCTGGTGTCGTTGGAGAGGGAGGGGATGAGTTGTATGTTATCAGTGTAAGCTATGATGTTGAGTCAGTGGGTTTGGACGATGCTGGCAAAAGGTATGATATAAGTGCTGAAGAGGATAGGACTGAGGGAGGATCCTTGGGGTAGTGCACAAATTATCTCCTTGGTTTTGAAGGTGAAGGGGGAAAAGCAGACTTTTTCCAGTTTTCCAGTAAGGAAAGAGGCAATCCATCTGAGAGCGGCTTATTGGATGCCTATGTTGTGCAGCCTTGTGATGAGTTTGTGGGGAGAGACCGTTATTGAAGGATCAGAGCTGCAGCTTCTCTTTAGTGAAAAAGAGCTTGGATGTAATCTATAGCTGCACAGAGGGCTGTCTTCCTGCTGTGGTTGCTGCAGGATTTGGATTGGGAGGAGTCGAGCAGGAGTTTCCATTCCAGACGCGAGAAGATTTGTTGATTGATGGATTTTTCTAATACTTTGGCTGGGAACAGGAGGAGATAGATCAGTTGGTAGCTGTTGAGTTCCCTGTGGTCTTCCAATGTTTTTTTTTTTTAGTAGGGAATCGATTTCTACTTGTTTCTAATCCTCAGGGAAGTTGGCCAGGGCAACTGAAGTGTTAATCATGGTGGTGAGTATGTGGCTGATTCTGGCTTCACCCAGGTTGAAGATGTAGTGAGCGCATGGGTCACTTGGGACCCCTGAGTGGACCAAGTTCATGATGGAGATGGTGTCCTATGGGGAAAGCTGGCTCCATTCAGTTAGTCAGGGGACTGTGGTAGCCGTGGTGTCATTGTGAGGCTTGAAGAAGCATTGGGCTGGGGTTTCAGGTTTCTGTAGATGTTGGCGATCTTGTCATGGAAGAAGTTTGCAAGATTGTCACAGAGTTCCTCTGAGAGAGTAATGTTTGTTGCAGCTGAGGGGTTGGAGAATTTGACTATGTTCTTTGTTGTTATTGGACCTTGAATTGATGCATGAGGCTAAGGTCATTTTCTTCAATTCTCTCAACTGTCTGAGGGCTATTTTAAAGGCAGTCTTGTTGGTTGTGTCTTTGCTGGGGAGCTAAATTATTTCCAATTATTTACAGTGTTGTTTAGCAGTTCTAAGTTCTTCAGTGTATCAGCTAGCCTGTGTGGTGGACCTTCTGTGGGGTTTGTTGCCAATGGGAACAACACTGATGGCGTAGTTGGTGATCTAGTTTTTTAAGTTTCTGAGGTTCTGGTCTACATTGTTAGAGGAGGTGGGGTCGGTGGTGTTGAGGGTGTTCATCTGTGTGTTCTTTGAGACCATACATGGATTTGTGTAATACCAAAATCCCAGATAAATATTTTAACATGAGGGTGCCCTCTTTTTAAATTCTCTTTTGTCTCCATTGAATTTCTTTAATGTTTCTACATTTAAGTAAACCTACCTTCCAGTACTACCATGGAGATGGATCTGATGAATATTGACAACCTCACTAATGCTGGGCTGTAAAACCTCTGCAAGGAGAGAAGGCTTAATGTGGGCAGGAAAGCTTTCAAAGTGAATCTACAAATAGCCATTTAAACTTATGAGGAGGTCAAGAGGCTGCAAGCAGCAACAAGGGATAAGGACCAGGACCCAGGGGAGAACCTGCAGCTGCAGGAAGGGTTCCCCCAAACACCAAGAGGAGGATCGGCGTACCCAGGATGGGGCAGGGAGCACTATATCATCCAAGGGCCTATAGCATTATGGCATATTTAATTTACTTGTACACCCCTTGTAGAGTGATAAACCATATACCCAGGGCCTGTAAATCTAAAGGTCTGCAGCACTTATTGTGCCACCCACTTAATGAGCACCTTAAAACAAGTCCCAGGTCTGCCATTGCAGGCTGATTGCAGTGACACTCTGCCATGTTGACTTGGTATTTAAACCCCCTTGCTATGCCTTAAACTACCTGTTTATTACATATAAGTCACCCCTACTGTAGGCCCTAGGTAGCCCATAGGCCAGAGTGCTGAGGAATTAAATGGTAGGGCATGCACTTTTAGGTTTTACATGTCCTGGTAATGAAAAACATCCAAATGTGTTTATTATCACTGTGAGGCCTACCATTCACGTAGAATAACATTGGGAATTCCTTATTACATTTAATAAGCTGCTATTCCTAAATGAAAGGAGTTCGCTATACCATGTTTGGTAATGTAATGATAAACCACCTTTGATGGTAAAGTCAGATTTATCATTACAATTCTGAAAAAGAAACTTTTGATAATTTGGCATTTTCCTGCCCTTAGCCCTTTGTGTCTGCAGCCCGTCTTGGGTCACATGGCCGTGTGTAGCAGGCACTTAAAGTTTGTGAATTCCTTCCATACAACCACATAATAGTGGGATTATCTGAGCCTCAATGGGTCATCAACTGGCAGGATTGGGGGGACAGGAGCTGAGCATAACCCCACTTGTGCCTGAATAGGCAGTCTTCTGCCTTCTTACAATAGGTCTACCAACCCTGCATTGTCACTGCAGCCAGCTTGGAGCAAGGGCAGGGATGGCAGGAAATTCCTGGAACTTCAAATAATCTTTCCAGAAACTTCTCCCTCGTCCCTGAAGCAGGGTATACAAATAGGGCCTTCAGACCCACTCTTCAGTTCACTACTGGACCTCTGGAAGGACTCTCGGAAGACTGTCTACTGATGTGAATTGTTGTGTACTCTGCCAGACTGCTGCTATACCAGGAAGGACTGCTTCCTGGAGTCTGCCTTGAACCCTCAGAGGCCAGCCCTGCTGTTGAGCTGTACATCTACATCTAGCAGGACTGCTAGATGTGACCCCAAGGGCTAGTTTGCTGGCCTCCTGTTAAAAGCTACAGGGACATAACAGGCTGCCACCACCTTCACCCCACACCTGGACCCAGTCTGAGTGAGTCCTGAACCCCCAAAAGGTCTCCATCTACTCCTGGACCATTGGTTGTGGTGCTAAAGGTGCCCAGATGGCCATTTTTCAAAACCGAGGACTTTGAGAACCAGGAGGAGACTGGAACCAATCTTCTTGCCTATTCGCCTCAGGTGTACTGCCAGTCGGATTGACTTTTCTGCTTCTCCCCCTACATTCTTCTCGTCAGTAGAAAACCTGTTTCAGCAGTCCTTCCTCAAAGGGGTATTCGACCTTGTGGAATTGTGTTTGGCTACAGCCTTTTACTTTATCACACTGGAGTTTTTGACTTTAATTTTGGAGCTAACTCTGAAGGTAAAAATCTTCACCACAGTTTTGCTCCATGGCCATCCAACAATGAAGTTTTTTTGTCACGTAGGCTCTCATTATCCTAATGAGACTACTAGATTTTGAGCGGCAGAATCATCTGTGGTGTGGGAGACTGAGTCTTACCCACTACAGGTGACAACTGTTGCCCTAATCCGGGTTTTGCTCCGGCTAACTAGCCATGCCTTATCTCTACCCAAGAGTAAGGATGATTGGGCAGCCGAGTGCATGACATAGTTGATTTCTCTGGGAAATCGTGGTTACTCAGGTTTCATCCGTTTCTCTCAGTTACATTAGTCTCACATACACAATGACAAACAGAGGCAGTAAATGTTGAAATAAGGTTTTAATGAAGCGACTGCCTCTTAGATAGCAAAGCATGTACTGCAATAACCAGGACAATACATCATGACAAGATTAGAATTGTGACAAGGAAAGTGACGCATAAAAATATTGCTATCATTTTGCCCCTAGAGTCAATAAACTAATTCCTACCTAGGCTATAAAAGAGCACAGCATGTTGAGGTCTAATTCTGCCCTTCAGGTTCCCCTGGGAAGGCATTATCCCCCATACCCGAGCAAATGCCTGAAGTCTGCATAAGCAGCTGTAGCGAAGTGTTCAGCAGTCAGCATATAGTCATGGTTCTGTGGCTGGAATCTCCCTCTAACATATAAGGGACAAGGAAGTGTTTATATTATAAAACAGCTGATGTTCTGAGAAAATGTCCCTACATAAGGATGTGTGTTTTTTTATGAATACCGGAGACAAACCTTTTACCGCGTTCACCGGCAACCTATCTTACTGCAGCCTTGAAAGAAGCACAGAGTGAACAAGAATGCCTTGTTTGAGAACGTAGTGCTGGGCTAGGCAAAAACAGCTAGATAGGGAGAAATAAAACAAGACCGCAAAAGTGGTTTTATGCTCAGTCCCTGACATAAGGACTCCCTTTATATAAAATAGAGCTCAGAAGATATGTGTTCATCTGGATCAGGCCAGTATGGGATGATCGCTTGGAGATATTCCCTGGCTATCCTGGTATGGAATTCACGTGCGAGTAGAGACAAAAATAGTTATTACTGCTTGCTTCAAATTGTCAGTCATGTGTATATCAATCTCCCTCCCACTGCTGTATACCATATTAAAATTTCAGGTGTATTATCTCATGTGAACCTTCTGGGTCTCTATGATAGTTGGCAAAAGTGAAGATATAGTATGTAAAAGATATGTCCTTGTAGGGCGCAGTGAAGTCCTTTGCCCAAATGCAAGTAGGCATTTAGTTTGAGTGATAGGAAAAAACTCTATTATGTACAAATCAGAGATTGACTGATCCACACACAGGTGAAATTATTTGCCATTAAAAAATGCTTCCTTTTTAAAAAAAAAAATGTCACAGGTACTGAATCGAGTGGTACAGTCTCCCATATACATATTGAGAGCCAGATGAATTGACACCAGTTTCTAAATCTAATAATTATTGACTGCTATGACGTAGCATCAGTGGGTAACAACAGTTGTAACCCACTGCTGCTACTTAATATATAAGACATGAAGTACACCTGCCGTGACTTATAAGGATATTGCAAGTCACTGTGGACCTCCAGAATGATGTTGCTAAAACTGATGAACAAGGCGGAAGACCAAGTTCTTTTAAAAGGTTATGGATCTCTGAGGTGACTTGCAAAATCCTTATCATGTACAGCAGGTGGGAATTTATCCCGTATAATACATAGTCACACCATCGCCTTTCCCACAAACCATTTAAAACCTTGCTGCATAGCTCCTTCATATGAAAGAGAGCACGTTTGCAAACATGAAAAATACAAATAGAACCCATAGTGCAAAATTAAACCATCAAACCCTTTTAGATATTTGTTGCAAAAAGATATCAGAAACATATCAGTTTTTTTTAAAGATGGAGTAGCTGGAATGTGCAGACACATGCAGAAATATTCAAATTTTTCTAAAATCATTCAGAGTGCAAAAAATAAACATGTACTTTCTGCTTGTCACTGCAAACTAAAAAAAGAGCAGAAGAAAGAAAAGCAATTTTTGTTGCTTTAAACAGCTTATCTATGACCTGACCTGCCTTTCACCTTGTCTGCTGGCTCTATATTCTATTTCAGATGTCTAACTATGTGCAGCCTGATTTCCAAGATTATGCTTATGCATAGGATTGCCTAGGATGGGGTAAGGAATCTGTTGAATTTCCAGTAGATCAGAGGGGTCCCTATGTTACAGCACATGTTTTGAGTTCTACTGATCAGTTTCTGGTTGATACAGGAGCTACTCGTAGTGCCTTGTCTAAACAATTGATTCCAAGGGCTCCCCTGTCTGGCTTAACCATTACATCGATAGGTTTCGATGGAACACCTTCCCCTAGCCCATTGTCACAACCACTTGCATTCCATGTTGATAACTTTACTGCTCCATGTAAATTGTTGCTTTCTCCAAATACACCAGACAATATTTTGGGTCTTGATATGCTCAAGTATTTCAGGGCTACAATACGATGCTCTCCTGAAGGGGTGCCTGTTATTTTGAATGATAATCATCCTGTGATGGAAAGAGTTTGTCTTGTTAAAGAGGATATTGCATTAGCTTCACTCCCTAGTACTTTGTGGGCTACTTCAGATACTGATGTGGGACAAATGATTATTCCACCTGTACATTTTAGTGTCAAGGAGGGAGCTGGATTGCCATGTTTGCCTCAATACAAAATTTCACAGGAGGGCGAAGAAGCACTCACATGAATTGTGCATGATCTTATTGCAGTTGGAGTTGTTGAGGAAGTTCCGTATAATGTTTGTAACTTCCTATTCTGAAAAAGGATACTGATACTAGGATTTACCGATTCATTATTGATTTAAGAGAAGTCAATAAGATTGTGGTACCACAATATCCTGTGGTATCTGACATCAAGACACTTCTTACTTTGGTTCCCCCGACAGCAACTACGTTCTTTGTAATAGACTTGAAGAATGCTTTCTTTTCGATCCCTATTCATCCTGACAGCCGATATGTGTTTGGTTTTACTTTGAATAAACGATCATGTAGATTTTGCAGAGTTCCTCAAGGCTATACTGAGAGTCCTAGTATTTATAGTCAAGCGGTAAAACAACAACTTGATTCTTTTGTTTTGCCTGAAGGTGTGGCTCTCATAAACATAATATGTTGATGATATTTTGTTGGCAGCTGATACCCCTGAGCAATGTGAAAAGTGCACGTTGTCCTTACTTTCTTTTCTTGCTTCACACCATCATAAAGTGTCATGAAAGAAATTGCAATATTGTAGACCAAAGGTAACCTATTTAGGTCACCTTTTGTCTAAGGAGGGCCGTGCACTTACATCAGATCGTATTCAAGCAATTTTAGACACACCAGTACCCTCTACTCAGAAAGATGTTCATGCATTCCTTGGTCTTACTTCTTTTTGTAGGCGATGGATATTAGGGGTTTCACACATTGTCAAACCTTTGCTAGCACTTTTGACTAAAGATACTTAAATGCCCCTCCCATGGACAGATGAATGTGAGACTGCTTTCCGGCAGCTACGACAAGCCCTTTGTTCAGCACCAGTGTTAGGTACTCCAGATTACACAAAGCCTTTTGCACTTTATGTACATGAGAAAGATGGATGTGCATTGTCAGTTTTAGTACAGACACATGGCGATAAGCAGCATCCCTGTGCATATTTTTCAGCAGTACTTGATCCTGTCGCTCGAGCGTTGCCTGGGTGTTTTCGTTCAGTTGCCGCAACAGCTGTGTCAATACGTCAGAGTGAAGGGGTAGTTTTGTCACATAAGCTGTTGGTGTTAGTACCCCATGCGGTTGATGCTCTTTTAAATCAAACAAAGACGCAACATTTAACTAGCGCTCGCCTGACAGGATATGAATTGACATTGCTGGCTTCTCACATTACACTGAAGAGATGTGCAACACTAAATCCAGCCACTTTGTTGCCATATCCGGTGACTCAGCCTCAGTCACAAGAAACACATAATTGTATATTCCTTACCGAAGAACAGGCAAAGGGTCGTATTGATTTACAAGATACGACACTTCCAGATGTAGACAGGGAATTGTGGGGTGATGGGTCTTGTTTTAAGCTGCCAGACGGTACAACCTCAGCTGCATATGCAATCACCACAATACACACGGTAGTGGAGACAGCTCGTATACCACAGAAGTCAGATCAAGCAGCTGAACTAATAGCTTTGACACGAGCATGTGAGCTTAGTACTGACTTATGTGTGAACATTTATACAGACAGCCGCTATGCTTTTGGAGTAGCTCATGATTTTGGTTTGCTTTGGAAGGAGAGAGGCTTTCTCACATCCCACGGGCTGCATATAATGCACAGAGAATTAGTGCATAACCTCTTGACTGCATTGACATATCCAAAGAAACTAGCTGTTGTGAAATGTAGTGCACACAAGAAAGTGACCGCTAAGATAGGGCAAGGTAATGCCCTTGCGGACTGCGTAGCACGTGAGACTGCGATGCAGCGCAGTACTAATTCTATGTAGATAGTGAAGTCACAAGCTGAACGTTGGCATAATGCTAGACAAGACGTATTAGATATACAGAAATCTGCTTCTGTGAAAGAACGTGAGCAATGGTCTGAAGAAGGAGAATTGGATGATGAGGGCTATTGGCGGAATAAGTAGATGGATAAATGGAAATTGCCTATAGCTTTTGTACAACTTATGGTTCAGATGGCACATGGGCTGGCACATGTTGGCGCTTCAACAATTACGAAGTTGCTTACGCAAGTTTGGGAGCATCCAGAAATTTCCAGTCCAGCTAAGAGAGTAGTATAGTTTTGTTTGATCTGTTTACAACACAATCCTGGAAAAGGGACACGAACTCCTACGGGATGGTTTGCTACTCCAACTGCACCTTTCAAAGTTCTACAAATGGATTACATTCAGCTTGAACGCTGCAACAATTTAAAGTATGTCTTGGTGGTGGTATGTGCCTTCAGTAAATGGATAGAGGCGTACCCCACAAAGGATAGTACTGCCATTACCACAGCGAAGGTGCTTTTGAAATAATTTTTCCCTAGGTTTGGTGTTTGCAGACTTTTATGGAATGATAACGGACCTCATTTTGTTGGGGAAGTTATTAAGTATGTCCTGAAAAGATTAGGGATCAAACAGAAGTTCCATGCGGTTTTCCACCCACAATCAGCATGGTTGGTGGAAAGGTATAGTGCTACTTTGGAGCTGAAGTTAGCGAAGATACAGGCTTCCACATCCTTAACTTGGCAGGATGCATTACCGTTGGCATTATTGTCTATTAGGTCAGTGCCACACTCTTGAATAGGCCTTACTCCCTACGAAATAGTATTTGGAAGGCCAATGAACATTTGGGGAGTTCCTAAGCCAAATTCTGTATATGATGTACCTTGTGTCCTGTTGAATGATTATTTGGCACAGTTAACCGACAATTTGGTTTCTATTCATCAACAGGTTCGAGAAGCACTTCCTGACAGATCTACAGGTGAAGGCCATGAACTCCGACCTGGTGACCAGGTGATGATTAAGGCCCTCATTCTGACCTTGGCGGTCTTTTCGCAAGACCGCCGAGTTACCGCCGCGGTAAAGACCGCCGACCGCGGCGGTATGCCGCTGCGCGTATTCCGACCGCTGGGAGCGTTCCGCCGGAATACCGCCAGCAGCCACACTGGCGGTCGGCGGGAAAGTGGAGACTGGTCAATCTCCACCGCCACGCCAGCAGAACACCGCCCCCAGAATTACGACCCACATTTCTGTGTGGCGGTCTTCTGTTGGCGGTCTTCTGTTGGCGGTCACGTCCCTATGGCTCCCGTCGCCTCCCGGAGGACCAACGCACAAGGTAAGTTGATCGTCCGTGAGGGGAGGGGGTGGGGGGGTGTTGTGTGATGTGTGCGTGCATGGGGGTGTGCGTGTGAGTGTGTAGAGGGGGTGTGTGAGTGCGTGCATGCGGGCGGGGAGTGCTGCTGTGCCTATGGGCGATGTGTGTAGTTCGGCGGGTGCGCATGTCGGCATGTATGTGTGCGGGTATGTGTCCCCGTTGTGTATGTGTGTGTGTAGGGGGTGTGTATATGTGCATGTTGGGGGTGTGTGCATGTCGGGGTGCGTGTATGTGCATGTCGGGGTGGGGGTGGGGAGGGGGTTCGTACCACCTCTGGGGGGTGGCAGGGGGGTGGAGGGTGTGGGGGGAGGACTCGGGGGGCAGTGGGGGGTGGGGGAGACCCCTATCAGTGCCAGGGAAGGAATTCCCTGGCCCCGATAGTGCCTACCGCCATGGTTCGCATGGCGGTTCCCGAACGCCAGAAACCGCGGCGGTAAGCAGGGTCATGATACCGTTGGCGGTCTTGGGTCGACCGCCGGACCGGAGTGCGCAGACTCCAGCCCGTCGGTCATGACCGCCGTGGCTGTCGGAGTGGGGAAGTGGCGGTCGGTCGCGGCGGTGACCGCCGCGGTCAGAATGCCATTTTTAATACCGCCGGTCTGTTCGCGGTCCGACCGCCGCCTCTCCGCCGACCGCCAAGGTCAGAATGAGGGCCTAAGTCCTTTGAAAGATCAAGCAGCTTGTAACCAAGGTGGCGAGGCCCAGAGCAGGTGCTCCTTGAGACGAGGACAGCAGTTCGAGTGACGAACCGAAAGAATTGGGTCCATAGTACTCACTGCAAGAGAGTGCTACCTACCTTGTTGGAACCTGCTGTGCTGACCGATCATCAAGAGATTTTGACTACGGAGAAAGGCCGTGCTATATCATCTGAGGTATCTGCGGACCTCTTCCCAGACCATACGATTTCTGGAGTGTTGCGATATAATTTGAGACCGAGGAAAGACCCCGTAGTGCTGGAGAAAACTGGTTGAGATACCGCCCTGGGTTAGTGAAACGGAGAGCCAATGTGGCCAGGGGGGGATCAGCCATGCATTAGAGTAGTGACACCCGTCTTGGCACATGGTGAAGAAATCAGCGGCTTCCCAGGGATAAGAGCTCCAACGATTGTTTTTAATTAATTTCTGAAAGGGTCGATTTATCACTGTTGCTAAAATGAATAACAAACTGATCATTAGTACTATGGGGTTTGCTGTTGTTTTGGTGGTTATAGCAATAATCACCTGGTTTGTTGAAAAGGAGGCTCCTGCTCGTGAGTTTTTTGTTGCCACTACTCCAGTACCAGAGGATCACTATTACTATACGCTTCCCTATCAGGAGCAGAAGCACCGTAAATCGTACTTCAATAATACTTTCTTTCAGATGTTGCATCATACTCATAATGCTACAAATACTACTTACTGTTGGGTATGTGGAATGATACCTGCGCATCGAAAGAAAGGAGGAACACCTTTCATTCCTCTTCCTTTTTCACACAATGGTTCTTGTCAAGCTTGGTATACACTTTTGTTTGCATCTGGAAAACGTACAGAGGGCGGAATTCTTTTTTGCCTTAATAAAGTATGCTACCAAGACAAAGTTGGGTCTCCCCAAGCCAAAGGAACTAATGGAAATGGGAAGAGTATCAACCGGACAATGTTTCAATACCATATGTCTTCACAAATATAAGAGACTCTGACAAGAAAGAACAATTTGTGATTTCTGTTACAAAAACTAAAGCAGATTTATGTATAGGTAGCATTGGGCGAATTCCAGTGGGGATAAGCGATTGTACCTTGATTTTAACTATTGAGGGTGTAAATAATAGTAGTTTTACAGCTTCACATAATACATATTTTGTTTGTGGTAACTATGGATATTACCAACTACCTGTTGGGTGGTCAGGTGTGTGTTATGTATCTTTTCTATTACCCCCTGTGTTTTGGGCCCCTGCATCATATCACCGAGATTTTAAACTGTTCAATGACATCATTAAAAATAGATATAAAAGGACAATAAGTACAAATGAGGTAGACCAAGCGGACACTAGCCTGCAACAATATGTTGATTTTAATTTAGGGTTGTTCTCCTTTGTGGGTGCTGTGTTAAACAGTAGGAAAGTGAGACGATTGACTAGGGTTGTGGAAGCGATTACCAATCAGGAAGCTCTGGCTCTTGGGAATATTACCGAGGAGCTCCAAATTGCGAGGATTGTAGCGCTCCAAAATCGTATGGTACTAGATGTGATATTAGCTGATCGAGGTGGTGCATGTCGCATCATCAGTAGTAGTTGCTGCGTTTTCATTCCAGATCACTCACCTTCAGTATATGATGCAATATCTAAATTGCATAAAATTGCTGCAGAAATCCACACAGAGACTGGTACTTGGACTTTTTCTGGATGGTTTTGGGCTCTTGTTTCTGCTTGGGGCTGGAAACTACTGACTATCCTGTGTGTAATGATTGCAATATTTTTCACATGCTGTATCTGTATTCAGTGTGGTCCAATGTTCTGCTCCATGTGTATTACTGCTTGTATGCCTACCAAAAGAAATATTACAGAAATGAAAGCACAACACATGTTAGATAAGGAAATAGCTGAAATGATGAGCATAAATATACAAGATGAATATTTAGATTATCCCAGAAAGATGAATGTCTTCAGCTAATGCTGAAACGGTTGTCTGTTGTAATTTAATAGTGATTAGATTAAGCAGTAGCAGAAGACATCTTGTATTTAGCAACTATTGTGAACATTTCGCGGAATCCATTTTGTATTCATGGCAGCCATTTTCTCTGCTATGTGCTCTGTCCTACCTTTCTGTTAACTACTCTTGAAAATCTGTCTAGTGACAAGTTATATTTAGCATCTCCCACTTTCGCACATGCCCAGTAAGATCTGCAGCTGTTAGTAATCAGTAACAGACAGTAATTTGTCAACTAGTCCTTGAAAACTGTTAGCCCCTCCTACCTGTCGACTGTGCATTTCCATATGACCTTATATGTATGTAAGTCTTGCTTCTATAATTGTACCACCTTCTTTTAGCCCCAGCATGGGTATAAAAGGACCATGCTCTCTTAGTTCAGTGTGCTACTTCAAACATTACCGAAGTGTGCTGTTTGAACTGTAGTACCACCTCATGAGGTTTAATAAACTTTGTCTTTTATTTCAGTTTCTGTGCCAACTTCTTCCTATATGGTCTGAGGACTCTGTGCAGAGAAGGGCAAACCCCTTGCACTAGTAGGCCTTGCTGAGGCTTACTTCGACAATGGGACCTGCTGAGCAGTGACATACCCAACATCCTCTTAATCACAAACAGCATTATCGTCCCCCCACATTGACAGGGGAATCTCAACAGCCTACAAGATTGCTCAAAAGGACCAACTTCACAAACTAGGAGGAGGACTCACTATCATCTACAAGTAATCTGTCAAATGCACAACATCCACAGACACAGTTACCTTATTAATGTCACACGTGCTCTCAAAGCTGCAAATCTCAGAAAAGTCCACCCTCAATGGAACCCTCACCTACCGACCACTAGACCACAAGCCACCTCTTCCAACCTCATCATACACTGTCTTGCTCCACTCACCATATACTCCAGAGTCTACATTCTTCTTGGCAACCTCAACTCTCACCTGGAAGACCAAAATGACATTTGTGCCACAGTGGACCTTGAAAGCTTGGCCAACCTCTGTCTCACCCAAATTGTCTCGGAACCAACACACACCACAGGACACACACTGGATCCCATTTTCACGACAAGTGACAGCATTGAATACAGCTCCCCCAAAGGCTCACGTGGACTGACTATCATTCACTTCAAAATCAACAAAGCCCAAGATGACACACTTACAAAGTTCACAATGCCAAGCCACAGCTGGGCCAAAGTCAATGAAGCAGAGTCTCCCAGTGCCCTCAGCACAGATCAACCTAGCCCCACAGCCAACCTTGTCAAGTACATCAACAACTTCAAAAGCTGGATCTGGAACTGCACGGGCTCCGTCACACACATAAAACACAACAAGCATAGCAGATTAAACGTGCAGGACAGCTGGTACACAGTAGACCTCAAAGACACCGAACAACGCTGTAAACCAAAAAGTAACAGAGAGTCAGCCACTACCTCAACCACAGAGCTGCCTACAGGACTGCACTCAGATGCTAACATCAGCAAATAAGAGACACAAAATGGACCCAGTCAAAGGCACATTCTAACGACTGCAAGGATATCTTCTACATCAGTAATGATCATACCTTGCAAGCAGCCACAGTGAACAACATCACACTGCCACCCAACAACTCTACGATAACCTATTCAACTTCTTCCATAGCACAGCCAAAACATCTGCAGCAAATGTATGCAGCAACTCAACCCAGATAACTCATCACTCACCTACCCAACACCAACCAAGACCTCTGCCTCTGCAACTTCAACTTGGCATCATCACCAAGTAGGACCACCCTCACCCACATCTTTAACACCTCCATCACATCAGCAACTTACCTGGAGAAATACAAATGTGTGGAAATCAATAGCCTCCTTAAGAAGGCTACCCCAAAACCAAATCAACTGTGGAACTTTTGACCCATATCCTTGCTTCCCTCTCTAGCCAAAGAGACTGATGAAGCCTTCAACAAACAACTCACAACCCACCTTAAACTTCACCATTTTCTAGACAACACTCAATCAGGATTCAGAAAGTACCACTTCACTAAAACAACAACACAGCCACTGGTCACAATAGAATCATCCTAGACTGAGCAGAAACAACAGTTCTCATACTGCTCTACCTCTCCGCACTCTTCATCACTGTCTCCCATTACACCTTTATCAGAAGATTCCAAGCGATTGTCAGACAAGAATTCGCTCTCAAATGGATCGGTTACTGCCCCATGGGAAGAATTCAAAGGTTCACCCGTCACATCATTCAGCAACCACCTGATATGCAGAGTCCCACGTTGAATGTTTCTTAGCCTCATCCTCTTCAACATTCATATGACACCACTTGCAAACATCATCCAATCACAAAACATTACCTTCATCACCTAAGCCAATGACACCCAACTCATCCACACCCTGACAGACAAGACAAATAGCACCATAACCAACTTCACTAACTCCATAACCATGGCAGCAGACCAGATGTCAAACAACTACCGGAAGCTCAACTCAATCAAGACAGAAGCCCTTGTATTCTGCAACAAGACATCTACAAGGGACTCTGCCAAGTAGCATCTGGAGCAGCTAGGACCCACACCCACAGACCACACAATAAATCTAGGTATCATCCTAGACAATAAACTCAACATGATAGGCCAAGTGTGCACCTCCTGCTTCCACATCCTACACATGCTGCAAAATATCTTCAAATGGTTGCTTTAGACACCAGATGGACTGCCACACAAGCATTTATGACTGGCAGCCTAGACTACAGCAATGGTCTCTCTACACTAGCATCTCCAAACAACTACCACACAAACTCCAGACCATCCAGAATACGGCTGTAAGACTCATATTTGACATCCCATGCCCAAACCACATCACACAAAACCTTAGGTAGCTTCACTTGCTACCCATTCACGAGAAAAGATAATCCAAACTTCTCATGGATACATACAAAGCCATATACAACACAGACCCAGTATACCAGAACAACTGTATACACTTTCAACAACCCATCAGATACCTGCACTTTGCCTCACTTTCACTCGCACACATTCCCCACATCTGAAAAAGGAAAACTGTAGCTTTTTCATTCTCCCACATTGCACCCAAGACATGGAACAACCTCACTCAGTGCATCAGAAGCCCTTCCTCACTTTCTGATGTATGCAAGAAGCTGAAGGACAGGCTCTTTGTATGGGCACCATGGGGAGTAAACACCTAGACACCTGACCAAGACCGTGGATAACCTCTTTGGTGAGTAGTCTGCTATGCAAATACACATACCATGACATAACATTACAATTACCACTCATCTAAATATCCTCACACACATTGATCTTCATATATTTCTATGTATTTGCACAATGCGTGTATCATGGATGGAAATGTGTTCATGTCATAACCAAAATACAAAATATTTTATAATACATTCCACAGGATTGTGGCATGGTTCTTCTAATCATATTGTGATATTAATGTCTCATTGCTTTAGCCCTAGGTAGTTGGCAGGGCATGTAGCATCACAGCTACTATGTGGAGTCTGATTCTGACAAATGGTTTCCCAGGTAAAATTTCATTGTGTTTCAGAACAATGCTGTTGAGGATATGTGAGTAACGACAGGTTGGTGGCAGACTTGTTTTTACATATGTGTAAAAGGCATCATGTTAGTATTGACATGCTGGCAACAGAATATGCCCACCTTCAAGTAAGGACTACTTTAACCAAGCCATCATTATATGCATGCCAGTACAAAAACCTTCTGGGCTGAGTTTTGTGAAAGTGTGAGAGAGTATTGTCACTATCTTGGTCTCTTTCTACACTGACGTACTAGTAGGAAGTCAAGGTGAAATCAAACACCTCGGTCACACAGTGCAAGCTTGCTTGAGTGCTGTCTGCTTGAGTGTAACATAGGTTGTCTACAGGAAAGGGGAACTTCCAGTACAATTTACTATGGCTATGCAAACATCCACTCCATTGACACTTGTGATGTGTGCTATATAGGACAACACACATGCAGAGTGGCAACAATTGGGAGAAAAGATAATTTATCTTCCTATGTTGGGACCTGCTTTCAAGTGGCATTCATTTCAGGGCTATACCAAATCTACTATTGCTAGTTTTTAGGGATTTGCTACAAAGGCCTGGGTTTGTGCACATGTATTACCATTTACCACCCAGGGGAATTACCATTTACCCCCTTCATGCAAAGTAACACAAATCTGCAATTTGTCCTGATATGCCTAACTGTTAATTACAAAGCCAACAAAAATTCTATTTTGCTATAGTAACTCCCTAAAAGGATAGTGCATTAAGTGTGTGTTAAAGATGTATTGTAAACATTATCGAAATTCTTTGTAACTTTGGGTCTACATTATTTTATACATGCTGTACAACAGGCTGACATACACATAAATGTGCACTTGTCCTGCCAGATATACCAGCATTTATCTACTCATCTGAAACTAATACCGCATTGTAAATCCACATTGGCTCCCACCACTACTGTACAATGGTTGAGTAACCTTAAAGATGGGAATACTCATAGAGGCTGGTTGCCACTAGTAAACTTGATTAAAATATGAATAGCAGCCATACAAGTTAACATTATAAGTTAACCACAATGGGACTTAAAAAAACACGTAGGATGGATCAAAAATTGTAATCTTTGAATTAATTTTCATATTTACCATGAGAAGAGGCTTTAACATTCAACTCCTCAGGATTTATAGCTTCCGGTCCACCTTGAAATCAATATTTAGTCATTGTTAAGAGAGATTATTTTATACATTGAGAAATGTGCTTTATATATGCATAGTATGATGACATCTGATTGTTAAAAAAATTACTTATTATTTGGCATATCAATATATTTCCTAACAGATTTGCAGCTGTTAGGTACAATTGTATGTTAATATCTAACAGTTTAGCTGGCTATCAGGTTATGCAAAATAAGACTGAATAAGCCAAACATTTGTAACACCTACACTTTCTTAAAAATTATTAATTATTGAATCAGTATGACATAGAAACTGATGTGCATGCCATATATAACATAACAAAAATAATAATATCAATTTCCATTAAACCTATTTACATGATGAGAAAATAGTTATAGTTATTTGATTATGAAAACCCTAAATTTAACTTACAAACAGGCCCATTTACTTGGATGCCAATATAGTGCAGCAGATCCTCTCATGCGCAAACAATGTCTGCCCATAGGTGCGGAACTTGTTTCATTGTGTGTGCCACACCATGGATCTGGGATAAACTAAAGACAACACATGACTACCTATTTCTCCACTCATTTGGTAGATCTCCCTGTTCAATAATCCCTCCAGCAACCTGCAAACTAGGGAGATAATGTACTACATAAAATATCATTACCCCTAAGTCTTCAGAATCAAATATTGGACCTAATACCTGTCTATATCTCTTCTTTCCTGCTCTATCTGCCTCACCAGACATTTTGTGCTCTATAATAATGTACAGCCAAAAACAGTACTTGGAATAGTTAAATTTCCTGTCATCGTGCAAGCAGTACTACACCTACTAGACCTAAACATGTATGATGCTCTAACCCTAAGTGGCCACTTGTTTTTAAATACTTCCAAATAGAAACTATACACTTATTGGTAGTTGCATGAAAAAAACATGGTGCTTCTTGGAACACACCCTGTATTGCATTATGACGGATGGCTTTTGTGTTGCCTTGCATTACTTTGACCTTGTTGGCGTGGAAGAAGTCAGACGAAAATAGGACATTATTGGTTCTAATTGTTATGATGTTTTTCTTGTAATTTATATTGACTGCGATTAAACAATATATATTGTATTTTATTAATGATGTTTTACATGTATTTACATTGTAAGAGATGTTGTGTATGTTACCTATTAAATCAAATGTATTTGTTTTCGTTTTAGGTTGTTTTTAGTGTGTCACTCCATTATCTATTTGTATCTGAAAATTATGAATATACCTGATAAAAAACCTAAAACACACACATTATATCACAAATAGATGCATCTGAAAACGACTTATATTTTGTCTCTATTTGTTGATAACGTTTATGAGATCCCATGGTACACACCTACAATACATGATTGATCAAATAGGGTTACTGGTTGCAGGGTGTAAACACTGTTCAAGGAACAGCCACAATCCCAGATGGGTGAACCACAAAATTCTCAACATTTAACCTGTACTTCATCCCCAGTAGCTTGCCACAAAAGAAGTCTTAACTTAGATTGAATGTCTAAAGTATTCATGCAGCACCCAAGCGGTATGGAAGTGAAAAAACGACAGAAAACAAATTCCAGAATAATGTAGGTAAATATTGTTTTATATAATGAATTAGCTGACACCACAGCTACTAAACATTCTATAAGTAGAACATGAGTTATGATTTATAAGACTTTATTGGCATGACTGGTGCATAACAGATCCAAGTGCCAACCCCAGACTTCCAGTTGCATGACACCATGTCACGTCTAACAATATGGCCTAACACAATGTATGGCAAGTTGATACAAGAAGTGGAATGCACCCGGTAAGTGGTTAGGCTCCGATTTTGAGGAAGTGTGTCAAAAGTTGTCTGAAGAAAGTAAAGTCCAATAGGGCAAGACTGCAGGAGGTGTCGGAATAGGAAGCATACTCCTTGGGGAGATGCAGGATATAGATTGCTTCATTTGTACATAGTCTATTTTTTGGAAGTCTGAATACTCCAGTGGGACAAGAGTGGAAGTTGTAGCTGGCATGAGTTCTATGAGGCTGAATAGCCCTTTGGCAAGGGACTGCTGCTGCCGATTAGAACGTAGCTGGAGGTGCTGCAAAGTCAGTCAGATCTGCATTTGGACCTTGGGCATGTAGACAAGCAGTTGGTCTCAATCTCCAAACAGTTCTCAATAGCAGTGTTGAACAAATACATTTTAAGTAGGAACTGTGATAGTTTGAGTATCTGAGCACCTTTAGCACAAACACCAAAGGGCCAACTTTGGAGAGGTACTATTTGGGTGTTAGGACTCACTCAGGCTAGATCCAGGTCCCGGTTCCACAGGGCTGGACACTTTCTGTCCCTGAGGTTTTGACCAGGAGGAATGACAACTAGCCATTAAGGTCACCCTCACGGAGTCATGTGTTCAGCATGAGAACATGGTTGGACCAGCATGGCAGGCATCATTTTTCATGGAAGGCTTCAGGCAGCAATGCTATCCTTCCAGGTACAGCAAACCAGTTGTAGGAAAGTACCATCTTGCCTGGCATGTTACCCCCATATTTCACTGTATATATATGTTGTTTTAGTCTATGTGTCACTGGGACCCTGCCAGGCAGGGCCCCAGTGCTCATAAGTATCTGCCCTGTATGTGTTTCCTGTGTGATGCCCAACTGTCTCACTGAGGCTCTGCTAACTAGAACCTCAGTGGTTATGCTCTCTCTGCTTTCAAAATTTGTCACTAACAGGCTAGTGATTAAATTTACCAATTCACATTGGCATACTGGTATACCCATATAATTCCCTAGTATATGGTACTGTGGTACCCAGGGTATTGGGGTTCCAGGAGATCCCTATGGGCTGCAGCATTTCTTTTGCCACCCATAGGGAACTCTGACAATTCTTACACAGGCCTGCCAGTGCAGCCTGAGTGAAATAACGTCCACGTTATTTCACAGCCATTTACCACTGCACTTAAGTAACTTATAAGTCACCTATATGTCTAACCATCACCTGGTGAAGGTTGGGTGCAAAGTTATTTAGTGTGGGGGCACCCTGGCACTAGCCAAGGTGCCCCCGCATTGTTCAGGGCAAATTCCCCGGACTTTGTGAGTGCGGAGACACCATTATACGCGTGCACTGTACATAGGTCACTACCTATATACAGCGTCACAATGGTAACTCCGAACATGGCCATGTAACATGTCTAAGATCATGGAATTGTCACCCCAATGCCATTTTGGCATTGGGGGGACAATTCCATGATACCCCGGGCCTCTAACATAGTACCTGGGTACTGCCAAAGTGCCTTTCCGGGGTCTCCACTGCAGCTGCTGCCAACCCCTCAGACAGGTTTCTGCCCTCCTGGGGTCCAGGCAGCACTGGCCCAGGAAGGCAGAACAGAGGATTTCCTCTGAGAGAGGGTGTTACACCCTCTCCCTTTGGAAATAGGTGTCAGGGCTGGGGAGGAGTAGCCTCCCCCAGCCTCTGGAAATGCTTTGATGGGCATCTCTGCATAAGCCAGTCTACACCGGTTTAGGGATCCCCCAGCCCTGCTCTGGTGCGAAACTTGACAAAGGAAAGGGGAGTGACCACTCCCCTGACCTGCACCTCCCAGGGGAGGTGCCCAGAGCTCCTCCAGTGTGTCCCAGACCTCTGCCATCTTGGAAACAGAGGTGTTTGTAGCACACTGGACTGCTCTGAGTGGCCAGTGGCAGCAAGTGACATCAGAGGCTCCTTCTGATAGGCTCTTACCTCTCTTGGTAGCCAATCCTCCTTCCCTGGTAGCCAAACCTCCTTTTCTGGCTATTTAGGGTCTGTGCTTTTGGGAATTCTTCAGATAATGAATGCAAGAGCTCACCAGAGTTTCTCTGCATCTCCTTCTTCACCTTCTGTCAAAGGATCTACCGCTGACTGCTCAGGACACCTGCAAAACTGCAACAAAGTAGCATGATGACTACTAGCAACCTTGTATCGCCTAATCCTGCTGGCTTTCTCGACTGTTTCCAGGTGGTGCATGCTCTGGGGGTAGCCTGCCTCCTCCCTGCACCAGGAGCTCTGAAGAAATCTCCTGTGGGTCGACGGAATCTTCCCCTGCAACCGCAGGCACCAAAAGACTGCATCACTGGTCCTCCGGGTCCCCTCTCAGCACGACAAGCGTGGTCCCTGGAACTCAGCAACTTTGTCCGAGTGATTCCCACAGTCCAGTGACTCTTCAGTCCAAGTTTGGTGGAGGTAAGTCCTTGCCTCCCCATGCTAGACTGAATTGCTGGGTACCGTGTGATTTGCAGCTGCTCCGGCTCCTGTGCGCTCTTCCAGGATTTCCTTCATGCACAGCCAAGCCTGGGTCCCCGACACTCCTTCCTGCAGTGCACAACCTTCTGAGTTGTCCTCAGGCGTCTTGGCACTGCCTTTTGTGACTTCGGGTGGACTCCGGTTCACTTTCCTTCCAAGTGCCTGTGAAGCTAGCAAGGCTTGTTTGCGGTCTTTCTGCGTGGGAAAACCTCTGTAAGCTTCATCGCGACGTGGGACATCCATCCTCCAAAGGAGAAGTTCCTAGTCCTCTTCTTTCTTGCAGAACTCCAAGCTTGTTCTAACAGGTGGCAGCTTCCTTGCACCCTCAGCTGGCATTTCCTGGACTCCTGCCCACTCTCGACACTTGCGCGACTATTGGACTTGGTCCCCTTGTCTTACAGGTACTCAGGGCCGGAAATCCACTGTTGTTGCATTGCTGGTGTTTGTTCTTCCTGCAGAATCCCCCTATCACGACTTCTGTGCTCTCTGGGGGTAGTAGGTGCACTTTACACCTACCTTTCAGGGTCTTGGGGTGGGCTATTTTTCTAACCCTCACTGTTTCCTTACAGTCCCAGCGACCCTCTACAAGCTCACATAGGTTTGGGGTCCATTTGTGGTTCGCATTCCACTTTTGGAGTATATGATTTGTGTTGCCCCTATACCTATGTGCTCCTATTGCAATCTACTGTAATTTTACACTGCTTGCATTACTTTTCTTGCTATTACCTGCATAATTTTGGTTTGTGTACATATATCTTGTATATATATCTTATCCTCATACTGAGGGTACAAGTTGAGGGTTGAAGAGACCAGACTGAAGCTTAAACAGCAACAGCTGGCCTTAGATAGGGAATACCTGGAGAAGGAGAGACAGTGATTGGGGTTAGGACCCCATGGTGGCTGCAATAGCAGTATTCCTGATAGTAATCCTGTTAGAGAGCATGATTCCAGGAATCTGCACAAGATAGCCCCCCTTACAAGGAGGGGGATGACATAAACAAGTGGTTTGCTACACTTGAGAGGCCCTGTATGGTACAAGGGGTCCCTCAAAGGCAGTGGGCTGCTATATTGTGGCTATCTTTCACTGGAAAGGGTAGGGATAGGCTCCTTACTGTTAGAGAAAGTGATGCTAACAATTTTGCAGTTTTGAAGGATGCACTCTTGGATGGATTTGGCTTAACCACTGAACAATACAGGATTAAGTTCAGAGACACCAGAAAAGAGTCCTCACAAGAATGGACAGACTTTGTAGACTGTTCAGTGGAGGCCTTGGAGGGGTGGTTACATGGCAGTAGAGTTTCTGACTATGAAAGCCTGTATAATCTTATTCTGAGAGAGCATATTCTGAATAACTGTGTGTCTGACTTGTTACACCAATATCTAGTGGACTCAGATCTGACCTCTCCCCCCCAAGAATTTAGAAAGAAGGCAGACAAATGGGTCTGAACAAAAGTGAACAGAAAAGTTCAGACAGGGTGACAAGGATGGCAAGAAGAAGGATGGTAAGTCTTCTGACAAGGGTGGGGACAAAAGTAAAACTGAGTCTTCACCAGGCCCACAAACATTCTCTGGTGGGGGTGGTGGGTCCAGATCCTCTTCCAATAATCAACCTAAAAAGCCTTGGTGTTATTTGTGTAAAGTCAAAGGCCATTGGACAACTGATGCCAGTTGTCCAAAGAAAAACACCAAACCTCCCACTACCACAACCCCTCCTGCAAATTCTAGTGCCCCTAGTAATAGCAGTGGTGGTGGGAGCAAACCTACTAATAGCCAATCCAAGGGAGTAGCTGGGCTCACTTTTGGTAATTTAGTTGGGGTTGGTCTTGTTAGGGAGACCACAGAGACTGTGTTAGTCTCTGAAGGTGCCATTGATTTGGCCACCTTGGTTGCTTGTCCCCTTAATACGGATAAGTACAAGCAACTTCCCCTAATATATGTTGTTGAGGTTCAGGCCTACAGGGACACAGGTGCCAGTGTTACCATGGTGATAGAGAAACTGGTGCACCCTGAACAACACCTACTTGGTCAGCAGTACCAAGTGACAGACGCTCATAACAACACTCTTAGCCACCCCATGGCTGTTGTGAATCTCAACTGGGGGGGGGGGTTACAGGTCCAAAGAAAGTTGTGGTTGCCTCAGATTTACCTGTAGACTGTCTACTAGGGAATGATTTAGAGACATCAGCTTGGGCAGAAGTGGAGTTGGAGGCTTATGCAGCAAAACTGGGCATACCTGGGCATATTTTTGCTTTGACAAGGGCTCAGGCCAAAAAGCAAAAAGGACAGGGTAACTTGGATCCTAGAACAATGGACCAAGTGCTCCCTAAAGCAAGGGGTAGCAAGGGTAAATCCCTACCCACTATCCCTCCCTCTACAGATGATTCTCCTTCTGAGGAAGAAGAATTTCCTTCCTGTTCAGAACCTTCACCAGATGAGCTGGCAGCAGACACTGCTGAGCGTTTGGGTGGAGGGGGGCCTGCCAGGGAGGAGCTGAGTGTGGCACAGCATACCTGTCCCACATTAGAGGGTCTCAGACAGCAAGCTGTCAAACAGCAAAATGGGGATGTCAGTGACTCACATAGAGTTTACTGGGAGGACAACCTCTTGTACACCGAGGCAAGGGACCCAAAACCTGAAGCGGCCAGGAGATTGGTCATTCCTCTGCAGTACAGAGAGTTCCTCCTAACTCTGGCTCATGACATTCCTTTGGCTGGGCATTTGGGCCAGATCAAAACATGGGAAAGGCTTGTCCCCCTGTTTCACTGGCCTAGGATGTCAGAGGACACTAAAGATTTTTGCAAGTCTTATGTGAACTGCCAAGCCAGTGGCAAGACTGGTGGCACACCAAAGGCTCCCCTTATTCCACTACCGGTGGTTGGGGTCCCCTTTGAAAGGGTAGGGGTTGACATAGTTGGCCCCCGTGACCCTCCTACTGCTTCAGGCAATAGGTTTATATTGGTGGTTGTGGACCATGCCACAAGATATCCTGAAACAATTCCTCTAAGGACCACTACAGCTCCTGCAGTGGCAAAGGCCCTCCTGGGAATCTTTTCCAGGGTGGGTTTCCCTAAAGAGGTTGTATTAGACAGGGGTAGCAACTTTATGTCTGCATACTTGAAAGCAATGTGGAAGAAGTGTGGTGTAACCTACAAATTCACCACTCCTTATCATCCACAGACTAATGCCATCTTGGAACCAGAGGTGTTTGTGGCACACTGGACTGCTCTGAGTGGCCAGTGCAAGCAGGTGACGTCAGAGGCTCCTTCTGATAGGCTCTTACCTGTCTTGGTAGCCAATCCTCCTTCCTTGGTAGCCAAACCTCCGTTTCTGGCTATTTAGGGTCTCTGCTTTGGGGAATTCTTCAGATAACAAATGCAAGAGCTCACCAGAGTTCATCTGCATCTCCCTCTTCACCTTCTGCCAAAGGATCGACCGCTGACCGCTCAGGATGCCTGCAAAACCGCAACAAAGTAGCAAGACGACTACTAGCAACCTTGTATTGCCTCATCCTGCCGGCTTTCTCGACTGTTTCCAGGTGGTGCATGCTCTAGGGGTAGCCTGCCTCCTCCCTGCACCAGGAGCTCTGAAGAAATCTCCCATGGGTCAATGGAATCTTCCCCCGGCAACCGCAGGCACCAAAAGACTGCATCACTGGTCCCCTGGGTCCCCTCTCAGCACGATGAGCATGGTCCCTGGAACTCAGCAACTTTGTCCAAATGACTCCCACAGTCCAGTGACTCTTCAGTCCAAGTTTGGTGGAGGTAAGTCCTTGCCTCCCCACGCTAGACTGCATTGCTGGGTACCGCGTGATTTGCAGCTGCTCCGGCTCCTGTGCACTCTTCCAGGATTTCCTTTGTGCACAGCCAAGCCTGGGTCCCCAACACTACTTTCTGCAGTGCACAACCTTCTGAGTTGTCCTCCGGCGTCGTGGGACTCCCTTTTGTGACTTTGGGTGGACTCTGGTTCACTTTCCTTCCAAGTGCCTGTTCAGGTACTTCTGCGGGTGCTGCCTGCTTCTGTGAGGGTTCCCTGACTTGCTGGGTGCACCCTCTGTCTCCTCCTCCAAGTGGCGACATCTTGGTCCCTCCTGGGCCACAGCAGCACCCAAAAACCTCTACTGCGACCCTTGCAGCTAGCAAGGCTTGTTTGTCGTCTTTCTGCATGGAAACACACCTGCAAGCTTCATCGCGACGCGGGACATCCATCCTCCAAAGGAGAAGTTCCTAGTCCTCTTCTTTCTTGCAGAACTCCAAGCTTGTTCTAACAGGTGGCAGCTTCCTTGCACCCTCAGCTGGCATTTCCTGGGCTCCTGCCCACTCTCGACACTGTCGTGACTATTGGACTTGGTCCCCTTGTCTTACAGGTACTCAGGGCCAGAAATCCACTGTTGTTGCATTGCTGGTGTTTGTTCTTCCTGCAGAATCCCCCTATCACGACTTCTGTGCTCTCTGGGGGTAGTAGGTGCACTTTTGCTGTACGAGAGACATTATCATTTGGCTAGTGAGGCGATATTTCTTCACTAGTTGTTCTTCATTCTGCTCAAAGAGTCTAGTTTTCTGCTTGTACATTTTTTCTTTCCACTATTTGCGAGTTCTTCCACAGCAAATAGACACCGCCAGGTTTTAATATTGTCATCTCCATAGTGCTCTGGAAGGAAGCAAAGTTCTGTTACTTTGGGTGGATGGTTCACTGAATAGCCCAGTTTTTGCCCTAGCTTTTCAGATGCGCTATTTTTTCACGCACTTCTCTTTGGTGCTGTATTGCATATCTTTGCGTGGATTTTGTGAGTATTTTTAGCACCACTTCTCATCACTATTTGCATGTTCCACCCCACCATACCAAAAATGCATACATTATTTTCTTTTCAGTGCAGACCAATGCAAAATCCCTCCTGCAGTATGCGTTCATTGGAATCTGGAGCTTAATGTTACTTGCTTTGCAAAGTTAGTTGCTGCGAGCATTTGTGACGCTTTGCATCAGGTGTGTGGCAGCTCAAACGCTTTGAGAATCTGGGCCTAGGTGCTCTGGTTAATCTATCTTTTGAAATATTAAGCAGTAGTAAAATAGTACAACGTTTCTAAAAATAAAAATTATGTGCGAATTCAAGTTGACTAGTTATAAATGGTTTCTTGTTCAACCCTGGCATATGATGGCTTTTGGACACATGTCAGAAGCATATTTGCAATTTTGAGTTTTTGGTTAAACAGGCATGCACTTTTTTCTCATGTTCACTCTTCCAATGAGAGAGACTATTCACAAGGTCTGAATAACTATTCCTCATGGTGCTGTAATTGGTACTTCTTAGCTGAAATGGGTCTAGTTTATTCTACAATTAACTATCTGCTGGAGATAATTGCAAACATACACATTCACACATACCAAGTTTAAAATGTGTGAAAAGACTTGGGATGCATCATTTTTTTAGCAATAATCATTGTGTCTCAATCAACTAATCAAAATCACTAGTTACTTGACGACCACACTCACACCATAAAAGGTACTTGGATCCAGTACTGCACTGCATGACCCTAAAATCCTAAGACTGGATTTAAATTATTTCTTGTTAGCTTAACTGATTTGTGCTGCAGATTCATTTATGTTCTTGATTTGTCAAATGTTTTAAACTTTATAATGTTTTAGGTTTTGAATGAATAACAGTGTACAGGTAGATATAAGAAGGATATTTTAAGGCCAACGGCTGCTTCCTTGCAGTGCAATGCAGAGTAGGCACATTCTGAAAATGTATCACTCTTTGTGCAGTCTGTCTGTTCTGGTGCCATTTGGGAAAATATTGAGCAACCCAGGTGCTGATTGCTCAGCATATCAGGTTATCAGTCTGCTCAATCTTGCTAACTGAACTAACTTGCACCCAATAAGATTAATATTCAGAACCAGTAGTAAATGAAGTTTTAGGGGACGTTCAATCAATTTTGTGTGAAAGCTTCATCTTTTTCATTACCATACTATGAGATGTGAGAGGCTGGGTGAGTAACACAGTTGGGGAATGTTGCCTGGGACAGCATGTTGGAGTACAGTCTATTAATGTGCACTCAGGGTTGCGCCCTGCACAGACTAATCACCACCACCACCACCCTCATAATGAGGTTACTAACTAATTCTACGTCACCAATATGGAGAAACTAATTTATTCTTGTGGTTGATGCTTTGATTCCTATCAATGAAACCCAATTATGAAACAGAAATATGAAATCCCAGGACAGGAAAAAACTGTCTTGGTGGCATGAAGACATCTAGTAATGTCACCCCAGAGATTTCTAGAAGCACATGCAAACTTAGACGTTGAATTAGGAGCATACCGAAAGGCTTGTCACAGGTCATCATTATGTCATATTGGCAAGTCCTAGACTTTCACTTTACTTCTCAGAGCCGTCTAGGAGTTGCTGTCCCTATTAATTTCAATTCAATCTGTTAAGGCAATAGGAGACAGGGCAGCATGCTACCCTCATGCCAAAGTATGCATGGAGAACTAGGACCAGAACCATGTCATGTGCCACACATAAGCACTCTAGCAATACTTTCAATGTTCAGACAGTCCTTGGGGCTGAAGTACATAACACTAAGACAGTCCTCAGTGCATGAGCTCAGTCGTTAAGACCCTGTATTCAACCTACAGAAGTTCCTCAGTAAACAAATAGGGTGCAGGAGCAGAAGCACAATCTCAACTCTTAGGCTTTCCTCAGAGAGCAGAGAGACATTGGATAAAAAACTGAGTATGTTCAAACTTTAGGCATTCTTCAAAGCACAGTCACATGAACTCTTCAGAATTTCTCAGTGACCAGACCATCCCAGAGGGTGAAAGAAGTAGGTATGCCTCATGAATTCCTTAGTGCACTAGCAGCAGCTGAAACAGAAGTGCCGTTCTTAGTAAATCAATACATACATCTAGAATCTACATTAAATCAAAGTTCATTATCATATGTTGGACCGGTCAGCTTTTTCAAGATGTATGCAAATAAACTGTCCGGGTGTACAACTCAAAGGAAATATGGTATGTTCAAAGTACTACACTAGTGACACCTTGCTTTAAAGCAGCTATTGTGAACCTAATATAGGAGGAATACATTTGTGAGTTTTGTTGAATTGTATTAGCAAGATTTTCTGAATAGACTATTATCTCATTATGGGTTTTGAGAGTACTAGATTGATGCTATTGGTGTGGGAATCAGAAGCGCATCAGATCAGCACAAAAAATTCTGGCTTCAGAAACATGCACAGCACATGAAGTCACACGTTACATTTCTAGACTCAGACTTTCCATTCCTCTGATGGCTATGTGAGAATTACTACTGAGTTGGTGGAGTTGTAAACCCTGTCGTTACTAAATCCACAAGCAATTGAAGTTTTGAAATGTGCTATAAAAATGGCTAATATTTCTATTATTTGAAACTTCAACTATATATTATTATACTCTAATGAGTGATTAAGCTACACATGCCCCTAGAACACACATCAGAGTTTCCAGAGCTCATACTGTTGTTGGAGGTGGTACACAGACACATTTTTAAAGCATGTGACCATACTGGTTCTGAAAAGGAAACTGCAACACAGGCACCACCCAGGTCAGTCTTTAGTGACTGTGGTCTTATATTGCTCAGCCTAGCCACATGATGGTTGTGCCTGATCATATAGATGTTGTTCTTGGGGCATTTTAGGCTGTGCTTGAAAATGTGATGACTATACACAGGTATGTGATAATTCTAGGCCTTATCTATGATGGATCTGTCTCTAACCTATGATGGCTTTGTCTTTGGAATATTTTGTAAGCACCACTGGTGGACTCCATTTGCACTTTAGTTAAAATATGGGTGATATCCTAAGAGGGTTATCTACTGGTTAATGTTTTTAATTATTTTGTTTAAGTTTAGTTGTATATCTTTATAAATGTCACTTCCTGTGATGATACCAGGATATGCAACATAACTTCCTGTGATGTCACTTCCTTTGATGTCATAAGGGGAAGCCAGCATGTCAAGCTCACTTCGGCTACCCTTGGCATTGCGGTAAATTGTCGTTCAGGGTCAGGATGCAACAATAATGACTTATCAAATTTGAATTCTGACATCTTTGCTTTATAGTCAGTGACTGTGTGTGTCACAGGTCACCGATTATATTGAAATAGAGATGGTCATTCATTCAGAGATTGCAGAATTCCAAGTATTAAAAAAGATTTCCAGGCTGTTCTGACAGAGCTCTATGGGAGCATGTCAGTGTAAAGTGTACTTTGTGCTCTGAAGGGAACCAGGGGACACAGCGTCACGGGGTGTGTGTAAAAGAATGCTAGATTGAGTGCCTGCAGCCCATTTTGTTTTGTAACTTGGGACAGGGAAGAGAAGCCATGTTACCTATGGCTACCCATTATTTGTCTGCCCCTGCATAGCAGATGAAAGCAGAAGACAAATGATTTTAGGCATCATACACAACATAAAGTTATTCATGGGTAAAAATGAATAACAGGGCTCTTTATTACCTGGGGGTTCTGAGTAAAATCATAGACAACTCAAGCTTTGCTCTTTGTAAACAACACCCTTGTAATTTTGTAATTCAATGTTAGCCATCTATAATTTTATATGTTTTTTAATATTAATTTGATAATTCACTGCTGTGACGTAGCAAAGGCTAGATCTTAGTACTCACTATTGCTACCTGTTGCTACACCATAAAGCTTTTCCAGGCTGTTTTGGCTTGGCTCTGTTAGAGCCTGTCAGAGCAGTGCTAGAATGGATAGAGCACTGCTTCTGATGGGGAGGAAAGGGAAGACACAGAGAGTCACAGTGGCAGTAGGTCAGTGTTAGACCTGACAGCCTTAGAGTGGTCATCTCCCAGCTTTTTGCCTGCCTCCTCCACTTTTCTGACCCTGTTTTTGCGAGCTGTAGGACTCTGCCCACTTCACCACTACTAACCAGTGCTAAAGTGCATATGCTCTAGCCCTTAAACATTATAGCATTGGTTCATATCCAATCGGCATATTTAATTTACTTGTAAATCTCAAGTAAAGTGCAATATATGTACCCAGGGCTTGTAAATTAAATGCTACTAGTGGGCCTGCAGCACTGATTGTGCCACCTACATAAGAGGCCCCTTAACCATATCTCAGGCCTGCCATTGCAAGGCCTTTGTGTGCAGTTTCGCTGCCACTTAGACTTGGCATATTAAATTGCTTGACAATCCTTAAACACCTCTTTTTCTACATATAGGCCACCCATAATGTTGGCCCTAGGTAACCCTTAGGGCAGGGTGCTATGTAGGTAAAAGGCAGGACATGTACTTTTACATGTCCCAGTAGTGAATAACTCATAAATTTGTGTTTCGATACCGTGAGGCCCTCTCCTTTCATAGACTAGCATTGAGACTGCCCTCATAAACTTTTGAGTGATAGATTCTGATCTGGAAGGAGGAACCAGGTCATGTTTAGTCTGGCCAGAATGGTAATAGAAAATCCTGCTTAGTGGTGAGGTTGGATTTTATATTACCATTTTCGAAATGCCACTTTTAGAAAGTAAGCATTTCTCTGCACTTAATACATCTGTGCCCTACAGCCTGTCTCCAATCCACGTCTGGTCTGTGCTGGTTGACAGCTCCCTTGTGTATTTCACCCAGGCTACCACAAACAGAGGACACTCAGTAACATCTGGATTCATCTGCATACTAAATGGGTCTTCCTGGACTGGAAGGGTGGAGGGCTTCAACTCACATTTCAAAGGCCAGTGGCCTGCCCTCACACATAGGACGGATAACCCCCACAGGGACCCTAGCAGACAGGACTGGCTGAAAGGGGAACTTCTACATTTTAAAACCGCCCTTTGAAGTCTCCCCCACTTAAAAGGCATTTTTGGGTATATAAATTGGAACTCTGACCCCACCACCTCAGACACTTCTGGACTTACACCTGCATTCTGTCAGAAGAGCAGCCTGGCTGTTCCAAGGACTCATCTGGACTGCTTTGCTGAGAAGGAATGCTGCCCTGCTTGTTGCTCTGCTGCCCTGCTGCCCTGCTGCCCTGCTGGTCTCTGATTCTGCTGGAAGGACTCTGCTTTCCTCCTGAAGTGCTCTCCAAGTGGTTGGATTGAGCTTGCCTCTTGTTTCTGAAGTCTCAGGACCAACAAAGACTTCACCTCTTCAAGAAACTCCTTGTGCGTCGAAAATCGATGCAACACCTACAGAAATTGATGCAAAGCCTCCATTACAGCTGAGAAATCAATGCACAGCAGACCAGAACGACTCAACACCAACTTCCTGACTGGAAATCTGATGCAGCACTTGCCTTCGAATGGAAAATTTGGTGTATCTCCTACCCGATCTATACAGCTCCAGCTCCTTCTTCCAGCACATCAAGGATTTTCAACGTATTCTCCCTGGGTGTCAAAATATCCTGACATCCCAGAGAGGAGCTAAGACCATTCCCGAAAAATGAGGCAAACCCTTTTAACTGGGAAAGAAACTATGCATCATCTGTGCTGTGACAGAAAATCCAAGGCAACACCTTATTTTTCCACGCACCTCCTCTTCTGTGGTCTCCGTGCATCGTTATTTTGGATGCATCACAGGCACCGTGTGTAACAAAGAAACAACTTTTGATTTCTAAGGATTGAGACTCTTTCAAATATTTTAAAAGTGATATTTCAACTTGTGCTTATTGGATCTTTGTTGTTTTTACCTTATTTTATTCATATAAGTATTATCTATTTTCGTAAGCCTGTGTGGTGTATTTTTGTGGTGTTTTCACTGTGTTACTGCATGAGTTATTGTACAAATACTTTACACATTGCCTTCTAAGAAGTTAAGCCTGACTGCTCAGTGCCAAGCTACCAGAGGATAGGCACAGAATAATTTGGATTGTGTGGTGACTTACCCTGACTAGTATTGCAGTCACTATTTGGACAAGGGTGTATACCTCTGCCGACTAGAGAACCCATTTCTAACAGTCATGTTTTTTTTAATTGGGACAGGGAGGAGAGGATATGTTGGGTGTGCTTCCACCTCTGAGTAGCAGTTGAAAGCAGGGGCAGGTGGTTTGGGGTGGCCATACCTACATACATTTATGGATGAGTAAAATCGAACTACAGGGATGTTTTTCAACTCAGTATAGAGAACTCAAGCTGCACTCTAGTGATGTCACTCAAATCCCCTCAGTGAAAAGAATCCCCATTATTCACTGTTACCTATTTATAATTCTATATGTATATATAGCTCTCTCTGAGATTATTTTCATGGACAACTCGACTTTCACTTTTCAAATCTATTTAATGTCACTAGGAACCTCTCAGTAAAAAAAAAATGCCCAATATTCACTGTTACCCACCTATAATTCTATATTCAAAGCCATCAACATTTATGTCACAGTTTACTTAAATATTCTGGGAAGTACACAAAATGAAGAGATACCCTATAAATTGGCATACGCTTGCTATGAAATGATGGTTAAACTACATTGTATATACATCCAAGAGCAGACCCAAGTTATTGGTTTTACACATATGTTTGTGGTTTCCTAAAGTGACTGCATTCTGGAAGGACATGTTAAGTGCCATTATCCATTACAGGGTTTCCTCTACCATGAGGTAGTAACAATTGGTCTTAGACCTTGTGGCATTTCTGGGATAATTAAGTATGACAGGCTTTTTATTGTCCAGTGTGATCCACCAGCCAAGTAGTTTGTAGCACTCTTTTATACAAAACCTGAGAATTCTGATATTGCCCACTTGTATTGGACACCTAATTGGACATATACAATATTTTGGCATGGAACGTCTTAACTCCACTTGGAGGATGTAATGTTTGTTTTTATATTTGGAATATAATGCTTGATTTATTTCAACTACACACCTTTATCATGCCCTATGACATTGAAAGTGCTGGGCCTGTTTGCTTCTAGTAAGTGTTGTCACCTTGGTCAAGGGTAAATGGGCAGTGTCACGTATCTGGTCAGCATGTCAGAATGGGGAAAGATGATTATCAGGGTTTGGGATATCAGTGTATTGTGAAAGGTGCTGAAGACTTGTGAAAAAGTGCACATTGAATATTTCTTACAGTTTTGGGTGGGGATTTGGGGAGCTTCAGTAGCTGAGCCTACATTTGGTCACTGCCAATGTTTTGTGTATTAGGAATTCGTTGCTCAAACACTCAAAACTATTTTTAAATAACAAGCAAAATATAACTTAGTATCTAGTTTTAATCAATAAACATAGGTGTGATATGTTTGTCTTAATGTCATTCCAATGCATTTAAGTGTCAGTTAAAGAATGTACAATGCACCTTTCCTTTTTCATCACCCCCAAAGTATATTATACAAGGTAAGTGAAAGCGGTGTGCTGTGTTGTTTTATTTAATGGTTGCCTGAGGATTATATCAGCCAAAATGTACGTAAACCTTTGCAAAATAGACACAGTGCCTGGCATACAGCTGATAATGATATATGAGGCTATATTTAATTTCTACTAGGTTTGGCAGAATAAAAAATAAGCCACAACAGCCAACATAATAGTTTAAAGTAGCAAGTACAGTTTGAAATAAACATGTTTGTTTATTCAGGAGTTGTGTTACCTTCCACTTTCCCCACAACTTCTGAATTATTTCTAAATTATTGAACAATGCATTTATTTAGGAAAAAAGAGAAGAATATTTAACACACGAGCGAGAAGAAAATTCTCATTATTCTCTGAAGGAATGCTAACTTTAGCTTTCAGGTGAAAGCTATAAATGCTACGGAATGGCCTAAGCACAAGCAAAATGTTCATTGCACCCATGTAATCTCAGGTAATATTAAGACGTTTATGTTACTCTTGTGTCTCATAATAATGCCATTGTGCCATGTTGCTTAAACAACGAGTATGGGTGAAATAAATTGGGTTGTTGGTTGACACCCACACAAGTCCGTCACACCAAAGGTCAGTGATAAACTGGCGATAACAAAACATCCACCGTCATGCCAACAAAAATACGGCCACACTATCACGACCCACAAATCCACGCGGCGGTCTTTCAACCGCAGTATTCCATTGGCGGTACACACAGCCGCGCTCAAAATACACTCACATTTACAAAACACTACCACATTGGACAATTCCAAATACACACACCTGATACACATACACACACCACTCCCACACACCCAATATAATATAAAACACACACCCACATCACCCACAAACCCCGACAACCACAATTGCGACTGAAGGCCAGAGAGAGACACTACAATCTACAACCAAGCATCCACAGGCACTCAACACCATCATCCACATAACATCCACGCACCTCACACAACACACCACTAAATATCACCACACATATCACAACACACACCACCCCACACATCACCCACACCACCCCATGGCACAGCAAAGACACCCCAGGTTCTCTGAGGAGGAGCTCAGGGTCATGGTGGAGGAAATCATCCGGATAGACCACAGCTATTCGGATCACAGGTGCAGCACACCTCCATAGCTAGGAAGATGGAGCTATGGCGAAGAATCGTGGACAGGGTCAACGCAGTGGGACAACACCCAAGAAATGGGGATGACATCAGGAAGAGGTGGAACGACCTACGGGGGAAGGTGCGTTCCTTGGTCTCAAGACACCTCCTTGCGGTTCAGAGGACTGGCGGCGGACCCCCACCTCCTCCCCACAACTAACAACATGGGATGAGCAAGTCTTGGCTATTCTGCCTCCTGAGGGCCTCGAAGGAGTAGCTGGAGGAATGGACTCTGGTAAGTCAAACCTTAACTACTATATCCCCCACCCTACCTGCATGCCATCACATACCCCCACCCTTGTCCTCACCCCCATCACTCCTACTCCTCACAAATGTCCCAATATCACAAACCACACATCCCAACACCAAGCCCTGCATGCAACACCAAAGCATGGACACCCATCACCAATGCATGGCCACTGCACATACCCACACACACCCCTAACCAATTATCACACAAGGTCCCACACAAGAATACAAGCACTGGGGCACAGGGCCACCCACCCATTGCACACCATGACATACACAGATTCAATAATCATGCCTTTACACTCCTGCAGCACCCCTACCCAACGTCACCGCACAGGAGGGTCCACACATATCCACACCACCAACAGAAGAGGCCCACAGTGATGACAGCTGCTCTGTCCAACTGGATCTAGACGACCAGTCCGGCCCATCTGGGACCTCGGGACAATCGGTTCCCCTCACACTGGCACAGGCCACTACAGAGCTTGTCCCCTCTGGAAACACCAGCACAGTACCCACCCAGCGGGCCCATACCTCTGTCCCCAGGACACAAACATCAGCAGTGTGTCCACCACTACAGGGAACCCAGGATAACCCACTACCCCAACAACAACAGGGACCTGGGGGCAGTGGCAGTGGGCACACCGTTCAGGGGACAGAGGCCCAGGGAAACAGGGGAACTGGGAGGCCTACTGTGCGACAGGGGGAGGACAGGCCCAGGGAACCCACTCTCCACGAGGCCCTCTTCAACATCATGGGAGTGTACCATCATTCCCAGGAGACGATGGCAACGGTACTGGCCAAGTTTCAGGAGACCCAGTGGCTGCAGAAGGAACAGTATTTGGGCTTCATGGAGGAACTCAGATCCATCAATTCCACCCTGGGCACCATCATAGGGGTGCTGAAGGAAGTCCTCAACACCAGGATGGACACTGTGGCACAACAAGGGGCCCCTGACACTAGCCTGGACGATGAACTGCCCACCTCCACCACCTCCGCCAGCGCTAGTGGACAGGAGGCACCGCCACAGGACCACCACACCAGCACCCCACCCCCTGCAGAGGGAGAACCACCCCGCAAGTGGTCCCTGAGATCCAGGACAAAGACAGAGAATGATGCCAAGACCCCCAACAAGAAATGAGACTGCCCTGAATGTCATCCTTTTGTCCCACCTTGTCACCCTGTCCATCCTCAAACTTCCCCAGCTCCACTTCCTATGCCCCTTTGGACAATGCACCTGTGAGACTAATAGACTGGACTCTGCCATGGACATTCCTCCACCATCACCCCTCACCATTTTACAACCCTCTCCAATATTGAGCACTTAAATAAACACCCTTAAAGCACAAAACAATCTGGAGTCTGTCTGTGATTTCGAAATGGTGTATTAGCAATTAGTTACAAAATGCTCTTTCAATTGTAATGTCAACATACCTGTGTCACACAGCTCTAGTCCATGAGGAAACAAAGCAGATGTCACACAGTGGGGCCCACATCTGTGAAATCGTAAGGGAAAGTGACAACTCAGTGAACATACACTGGGTAAAAAGGACAGACAGTAGAGAGGTAGTAGTGTTAAAGTACATGTAGTGGGCAGGTCTGTCTTCTTACCTGTGTCTCACTGGAAGTATTGCAGGATCACCGAGTTCCTGTTGTCGATGTCCTCTTCTTCTGCTTCCTCGTCTTCGCTGTCCACAGGCCCCTGCCTTCAGCACGGAGGAGTTGGAGAAACTCGGGAATGGAGACCGCCCCCAGTACACGCTACTCTATGCTCCTCCAGACAAACAGGTAAGTACACTGTGAGCATGCTGTATGGGCAATGCCTGTGTTGAGTGGTGTGGATAAAAGATGGGGGAGGGGAGAATGATGCGTGCATGAAACGACGGTGAGTGCATGTGCCACATGGCAAGGATAGGGATGCGGGCCAATGACTGTGATGGTGCAGTTGGTAATAACTTCTCTTTTTCCCCATACAATTCATGTAGGTCAGTGCCCACCAGAAGAAGGATATTTGGCGTGCCATTGCCAAGGATGTCCGGATCCTGGGTGTCTATCACAAACGGACCACCCACTGCCGGAAAAGATGGGAGGATATTCGCTGCTGGAGCAAGAAGACGGAGGAGGCCCAGCTGGGGATGGCCTCCCAATGTGGGAGGGTTGCCTGACGCACCATGACCCCCCTGATGTTCAGGATCCTGGCGGTGGCGTACCCAGAGTTGGATGGGCGCTTGAGGGCATCACAGCAGCAACAAGGGGGTGAGTACACTCTCATTCTGCTGATTCAGTGCACAGTGGAGGTGTCTGGGTGGGGGAGGTGGGCTTTGGGTTTCCCTAGGCCAGGGCGAGTGTGCTAATTAAGTCCCTTTTTTCAGGCAGACCCTGTGGCACCCCACCCCACCTGGGTACAGTGCCAACTACACCTAGTCAGGCTCCTGTGACATCCATGTGTGCAGATATCGGCCATAGCCTTGTAGGCCATGTCCCAGGGATTGAATAGTGGACTCCAAGTGCACAGCGTAGTGCAGGGGGCTTCTGTGTCTGTCGTGTCGGCCAACGGTAGCGGTAATGCATGCACTCAACATGTCTTTCTTCTGTCTTCCCCCGCTTTTTGTGGTCTCCCTGTACATGTGTGCATTAGCATCATCAGGTGGAGGAGCAGTGGCACCGGAGCAGGAGGGAGCTGCATCCCACATGGCCCTGGTGGGCGACACTACGGAGTCTGATTTCACCAGTGGGACGGAGGGCGAGGGGAGCTCCACGGTGCAGACAGGAGCTGACACCAGTGATACAGACTCGTCCTCTGATGGGAGCTCCCTTGTGGTGGCGGCCCCATCTGTGCCCCCCGCATCTACAGGTACAGCTGCCACCGCCCCTCCAACACCGCCCTTCCAGCAGCCCCTCAGCCTTTGCCCCGTGCCCGCTCACCCAGGAGGGTGGGCATCTCCTTCGCCCCAGGCACCTCAGCCCCTGCCCTGTCACCCCTGCTGCCCTCAGTGAGGAGGCCATTGACCTCCTCAGGTCCCTCACTGTTGGGCAGTCTACCATTTTGAATGCAATCCAGGGTGTAGAGAGGCAGTTGCAACAAACCAATGCATTCCTGGAGGGCATTCATTCTGGTCAGACAGCCCTTCAGCGAGCTTTTCAGACTCTGGCCTCAGCACTGATGGCAGCCATTGTCCTTGTCTCTAGCCTCCCCCTCCAACTTCCTCCACCCAGACCCAATACTCTGTACCTCAGCCTACCCCAAGCACACCATCAGACCAGCATGCATACACCTCAACACACAAAGGAAGCAAACATAAGCACCACACATCCCACAGTCACTCACGCAAGCACCACACACATGCAGATATAGCAACATCCACTGCCTCCACTGTGTCCCACTCCTCCTCGTCTCCATCCTCCCTCCCAGCCTCGTCTCCAATCCCACCTGCATGTACTACATCTACAGCCACTACTTCCATCACCAGCACACCCACCACCACACCCCTCTAACATGCAGTCACCACCCCACTACCATTCACACATCCCCTGTGTCCTCTCCCAGTGTGTCTGTGACGCCACCACCCAAGGTACACAAATGCAGGCACACACCCACCCAACAGCCATCCACCTCACGACAGCCTCCAGCGCATGCACCTTCACCCAAAGTCACCAAACGTACACCTCCTACAACCACAACCTCTTCCTCCACTCCCAAACTCCCTCCAGCTACCCGTCCCAGTGTTCCTAAGAAACTTTTCCTGTCCACCCTTGACCTCTTTCCCTCACCTCCCCCACCCCGTCAGTCTCCTAGGGACCGACTCTTCAGGTCCCAACTTAGCACCTCAGCGTCAACATTGGCGGGACCAGTGGTGCCAGTAATCACCGGATTCTGGAGTGCACCAGGCAGCAGGGCAACCAGTGTGGCAAGGAGCCACAGAACGGACAAGCCCCCCACCTGTGAAGCATCAAAAGTTGACCAGTGCCTGGCGGGAGAGGGGGAAGACAACAGCCACCAAAGCCGCTCCCAGGGGTACAGGTGGGAGAGTGGAGTTAGCTGCGACACCTTCCAAGGTGGGGAAGGGGCAAAAGAAACCCGGCAAGTCTGGGAAGATCAGCACGGCAGAGAAGACCGCTATCAGCCCCGCTGTCCAGGAGCCGGCCAGCAGCAGCCCCGCTGCCCCAGACAGGACCCCAGCATCAGCCCCGCTGCCCAGGAGGCGGCCAGCAGCAGCACCGCTGGCCCAGACAGGACCGCCAGCAGCAGCCCTGCTGCCCAGGAAGCAACCGCCAGCAGCAGCCCCGCTGCCCAGGAGGCGACCGCCAGCATCAGCCCCGCTGCCCAGGAGGCGACCGCCAGCAGCAGCCCCGCTGCCCAGGAGGCGACCGCCAGCGTCAGCCCCGCTGCCCAGGAGGCAGCCCCGCTGGCCCAAGACAGGACCGCCAGCAGCTGAAGCACTGCCAAAGACACCGCTGCCAAAGACACCGCCACCACAAGCACCGCTGCCAAAGACACCGCCACCACAAGCACCGCTGCCAAAGACACCACCTCCACAAGCACCGCAGGCCCATGAGTGCCAAAAGCTCTGACGCTACTGAGGCTGCCACGAGCAGGATGAAGCACTCTGGTCACCAAGCCCCCTCCAGAACCAGTGGAGATTGACATCCACTACCTCTGTCCCTGGCAGGATGAAGCACTTTGGGCACCAAGCTCCCTCCAGAACCAGTGGAGCTTGACATCCTCTACCTCTGTCCTTGGCAGGATGAAGCACTCTGGGCACCAAGCCCCCTCCAGAACCAGTAGAGATTTACATCTGCTACCTCTGTCCTTGGCAGGATGAAGCACTCTGGGCACCAAGCCCCCTCCAGAACCAGTGGAGACTGTTATCCACTTGAGAGACTGTGGCTTTTCACTCCCCAGGATATAGCAGTGGGCAACCCACCCACTGTAGAGACTTGTGAGACTGTGGCTTTGCACTCCCCAGGATATAGCAGTGGGCAACCCACCCACTGTAGAGACGTGTGAGACTGTGGCTTTGCACTCCCCAGGATTGAACAGTGGGCAACCCACCCACTGTAGAGACTTGTGAGACTGTGGCATTGCACTCCCCAGGATTGAACAGTGGGCATGGGGCCCCCTCGTGGATTTGGCACTGTGCACTCAACCGGCTGAGGTGCCCACCCTTTCCCTTCCCCCTGAGGTGCCTGTTTTATTTCTGTCTGATGCCCCTGCAGTATTCTCTCTGTCATGTTCGGGTATCTTGTGTGGGCCTCGCCCATGCAGTGTGGGCCCAGTGGCCCATGGACCTTAAGGGTGGAATCCCTTGGACTAATATTCTTGGTGTATATATTTGTAAATTGTGTATGTATATTATTGGACTACTGAATTTGATTATATTACAATCGTTCACCTCATTTCCTTTTGTCTTTGCATTCTTCCGGTGGGGTTGGGGGGTGTAACTGTAATCTATCATGCTTTATTAGTGTGTGTGTTGTCGTGGGTGAGGGTGGGGGTGGGGGTGTTGCGTGTTGCGTGTGTGTGTGTGTCACTGTTTTTTCCCTCCCCCCTCCCCTGTGTCGTAGGTGCAGTACTCACCGTGGTCTCCGCCGCTGGCGTTCATGCTCCTGGTAGAGGAGCAAGAGATAAAGGCTGGAAAAATGTGGAGCTCTGGTTCCATGGCGTCCTGGTTCCTCGTGGGGTGTGCAGAGGTGAGCATTTTCCCTTCGAAGTCCTGTTTCCACTGTGTTTTTTTCGCAGTGAATCCGCCCCGGAAAAGGGGGCGGATTGGTAGGTTGTGATACTGTGGGCGGTACATTGTCTCCCGCCTGTCTGTTGGCGGTGACCGCCGCGCTGTTTGTTTGTACCGCCGTGGCAGTGAGAGTGTTAAAGTGGCTGTCTTTGTTGGCGGTTTCCGCCACAGTCGTGATTCCATTTTTTTTCCTCCGGCCTGTTGGCGGTCTTACCGCCGCTTTAACATCGACCGCAAGGGTTGTAATGACCACCTAAATCTTATGCTCCTCAGTTGTTTCTCCTCATTCAAGCATGCGGGAGACATCTCTGACATCATCATCACATATAACATTGATCCCATTTGTTTTTTTTGTAAAGATTTTTTTATTGAGTCAAATACAAGAACATTAACTTAACATTGCCAGGACAGAGATATGCAGTTGTGAATATATATGCATAAATAATATTGTACTTATAAATGCATATTAAACATGGAAATGAATTAGGCATATACAGCAATATAGTATCAAAGACTCCAAGTTTGAATAAAGAAAGCAGAAAGAGAAAGGGAGAGGGAGAAGAGCTATAGGGATAGAAAAGGGAATCAAGTGATAACCATGTGGAGAGAGAGGTTATAGACATTAGTTACAGTGAATGTAAGATGAAATAAGTATATATAACAAGAAAAACAGGAAATATATTGAAATTTTTAAAAAGGAGGAGAAAAATCATTTTCCTTCGCAGTGCGTGACAGATAGTTACTTAATGGCAACCATAGCTGATGATGTTTGAAGAAAGTTCCTGTTGAATCAAGCTTGTAGCTGTCAAGTCTATGATGGTAACATACAGAATTCCACCACTGTCTGAGAGGAATGTTCTCCGAAGATTTCCAGTTAGAAGTAGTAATAGAGATTGCAATAGAAAGCAAAAGATTCTCATAGGGTAGCGTTGCAGAGCAGTCCAAGGCTTACTCAAGGGAGGTGGTGTGGGCTAGTAATCCCCATTCACGAGCGCACAAGCATGACTCTCAATAAATGAATATCCAGTCTGTGCTTTTTCTTTTGAGAAAGTAAAAGTACATTTATTATTCACACACACTTCTCATTACTATGCAATAATCTACAAATATATACAAAGTGATAGAATCACTCTGGGCAAACATTATGTAATCTCTCAGGTCTCCTCAAGGGAGAATATAATCCAACAATCCCAGTTCCCCCCTTGCGATATTTGAACATTTTGACAGTATTCAACAGTACAGTGCAATGATGACACCTACATCTGTGATTAAACACCTCCATCTTGCCAAGAGGTGGCTGTGAGTATCATTATTCAAATTATCATAATCAGGGAACATATGAAACCAAATTCTAACATTATAACCATCAGGATTACTTTTGGATTACTCCTAATTGAGCATAAAATAACAGTACAATACATGGGGCCGTACCAACCTACACCTATGGAAGGCACCCTTGCACAAATAGGAACAAAAGTTCACTGAAGCTTGTGCTTCATATATCAGTCCAACCCTTGAGGGGTTATCTCTCATGTGTCCCACCCTACCTAGGGTGGGGACACCAACCGATGTTGGGAGGAGGCTGCGCTGCTCCTGCAGCACCCCCTGTCTCCTGGTACTCCTTTGGTGGTGGCCCCATCTCCCTGGGACCGCCACAGGTGTTTTGGGGGCTCAAATGGCAGCCCCTGCCCCGCAAAGCATGCTGGGGCAGCTGCATAACTGATGAGCGGCTCTCCCGCTGAGCTGGGGAGAGCCGCTGTGCCTCGCTCTGATATTTCTTTTTCGGGGGTGCCGGTCCCACACCAAACATGGAGTCCCTCGTTGGAGGGCAGCCCAGAGAGCCCAACCCTGGCTGCCCCCGCTGGCTCCCCGCATGGCCAGCACCGCCGGGTGCTGCCGCGGGAGCCGGCCTGCTGCTGCGGGAGCCGGCCTGCTGCTTTGGGGTCTGCCCCCTCCAGCGGGCAGACACAGAAATGCTCGCAGCCGGATGGGCCGCGCAGGGGAGTGAGGCGGCACTCCCTCCTTCCTCCTTGTATCCTCGGGCCCCGGGATGGGGTCTGGGCCCCTCCTCCTCGTGGCGGGGAGCGCGACGGCACTCCCCTAGGTCGTCTTCTTCTCGGGCCCCAGGATGGGGCCCGGGGCCCCTCCTCTCCTTGGTGGGGAGCGTGATGGCGCTCCCTGAGGCCCTCCTCTGCTCGGGCCCCGGGATGGGGTCCGGGTCCCCATTTGGCCATCTTCACGGGGAGCACGACGGCGCTCCCCGACTTCCCTTCTGCTGGGGGGTGCGCAATGGCGCCCCCCCCATTCCTTACTTCTTCACGGGGAGTGCAACGGCGCTCCCCGGCTTGTCTTCGCCACTGGGGGCCCCGGGATGGGGTCCGGGGTCCCTTCCCACAGCGGCAGGTTGGTGCGCGACGGTGCCCCCCCCATCTGATAACAAAAAATGAACCAGGCTTCACGGGGCCCCGGGATGGGGTCCGGGGCCCCTTCCTCTGCTGAGAGGGGGAGTGTGACGGCACTCCCCTTTGCTCCTCTTCCTCCTGGCCAGCCCCCAGGCCCTGGCCCACCCTGGGGGCACAGTCTCAAGCAGCTGCGGAGCTCCACGCGCTTCGTAGCTGTTTTCCCAAAGGTCGCCATCCTTTGTCTTGTGATATCTCGGGCCCCCAAGGGCCGATTTTCATCATTCTTGTGTCGTTCCACTCCTGGTGACAAGCCCTTTCCACCAGGAGCACTCTCCTTAGGCCTCCTGGCCTGGAAGAGTCTCAGATCATCAGGGAGCCAGTCCCAGACTCCCTGCACCAATCTTTCCTCTGGGTTCCCTCTTTTCCTTCTGGGCAGCTCATTCTCCTTGCGCTAGCCCAGTCCTTCTCCCAACTAGTCCTCTGGGGGGGTAAGGGGGCCAGCTTGCCTGGCCCTGTCATTCGCCTCGCTGCCCTGGAATCCTTCAGGGGCAGAGTCCTCCCCCAAGGGCAGTCAGGAGGTTCTTCCTTCAAGTTGTCCATGACGCCTATCTGCAGTCCCAGTGTCCAGCAGTGAAGCACAGCCAAAAAGAGAGAGCTCTCCCCTGTGCAGGACCTTTTAAGTGGGGGTGGAAGTGTCCAGCAGGCCTGCACCTCTGGCTTATCCAGATGTGCCACATCACTTCCTTGCCCCCGTCCCCTCCTTCTTGCACAGTCTTCTGGGATAGCTCAAGATGGCATCCTCCAGGAGTTAGTTGCCACATGTGCTCTGAAAGTCTCAGCCCCTCCTCCCTGGCATTCCTCGCAGGACTTCCCCAACCTGCTCCAGGCACGGAATGACAGCTGGCTGATTGATGCAGGGCCCTGCTCCAGCAACTGGACAGAGCAGTAATTGGCCCTAATCCTGAGCTGAGTCAGAGAAAGATGACATCCCTGGATGACCCATAAGTTGTACAACTATGCTCTTGTAACCTACTGCATCATTCTTTTCTTACAGGTTACAGTGTACTTTGGTGTGACTCTGGTCTCGGTGGACCCCAGAGAACTGGAGTTGCACCCTAGGGCCTCCTTTCCTATTGACAAACAGTGGAGTATCCCCCCAATGCAATTATCTTAAGCACCCTGACATTGGCATTGAACTGGGTGTCCCTACAGTGAAAAGACAGTCAGCACACTGACTCTCCCTCACATGTATACACCCCTCTCATGAGACCTACTCCAGGTCACCACCCACTCTGCATAGTTCCTCCTGCACCAGGACTACCTAAGCACAGTTCTTGGGCTGTACACACTAGGAGGAATCCTCCTCCCACAGCCCTCACATGGGTGCACATCCATGCGCACACATGATCACATGTAACCTGCCCAGGGCCTCCTGCCCTTGCTGCGCCACAGCATCCTTTCCTTAGCACGGCGACACCAGCGGTAAACATGCGCAGTCTATTTTACCATGTGTTTATTGTGCAGGAGTCACCTCATAGGAGGCTTCCACACAGTAAACAGTCAAAAAACAGGTGGTCAAAAATCGAAAAATCAGGGCAGTCCTGATGGTCAGAACCGTCCTCTAACATGCATCAAGTCAGTAAATTGCAGAAAGAGAATAATAATGCCTCTAGGATGTGCCCGTTGGATAAAGAGGGGAGAGGTAGAAGGCAAGCAAAGGATTGAAAGTATTACTGTTTGAAGGAATACAAGATGTTAGAGCCTTCTGAACCTTCTGGAATCCCAAAAAGGCAAAGATTAGTTCTCCTATTTCTATTTTCTAAGTTTTCAGTAAGCCTTTTAAGTTGAGCTATGCCCTTGGAGATCTGAGGATTGACAGTGTTACAGTCTTCAAGGTTACTGACTCTCTGTTCCAGAGTACAAATTAGTTGTTCGTGTTGGGACCATTGCTCCTCAATACATTGCAAAGAGGCATTATTGTCCATCATAAAGGGCTTTAATGCAAGCAGTTCCTCCATGACATCATCTAGAATAAGATGTGTAGGTGATTTTGAGGGAGAATCAATGTATTTTTTGGGCACTTGACGGAGGAGGTGTTAGATGGGTTTTTTTCGCAATTGCGCCAGCAGCAAGAGATGAAGAGGCGCTATCCTTTAAAAAGTCTGTAGCACTATCCATTGTTAAAGCTGATGGTAGAGAAGATTTAGTTATATGTGTGCACACACCACTCAAAGAGGATTATTAGAATTGGAGGAAGAGGATGACTTGCTACTCTGAGAATTATGTGGTCTCCCCATAAAAGCCAGCAGCAATTTGGTAATAGCAAGCCAGCAATGTGAGGTGATGATTAAGTTATATTACGATGAGGAGCTGCTGCGAGAAGTTTCCAACAACAGAGCAAAGCATAATGAAAAATATATAAATAGAAAATCCTAAATTATTCTCTCAGAACAGGCATGGCAGAATACCACTAAAACAAAGCACTTTACTGCACATAGTCAAACAATTGGTGACTATTTCTAAGGGAACCTTCTGAAAAGGAAAAATCCCCTCCCTCAAAGGAAAGCATTTACCATGTTATGAAGAGCAATTTGAAAGAGTTTCTTGAAAACAAGAGCTGCCAGTGAGTACTGAGAGTTGAAAACCTCAGCTAAATGTGTTTGAAGAGAGAGGTCAAAAGTTCAGCTGACTGTCAGAAGGTAATAAATATTCCATTGCAGGGGAAATTAGATTTGTAGAATGACATCCAGGCAAGCAGTTAAATGTCAAATAGAAACTTCTCTGTGAAAGTTTAGGTTTGTGCAGAGGTTTATGGAGTGAAATGCAAATGATGCAGATAAATAATTACCTCAGACCCTCACATGAAGTCTCTGAAATTACTTCAAAACTCGATGTCTCTGTAAGATAAAGGCATATTTACGCAGCAGCAGAGCTCCAGTGCTCAAAAATGCTGGAGAAATGAATCATTTTGATGTGAAAACATCTCCTTTCTTCCAGGAAGTGCTGAAGCCTCACAGAGATCTAAAGAGCAGCGCCCATCTTGTGTGACCTCCAGCCACACCCCAATCCCATTTTTATTTGTTGATTCTACTCAAACAAATCAGTCCTTAGATCCTGGGATGTATAATGTTATAATATTTAACACATCAATCAGTAAAACAACACAACAGCACATATCCTAGTCACCAATCATAGCCCTTCACTCCACAACAGCCTTTCTTGAACTTATTCAAATTCCTTTACTGTCGCTTCACATTGTCTTTCACTTGTTCCACAGACCATTAAATAACAATCTAGTTCTCATTTCAGAGATGTCAGACCTCATTACAGAGTCAACACATAAATATTCTAACATTTTCCCTTTGTGACTTCAAATTTTTGGACAATGCCAACAGACATTAAACAGTTCTGCCATTAAAAACCTCAATGGGCATCACTTGAGCCAAGTTGACCCGACTGACTTGATTCACATACCCTTTCAGGACAGTCAGAATGATCACATCAATTGTCAGACTCCTTTCAGGAGCCACATGGCTGATAGATTCTACTGGACCCTGACTATGGGGTGTAAGGTCACTTGCCACTTGTGTCTTGGGGGTACATCCTACTGTGGAAATACAAACTCGGCCAAGGTCACACTTTCTACTTTTGACTTTCAGGGCAGCAAAGGTAAGGAGTCAATGGCCTCTCTGGGAGTCAGTGTGGGAGACAAAAACTCAAAGATCAATCAAAAGACACCCTAACATACCATCTACTCCACTGCCCATGTTTTTGAATTAAAACATTTTTAAGTAAGCCCTCACACATGCACCCAGGTCTCAAGCTTCATCCTCAGGTTTTCTCATTTCTAAAAAATGATTGTAATGTTAAATGGGCTTCCTTCACACGAGGGAGCACCTTGGCACTCTTATTTAGGTAAGAAATAACTGATAATCCTTACATTGTAGTTTAAAAACCTACTGTATATGTTAAAAAGTATGTTAGCTGAGTACGGAAGAGATTATTAAAAAGTGTAATATGGGGTGCTTTGGAGGACTGTCTTGTGGAGGCAATACATATGTGGCATTTACCAGGATCTGGGTCCCTACCATGTACAGACACTGCCCATACATTCATACACACTACATTCTGCACAATCAAAATGTATACTTGCTCAGATTATGTAGTAATTGCTTTTTGCCTTGATGTGGGACCTGTAGTTTAGATACAAATAAAAAGGATAAGCACACAGGACACAATTTTAAGTTACATTTTAACATACATGTTAAGGACTGGCAGTGCTGTATACCACTCATTATTGCATGGTAGATGTGGCTTGTGGCACTGCAAAAACACATGTGAACAAACCATGGTAAAATGAGTGCAATATAGTGCTCAAAGCAGCTCGTATACACCTACAAATTCATAAAGGGTTTACCCAAATTCAGGGAATATATTGCCACATTAAGGCAGTACTGTGATCCCGTTTAATGGGGAGATAGTGCAAGAAAGCAGAATGTGATTCATCATGTTCTCAGTATCTCCAAGGAGTTTGCAGTGTACATCATCAAATGGTGATCTCCGCCTTGCATTTACTTGTGAACATGACCCAGATCAGGAGGAAAAGAGAGATGTTACTGTAAGAACGTAGGCATGTGAAACCAGGACACAACTTCAAAGGTAACTCGCTTTCTTTATTCATAAATCCAGTTCTTTCGTAGCAAAAACATCCCGACCTCCGTCTCTCTCCCAACCGTCATTTACCACTCCTCTCCATTCTCCTCTCGCTCACCATTCTCATTCATCTCCTCGCGCACACACCACCAGACATTCTAACACTCACCTTCTCGCGCTCCCAACCCGGAACTAGGATATAACACTTCTCCCTTCTTTAACCAAAACAACAGTAACAGAACATAAACATTTTTTTTTTTTTTTACATGCAAACTAATTACAACTAACTACGGTATTTTGTAAAATAGATACTTCACAACAAGTTATAGTCTTTGAGATATGACGGAGGTTTGACAGATCTGTTCGATCTCCTCACATGTGAACTGCACGGCAACTCTTCCGCGATATCCTTCCAACTACTTGAGTCTGAGTTCCGTGCATCCTTCCGACCACTAGAGTCTGAGTTCTGTGTGGAGACTCCAATGGCCTTCTTATGAGACACATTCCTACACAAGGAATTGAGATTTCCTTTAAATCTAACAATTCTATTCAAATTCCAAACTCTATTATCATCTGTTTTCACAGCATTAGTAAACAACTTCACAACCTTCATGGGACCAGAGAGTTTTCTTTTTATCAAAGGATTTTTGATAAGAACATAATCACCAACATGAACTTCCGTTTTCTTCACAGCATGAGTTTTATCAAAATTAATTTTACTCTTCATCTTCTTTGCACACTCCCTGGACCTCCACTCATCATTCACCATCATCCTACCCCTGCCATCAAGTAAATTATTAACCCAAGAAGGTTCCAATTCAGAATTTCCACGCCTACCTCGAAACAGAGTAAAAGGGGTTTCTCCTGTAGACGTGTGAGGGGTATGTCTATAGAGATAAACCTTTTTTAGCACTTCTTCCTTCCAATTCAATTGGTTATCTTTTGCAATTGAGATAGTTTCTTTGAGAACCCGATTGAAACGTTCCACCATACCATTACCCTCGGGATGATACAACGAACAGAGTTTGTGTTTGACACCACACCCATGCAAAAACTCATTCATTTCTCCTGAAACTAACTGCACTCCATTATCTGTGAGAATGGTAGTGGGTAAGCCTTCTTGAATTATTAACTTCTTGATAAATTTTATCACCTTCTTAGTTTCGATACTCCCAGTAAAATTTACCTCAGGCCACCTTGAAAACATATCAATAACCACAATCACGTATTCAGTCATACCGCCACTCTGAATGGGTCCTAAGATATCAAGTGCAATATCATGCCACGGCCCTTTTGGAGTTTCCTTAGTGATCATGGGTTGAACACGAGGTTTCAAAGCTTTTTCACTCACCGCACACTGTAGACAATCTCTAACAACCCTTTCAGCTTGCATGTCCATTCCTGGCCACCAATAGGAGGAACGCAACCTCTCTTTGGTTTTAGATATGCCCATGTGACTATCGTGAGCCTGATTTACTAATTGACTCCTCACACTTCTAGGAGGTACCAACCTCGTACCTCTCAATAACAACCCATCAACACAAACCAATTCATTTCTCACATTCCAAAATTCAGCACTTCCCCCACAACTTTTATTTTTAATCCTCCAATCCTCTTGTATCAACTTGATGACTTCCTGTAGCACCACATCTCTTGAGGTTTCTTCACGCCATTTGACCTCAGGGATTATTTCAAAACTGACTTCACACACTTGATCAAAACATTCTGTATCATCACCCTCCAGACCTTCACTCTCATAGTTCCTACTTTCTGTAGAAACTAATCTAGATAAAACATCAGCCGACAAGTTATGAGAACCAGGGACATATTCTACAATAAAATCGTATTCCTGTAATCCAACAATCCACTTAGTGATCCTACTAGAGACAGAATCAATTCCCTTAGAGTAGAAAACTTGACATAAAGGTTTGTGATCAGTCCGCACGACAAAAGAACCTCCCCACAAAAACTTTTTTAACTTCTTAATTGCCCAAAAAACTGCCAGTGCCTCCCTCTCGATCACAGAATATTTGCTCTCAGCACCTCTAAGACTCCTAGAAATGAAGACAATGGTATTTTCAGGATTTAAACCACCTTGTTGTAAAACTGCTCCCAACCCTTTGTTACTGGCATCGGTCGTCAAAATAGAACGCATATTGGGATTAAAATTCTTGAGTGCAGGCGCTATCACCAGAGAATTCTTGATACTACTAAATTCCCTTTCACACTCATCATCCCACTTGAAATCAGTACCCTTTTTTAGCAAACTTCTCATGTTGAAACATGAACTGGCAAAAATTCCTGACAAATTTACCGTAAAATTCAGCCATACCCAGGAATCGCACTAGTTCCTCCTTCGAAGTGGGAGAAGACAAACACCGAATAGAGTCAACCAGTTCTTTCTTGGGTAAAACACCCCCACCAGAAATAGTGTGCCCTAGATAATCAATGGCCTCCACTCCAAACTTGCACTTCTCTGCCTTTATAGTTAGACCACTTTCAGTTAACTTCTTAAGTACCTCTCTGAGTCTTGTCATATGTTCTTTGAAGTTCTTACCATAAGCAAGTATGTCATCTTGATATATACATACTCCACACAAACCTTTCAACACACGTTCTATCAACCTTTGAAAAACAGAAGCAGCAGAGATCAGACCAAAAGGTAATCGTACAAATCTGAAGGTGCCATATGGAGTAATGAAAGCTGTGTAGTTTCTACATGATTCATCTAGTTCGACTTGATGATAAGCCGACGTGAGATCTATTGTAGAAAAAAACTTAGCTCCTGAGACTGTAGACAGCAATTCCGTAATGTTAGGAAGCGGATACCTATCCACAACAACACACTTGTTAAGCTTGCGGAGATCCACACAAAGTCTGATCTGGCCATTCGCTTTCCTTGCAATAACAATAGGGGCCAACCATTCTGTGCCCTCCACTTCTTTGATTATTCCTTGATCCTTTAGTTTCATTAACTCAGTTTGAAGATCATCCCTTATGGAAAAAGGTACGCTCCGTACTTTGCTGCAAAAAGGAACAGAACCAGGAAACAATTTGATTTTGTGTGAATAACCTCGCATGCAACCTATCTTATCACTAAATAGATTTCTGAAGTCTTGACGAAGAGTGGAAATGAAATCTGGAACCACATCAGTGTTATTTACTTCTCTCACACCCGGCAGTTCCTTAAGAACAATAGAAGGAGAACTGTTGGGGTCAAGCATCACTCCCAAATCTTTTTGATGCCACCAGCTAATTATGCTATCCCCTTTTTTTGAAACATACACCTTCCCCGTAGCAAATCGTTGAGCATATTCCAGTAAACCTATGAAATAACCATGTAGTTCTATGGGTTCTCCACCATAAGCGCATGGTCTGATGTCAGGTTCGAAAAGTTGAACTTTCCCTTCTAGATGTTCTTGATACAGTTGATTAGATATTATTGTTATTTTGGCGCCAGAGTCAAAAAGCATTAAGGTTCTTGCCCCTTCCACTATTACGTAATCTACTGGACCCTTAACTCTGCAGTCAGAAATCTGTAAAACAATCTGACCACACTGAAAGTCATCAAGCCTCTGAGTTTCATCAAGGTCAATATCAATGGAGGCGACAGACTTCTTAAACTTCCTTTGGTTGCATACCGCAAAAAAATGACCCTTCTTCTTGCAGTACGAGCAGTAAGCTTTAGCAGCCGGACATGATTTATCATTGGCAAAATGTCCTTCTTTGCCACATCTAAAACATCTTTTATTGTTAGCAGACCCTTGAAAGGAGTTATTGGGTCTATTGTCTTTCCGCACTACAGACACTTCCTTGTACTCTTGTTTCTTCATGACATCAACACACTTTACCGAGTGTTCAATTCTCTTTGCAAGTAAGATGACCTCATCTAGATGTGGATCATCTAACAACCATAGTCCGTCACGTACTTTATCCATTTTGCATCCTAGCATGAATTGATCACGAATTTGTTCATCCAAAGTAGAGCCAAACTTGCATGAGGAGGCCAAACGTCTCAGGTCTGTTAAGTAATTCTCAACTGTTTCTCCTTCAACTTGTAGTCTCCTACCAAAATAGTACCTCTCCAAAATTGTGCTGATTTTCGGTAGATAATGTAAGTCTAATTTTTTAATACAAATTTCATATTCATTTAAGGCAATAGAATCAGTGTCAGGAATATCTGGAAGATGGTCAAAAATCTCTTGACCTTCCGTACCTAGGCAGTGAAGTAACAAAGCAGTCCTCCTTTCAGTACTAAGTGATGTACCACAAACTCTAGAATATCTTTCAAATACCTTCTTCCATTTGCTCCACTTTATTGGAGGATCTCCAGGAGTGGAGAGAAAAAAAGGTGGAGCAGCAACATTCTGCATTGTGTATGGAGAAACAAAAAAAAAATATATATATATATATATATATATATATATATATATAATTAGCTAGTGAAAAACTAGACGAAAAGATTTGTTTCTGACAACCTTGTGAGGCAGTCGCAGGAGAGACGGCACGCAAGAAGGAACGGCAAAAAACTGCGTGATGGCAATGAACTCCGAAATTAGCACTTCATATGACTTTCAACGATAAGAAACAGAATTATCCTGGAAATGGGAAACACTGAAGGATTTGAGTTTTTTTTTAAAAGCATGAAAGTTGCTTTAAAAAATGGGCTAGATATGCGCTGGCATCAGCATGAGAATCGCCCTGACATCAGCAAGCACTTCAGTTGACTTGGTAACAGTGAGTTCAAGAGCGCAATCTGCGCTCAAATCAAAAATGTGAAAGACGAACGAAACACGTTTGAAAACAAAGAAAACCGTGAAGGCCTAGTAGGCAGCTTACGGTTACAGTTCACGCAAGTTCATTGACCTCTCCTTTTCCTTCCGTATATGTTTTCTCAAGTCAGGATGCTTTCCGAAGTTGACGTGGGAAAAGCCTCTCGTCGCCAGTGTAAGAACGTAGGCATGTGAAACCAGGACACAACTTCAAAGGTAACTCGCTTTCTTTATTCATAAATCCAGTTCTTTCGTAGCGATAACATCCCGACCTCCGTCTCTCTCCCAACCGTCATTTACCACTCCTCTCCATTCTCCTCTCGCTCACCATTCTCATTCATCTCCTCGCGCACACACCACCAGACATTCTAACACTCACCTTCTCGCGCTTCCAACCCGGAACTAGGATATAACAGTTACATTTCACCTAAAGCATGGAATACCTCCCACTCCACATCTGATCCTCCTGCTCTCCTCCCCTCTTAACTTCCCCAAGATGCTGAAGACCTGGTTTTTCAATTAACCATCCTACCTTGTGGTGATAGTGCACTTCACAAATATACATAACATAACATAACACCATAACTTAACGTGGACGTTATTCAACCCCTTTGTCACATGTTCAAATTCTGCAGGGCCTACTCATTCAGCTGACATCAGAGCCAAGGAAATGTAGCTCTGAATTTACCAGTTCCCTTGATTGTTGAACGATTTTTGTTTCCACTCAAATCAAAAGAAGTCTTTCTATTAGTCTCATAGTCGTACAAAACTTGTCATATGTGTCACTTCCCAGCGGAGTGTAATTCTGATATGGAATTAGATAAAAGTATAAAACCTGATAATAGCCCAAATTATATGAATTAAGCCACATCCCCTTCTTGGTTCGTTTCTTGAATTCAGCAACATCGCAGCTTCCGTTATGTTAAACTACACCTACACACACCATTACACTGCTTGTCTTCCTAGCATAACTTAGGTAGATATACAGAATGCGTGTATTGCTATGTGGAAGTTCCTGAAATTATCTCCGCACCTCCAACCTTTTGCCTTGGTACACAGCTTAGCCATTCCTCCCTGCAGTGTGCTGCTTCGTCTCTCTTGTTCGGGTTAATGTACTGCAATCAGCACATTATTTTGGATTGATTTAACCCTAATCAATCACTCTCAGTTGCAAGCCGGTTCAAACAAACCTCAGATCTCTGCTTTCTTACTTAATTGGCCTAAGTGGGACACTAAATGTGCCCTGTGAGTAAACAAAGATTGACAAAGAGCTTTTGAAGGCTGGAATTTATTTTTCTCAGATAGTTCTATACCTACCCTGGATTAGTGCTGTCTCTTTTATGCGGCCGTTTCGCTCTTCATAACAATAAATTGTTTTATTGTGAATATGTCACCCTCATTGGCCATTGCGTTGCCGTCTGTTTTTCTGTTTTCTTGGTGCTATTGATATGCTGGCGAGAAACCAAGGTAAGGTGTATGAAAATAATCACTACTTATTTTTTTGAAATAGAGCCAACTTTTCATTTCACACAATGCATCAAAATGTGCGAATACAACTGCTGCTTTATAAACGTAGATATTTACAATGATTAGGCGTATGCAGAGTTTTAGCTCTATATTGTATATAAGCCCCACACTCTGGCAAAATCCCCTTCACACTGGACTGCAAAAAATTTTTCTCATGAGCTGGATATCTGTAGGGAGGGCATGGATCCTCCTGGCAGATCTGTGCAATGTCTGATAAAAACTAAGGGGCATATTAACAAGCCCCATGTGCATCTGGAATGTCACTTTTTTTGATGCTCCAGCGGCACAGAGTGCAGACTTATATCTACAAGGCCACGCAAAGACACTTGGTATGTGTTAGACCTGACAGCCTTAGGGTGGTCCCCCCTAACTTTTTGCCTGTCTCCCTCCACTTATTGGACACTGTTTTTGCTGGCTTTTAGACTCTGCGCACTTTACCACTGCTAACCAGTGCTAAAGTGCATATGCTCTCTCCCTTAAAACATGGTAACCTTGAATCATACCTGATTGGACTATTAATTTACTTATAAGTCCCTAGTAATGTGCACTCTATTTGCATAGGGCCAGTAGATTAAATGCTACTAGTGGGCCTGCAGCACTGGTTGTGCCACCCACTTAAGTAGCCCCTTTTCCTTGTCTCAGGCCTGCCATTGCAAGGCCTGTGTGTGCAGTTTCACTGTCACCTCGACTTGGCATTTAAAAGTACTTGCCAAGCCTAAACCTCCCCTTTCTCCACATATAAGTCACCTCTAATGTGTGCCCTAGGTAACCCCTAGAGCAGGGTGCTGTGTGGGTGAAAGGCAGGACATGTACCTGTGTAGTTTACATGTCCTGGTAGTGTAAAAGTCCTAAATTCGTTTTTGCACTACTGTGAGGCCTGCTCCCTTCATAGGCTAACATTGGGGCTGCCCTCATATAGTATTGAAGTGGTAGCTGCTGATCTGATAGGAGTAGGAGGGTCATATTTAGTATGGCCAAAATGGTAATATAAAGTCCTGCTGACTGGTGAAGTTGGATTTAATATTACTATTTCAGAAATGCCACTTTTAGAAAGTGAGCATTTCTTTGCACTTAAATCTTTCTGTGCCTTACAATCCACGTCTTGCTGGGCTTAGTTGACAGCTCCTTGTGCATTCACTCAGACACACCCCAAACACAGGGTACTCAGCCTCACTTGCATACATCTGCATTTTGAATGGGTCTTCCTGGGCTAGGAGGGTGGAGGGCCTGCTCTCACACCAAGGACTGCCACACCCCCTACTGGGACCCTGGCAGACAAGCATTGAACTGAAAGGGGACCTGGTGCACTTCTTAGCCACTCTTTGAGGTCTCCCCCACTTCAAAGGCACATTTAGGTATAAAACAGGGCCTCTGCCCTACCTCATCAGACACTTGCTGGAGAAGAAACCTGAACCAGAACCTGCATCCTGCCAAGAAGAACTGCCTGGCTGCCTAAAGGACTCACCTGACTGTTTTCTACAAAGGACTGCTGCCTTGCTGTTGCCCTGCTGCCTTGCTGAACTCTTGTCTGGCTGTAAAAGTGCTCTCAAAGGGCTTGGATAGAGCTTGCCTCCTGTACCCTGAAGTCTCAGGACCAAAAATACTTCTCTTTTTCACTTGGACGCTTCGTGCGCCGAAATGTTTGATGCACAGCTTGTTCCGCGGCGAGAAAAACGGCGCACACCAACGCTGATCGACGCAACGCCTTCAGGACGACCGGAAATTCGACGCATGGCCTCGCAAGGACAACGCCGCCCGACCTCCAGAGGAGAAATCGACGCGATGCCTGCTGTGAGAGCGAAACTTCGACGCACAGCCCCGCAGAATGACGCGCAGCCGATAAACAAGCAGGAGAATCCATGCACAGACCCGGGACATCTGGTAATCCCCGCGATCCACAGAAAGAGACTGTCCGCGTGCTGGAAAACGCAAGTCCGTGTGTGCTAGGGAGAAATCGACGCACACACCCTTTTTCCACGTATCTCTTCTTCTGTGGCCCTCTGAGGAGATTTTCCACTCCAAACCAGGTACTTTGTGCTTGAAAGAGACTTTGTTTGCTTTTTAAAGACTTAAGACACTTTATATCACTTTTCAGTGATATCTCTACAAATTCACATTGCAACTTTATTCGTTTTGACCTACAATTATCCTGTTAAATATTATATATTTTTCTAAACACTGTGTGGTGTATTTTTGTGGTGCTATATGGTGGTATTGTATGATTTATTGCCCAAATACTTTACACATTGCCTTCTAAGTTAAGCCTGACTGCTCGTGCCAAGCTACCAGAGGGTGGGCACAGGATAATCTTGGATTGTGTGTGACTTACCCTGACTAGAGTGAGGGCTTTTGCTTGGACAGGGGGTAACATGACTGCCAACCAAAAACCCAATTTCTAACATTGGTGATAAGCGGTGAGGATAGGACTTGCATTTGTGCAGTAACATACAGTAGCTAAGTATTTCACTACCTACCCACAGTTGAAGGTCAACTTGATTTTTATCTCTTTTTGCAAATTCGTTTTTTTCCTGACAATCTTCAAGAACTAAATCCTCACTCAACATGTCTCTGACTGGGTCTCAGATAGGAGACTTTGACCTAGTCCTGTTGGATACATATACGGTCAAACAACTAAAAGGATTCTTCAGGGCAGTGAGGGTACCCACCCAAGGGGCCTCCAAAAAGGAGGACTTTCAAGTGGCGCTGAGGGCCTGGGCAGAAGCCCATTTAGAAGAGGATGATCAGGAAGAGGAGCCAGAAAATGGCCCCTCAGAGGATTTGTTACTATCTGTGGATGGTGTTACCACTGCAATTGTGCCCCCTTCCAGACCAGGGAGCAGTGTCTCTGTGCAAAGCCTGACCGCAGAGGAAAGGAGAGAGGAAAGGGAGTTCAATTGCAAATGGGAAAACTGAAAATTGAGGCTCAACAGGAGGAAAGAAGGGCAGAGAGAGAAGCCAAGCAAGCTGAGGCTGAAAGAGCAGCCAAACAGATTGAAGCTGAAAGAGCTGAAGCTGCAGCTGAGAGAGCTTTGGCTGAAAAGAAACTGCTACTTGCTCATGAACTGAGTCTCAAGGAGCTGGATCTCAAGGCAAAGCAGTCTGAATCCAGCAATAATGGTGGCAGCATACTGACAGGACCTGCTGGAGAAAAGAAGGTTTGTATACCCCAAAATGTGATGCCCAGTTTTGTGGTGGGAAATGACATAGATAAATGGTTAGCTGCTTATGAAGTTGCACTAAGGGCTCATGAGGTTCCTGAAGGGTAATGGGGGGTAGCTATGTGGGGTTATGTACCGGCATTGGGGAGGGACACACTTCTCACATTGGACCAACCTGATCAAAACACATACCCACTTCAGAAAGCCACTTGACTTGCCAAGTTTGGGCTGACCCCTGAGGGATACCGTCAGAGGTTCAGGGACAGCACCGAACAAACCACACAAACATGGGTAGATTTCTTTGACTTCTCCAGTAAGGCACTGAATGGATGGGTGCGGGGCAACAAAGTAGATGATTATAAAGGGTTATATGACTTGATTCTGAGAGAGCATATGCTTAATACTACTTTTACAGAGTTGCACCAGCACTTAGTGGATAGTAAGCTGACTGATCCCAGGAAGCTTGCTGAGGAGGCGGACCTCTGGGTTAGCACCAGAGTGTCCAAGAAGGTACCTAGGGGGGACACCCACAAAGGTGGTCAGGGTTCCCAACAGAAGAAAGAGGGGGGAGATAAACTTACAGTGACGGAACTCTCCAAAGGCCCCCAAAAGAATTCCCAGGGAGGGGGTGGCAACCATTCCTTTTCCAGATTTGGGAAAAAGCCAGGGACATATGATAGGTCAGGAAAATCCAACCCCAAATGCATGGAGTGTTACCAGTATGGTCACTATAAAGGCGACCCCCAGAGCTCCAAGAGAGCACCGTCCACTACCAGACAGACACCTGGGTTGACTAGTGTAGCGCTCGGGGGAGATGGACCCAGATAGCTTTGGGGAACAAGTAGAGATTTCCCTAGTGTCCCTGGGAGAAGGAGAAATGGTGCCCAAAGCCCACATGCCCCAAAATACTTCCAAGTACAGGCAGTGGGTCACCATTGATGGGCAGATGGTGGAGGCTCTGCGTGACACAGGAGCCAGTATGACTACTATCAAGAGTCAGCTGGTGTCAACAGAGCAGATAGTCCCTAATACATTCCACCAGGTCATAGTCGCTGACAATCGTGAGAGTCACCTACCGGTGGCTCTGGTTCCCTTTGAGTGGGGGGGGGGTCTCTGGTACTCTGAAAGTAGCTGTGAGTCCTGCCATGCCTGTAGATTGTCTGTTAGGCAATGATCTTGAGCATACTGCTTGGAAAGAAGTGGAGCTCAGATCTCACCTGGAGATGTTAGGGTTACCTGAGTGGGTCTGCAAGACCACACGGTCCATGGCTGACTGCGAGGAAAGTCAAGGGCGTCTGGAGCCTGGAATAATGGCCCAGAGAGCTGCCAAGAGGAGGGGCAAGGGGCACGGGAAACCGGTCCCAGAAGTTCCCGCAGTGGTTGACGGGGATTCTGAGGAGGAGGCTCCGAAGCCAACTGGGGAAGACATTGCCACCCTAGGTGACCTACCTGAGCTTGCTGGCTGGCAAGTTGAGGGTGGACCCACCAGGGAGGAATTCTGCAAGACGCAGAAAGAATGTCCCACTCTGGAGGGTCTGAGGAAGCAAGCCTCAGACCAGGCGGCAGGTGAAGCCTCTGTAGATCACCACATCTATTGGGAGAATGATCTCCTCTACAGTGAGCCTAGGGTTCCGGCCCTTGGGGCAGCGCGTACGCTGGTGTTCCCCTAGTGTTACCGAACCTTCCTACTGGGTCTGGCTCACGACATTCCCCTGGCAGGACATTTGGGGCAAGGCAAGACCTTTGACAGGCTTGTCACCCACTTTTATTGGCCCAGAATGAGGACAAACTCAGATAAGTTCTGCAGATCTTGTCCTACCTGCCAGGCCAGTGGTAAAGCAGGAAAAAGGGTTAAAACCCCCCTGATTCCACTTCCTGTCTTTGGCACCCCCTTTGAAAGGGTGGGCATCGACATTGTTGGTCCATTGGACCCCAAAACTGCCTTAGGCAACAGGTTCATCCTGGTTTTGGTGGACCATGCCACCCGTTACCCAGAGGCAATCCCTCTGAGGACCGTAACTGCACCGGTGGTGACCAGAACTCTGAAGGGGATATTTACCCGTGTGGGATTCCCAAAGGAGATAGTGTCTGACAGAGGAACTAACTTCATGTCTGCATACATGAAGTCTCTGTGGGATGCATGCGGTGTAACCTACAAGTTCACCACACCCTATCACCCCCAGTCTAATGGTCTTGTGGAGAGATTCAACAAGACCTTGAAAGGCATGATTGGTGGCCTCCCTGAGGCCATGAGGCGTAAGTGGGACGTCCTCTTACCATGCCTTCTCTTTGCTTACAGAGAGGTCCCCCAGAGGGGGCTGGGGTTCAGTCCCTTTGAGCTTCTCTATGGGTACCCTGTCAGGGGACCCTTAAGCATTGTCAAGAAGGGGTTGGAGAAAGCTCCAAAGGCACCCCCTCAGGATGTGGTCAGCTACATGTTGGCCCTCCGCAACCAGATGACCCGCTTCTGGAAAGAGGCCCAAAGTAACCTTGAGGCCAGTCAAGAGGTAATGAAACGCGGGTATGACCAGAAGGCCACCCTGGAAGAGTTTCAACCTGGAGACAAAGGGTGGGTAATGGAGCCAGTAGAGCCTAAAGCTCTCCAGGACCGCTGGTCTGGCCCATTTGAAGTAAAGGAGCGGAAAGGGGAGGCCACTTACCTAGTGGACCTCCAAACCCCTAGGAACTCCCTAAGGGTGCTCCATGTTAACCGACTAAAGGCTCATTTTGAGAGGTCTGAGGTCAACATTCTTCTGGTCACAGATGAAGGAATGGAAGAGGAGAGTGAACCTCTCCCCAACCTCCTCTCTGCCCAAGAAGGTGATGGGTCAGTGAAAGGGGTCATTCTTTCTGACTCCCTGACTCTAAACCAGAAAGGAGACTGCTATGAGCTGTTGGAGCAGTTCTCCCCCATGTTCTCCCTTACTCCTGGACTGACCCACCTCTGTGTTCATGACATTGACACCGGTGACAGTCTCCCTGTGAAGAACAAAATTTACAGGTTATTGGATAAGGTGAAGGCCAGCATCAAGGAGGAGGTCTCCAAGATGTTAGCTCTAAGGGTTATCGAGAAATCCAGTAGTCCCTGGCCCAGTGGTGTTGGTCCCTAAGGCTACTGCCCCAGGTGCGAAGCCAGAACTCCGGTTCTGTGTGGACTACCGGGGTCTCAACTCAGTCACACGGACTGATGCTCACCCCATCCCCCGAGCTGATGAGCTCGTTGACAGGCTGGGCACTGCCAAGTTCCTGAGTACGTTTGATCTTACTTCAGGGTACTGGCAGATCGCCCTGACTGAGGGGGCTAAAGAAAGATCCGCATTTTCAACCCCTGATGGCCATTACCAGTTCCGGGTGATGCCATTTGGATTGAAAAATGCCCCCGCTACCTTCCAACGGTTGGTTAACGGGTTCCTAGCTGGCAAGGATGCCTTCTGTACAGCCTACCTGGATGACATAGCTGTCTACAGTTCCAGCAGGGAGGAACACCTGCTCCACCTTCAGGAGGTGCTTCAGGCCCTGCAACAGGTAAGCCTGACCATCAAGCTAGTAAGTGCCAGATTGGGCAGGGTTCCGTGGTGTACTTGGGACACCTAGTGGGTGGTGGCAAGGTGCAGCCACTCCAGGCCAAGATTGAAACTATCAAGGCCTGGCAACCACCTAGAACTCAGACTGAGGTGAGAGCCTTTTTAGGCCTCACAGGATACTACCGCAGATTTGTCAAGGGCTATGGTACCATTTTGTCACCCTTGACAGAACTCACTTCCAAGAAACAACCTAGGTTGGTGAATTGGACAGAGGCTTGTCAGAAAGCCTTTGACTCCCTGAAGGAAGCCATGTGCACAGCCCCCATGCTCCAGGCCCCTGACTACTCCCAGGAATTTATCGTGCAGACAGACGCTTCAGAGCATGGCATAGGGGCGGTCCTAGCACAGCTAAATGAGGAGGGCCTAGACCAACCAGTAGTCTTTATTAGCAGAAGGCTATTACCACGGGAACAGAGGTGGAGTGCTATTGAGAGAGAAGCTTTTGCTGTGGTCTGGGCACTGAAGAAGCTAAGACCCTACCTGTTTGGGACTCACTTCCGGGTTCAGGCAGACCACAGGCCCCTCAGATGGCTCATGCAGATGAGGGGTGAGAATCCAAAACTCTTAAGGTGGTCCATTTCCTTACAGGGGATGGACTTTACGGTGGAACATCGCCCAGGGGTTGACCAAGCCAATGCTGATGGTCTCTCCAGATACTTCCGCCTTAACGATGAGAGCTCCCAGGAGGTCGGGTAGCTCTCCCCACTTTCAGCTGGGGGGGACACATGTTAGACCTGACAGCCTTAGGGTGGTCACCCCTAACTTTTTGCCTGTCTCCCTCCACTTTTTGGACACTGTTTTTGCTGGCTTTTAGACTCTGCGCACTTTACTACTGCTAACCAGTGCTAAAGTGCATATGCTCTCTCCCTTAAAACATGGTAACCTTGAATCATACCTGATTGGACTATTAATTTACTTATAAGTCCCTAGTAATGTGCACTCTATGTGCATAGGGCCAGTAGATTAAATGCTACTAGTGGACCTGCAGCACTGGTTGTGCCACCCACTTAAGTAGCCCCTTTTCCTTGTCTCAGGCCTGCCATTTCAAGGCCTGTGTGTGCAGTTTCACTATCACCTCGACTTGGCATTTAAAAGTACTTGCCAAGCCTAAACATCCCCTTTTCTCCACATATAAGTCATCTTTAATGTGTGCCCTAGGTAACCCCTAGAGCAGGGTGCTGTGTGGGTGAAAGGCAGGACATGTACTTGTGTAGTTTACATGTCCTGGTAGTGTAAAACTCCTAAATTTGTTTTTGCACTACTGTGAGGCCTGCTCCCTTCATAGGCTAACATTGGGGCTGCCCTCATACAGTATTGAAGTGGTAGCTGCTGATCTGAAATGAGTAGGAGGGTCATATTTAGTATGGCCAGAATGGTAATATAAAGTCCTGTTGACTGGTGAAGTTCGATTTAATATTACTATTCTAGAAATGCCACTTTTAGAAAGTGAGCATTTCTTTGCACTTAAATCTTTCTGTGCCTTACAATCCACGTCTTGCTTGGCTTAGTTGACAGCTCCTTGTGCATTCACTCAGACACACCCCAAACACAGGGTACTCAGCCTCACTTGCATACATCTGCATTTTGAATGGGTCTTCCTGGGCTGGGAGGGTGGAGGGCCTGCTCTCACACAAAGGACTGACACACCCCCTACTGGGACCCTGGCAGACAAGGATTGAACTGAAAGGGGACCTGGTGCACTTCTTAGCCACTCTTTGAAGTCTCCCCCACTTCAAAGGCACATTTGGGTATAAAACAGGGCCTCTGCCCTACCTCATCAGACACTTGCTGGAGAAGAAACCTGAACCAGAACCTGCATCCTGCCAAGAAGAACTGCCTGGCTGCCTAAAGGACTCACCTGACTGCTTTCTACAAAGGACTGCTGCCTTGCTGTTGCCCTGCTGCCTTGCTGAACTCTTGTCTGGCTGTAAAAGTGCTCTCCAAGGGCTTGGATAGAGCTTGACTCCTGTTCCCTGAAGTCTCAGGACCAAAAAGGCTTCTCTTTTTCACTTGGACGCTTCGTGCGCCTACATTTTCGCCGCACAGCTTGTTCCGCGGCGAGCAAAAACGCCGCACACCGACGCTGATCAACGCGACGCCTTCGGGACGACCGGAACTTCGACGCACGGCCGTGCAAGGACAATGCCGCCCGACCTCCAGAGGAGAAATCGACACAACGCCTGCCGTGAGAGCAAAACTTCGACGCACAGCCCCGCAGAACGACGCGCAGCCGGTAAACAAGCAGGAGAATCCACACACAGACCCGGGACATCTGGTAATCCCCGCGCTCCACAGAAAGAGACTGTCTGCGTGCCGGAAAACGACGCACGACTTCCCCGCGTGAAAAATAATGACGCAAGTCCGTGTGTGCTAGGGAGAAATCGACGCACACACCCTTTTTCCACGTATCTCTTCTTCTGTGGCCCTCTGAGGAGATTTTCCACTCCAAACCAGGTACTTTGTGCTTGAAAGAGACTTTGGCCCTCATTCCGACCCTGGCGGGCAACGGAAGCACCGCCAACAGGCTGGAGGTGCTTCCTGGGCCATTCTGACCGCGGCGGTAAAGCCGCAGTCAGAAAAACGGGTCCGGCGGTTTCCCGCCGGTTTTCCCCCGGTTGCCCAAATCCGCCATGGAGATTCTGACCCCCTTCCCGCCACCCTGTTTCTGCTGGTTTTTACTGCCAGGAACAGGATGGTGGGAACGGGTGTCCTGGGGCCCCTGGGGGCCCCTGCACTGCCCATGCCACTGGCATGGGCAGTGCAGGGGCCACCTAACAGGGCCCCATGAAGCTTTTCACTGTCTGCTTAGCAGATAGTCAAAAGCGCGACGGGTGCAACTGCACCCGTCGCACACCTGCAACACCGCCGGCTCTATTCGGAGCCGGCTTCAGTGTTGCAGGCCTCTTTCCCGCTGGGCCGGCGGGCGCTATATTGGCTACCGCCTCCGGCCCAGCGGGAAAGTCAGAATGGCCCCAGCGGTCTTCTGACCGCGGAGCGGCCATATGGCGGTTCCCGCCAGGCGGGCGGCGGGGTCGGAATGACCCCCTTTTTTTTACTTTTTAAAGACTTACGACACTTTATATCACTTTTCAGTGATATCTCTACAAATTCACATTGCAACTTTATTCGTTTTGACCTACAATTATCCTGATAAATATTATATATTTTTCTAAACACTGTGTGGTGTATTTTTGTTGTGCTATATGGTGGTATTGTATGATTTATTGCCCAAATACTTTACACATTGCCTTCTAAGTTAAGCCTGACTGCTCGTGCCAAGCTACCAGAGGGTGGGCACAGGATAATCTTTGATTGTGTGTGACTTACCCTGACTAGAGTGAGGGCTTTTGCTTGGACAGGGGGTAACCTGACTGCCAACCAAAAACCCCATTTCTAACAGTATGGGTTTTCATGGCCTCCTAGATATGGAGTAAGGCAAGGCAGCCACGTTGATGCATTGCCTTAGTCTGCGTGAGGGGGACGTTCCATGGGCGTTGTGCTGGGGTTTCCCACATATTACCCATGGGTTTTAATGCATTTCCAGATTTACGAGACTCTGCAAACCTGGAAATGCGTCAAAACTGTACGCTGCCCCAGGGGAAGCGTAACGAGGAGAAATATCCTTATTTCTCCTCGTTCTTTCATCTTTCTACAGGGAGTGCAGAATTATTAGGCAAGTTGTATTTTTGAGGATTAATTTTATTATTGAACAACAACCATGTTCTCAATGAACCCAAAAAACTCATTAATATCAAAGCTGAATATTTTTGGAAGTAGTTTTTAGTTTGTTTTTAGTTTTAGCTATGTTAGGGGGATATCTGTGTGTGCAGGTGACTATTACTGTGCATAATTATTAGGCAACTTAACAAAAAAATATATATACCCATTTCAATTATTTATTATTACCAGTGAAACCAATATAACATCTCAACATTCACAAATATACATTTCTGACATTCAAAAACAAAACAAAAACAAATCAGTGACCAATATAGCCACCTTTCTTTGCAAGGACACTCAAAAGCCTGCCATCCATGGATTCTGTCAGTGTTTTGATCTGTTCACCATCAACATTGCGTGCAGCAGCAACCACAGCCTCCCAGACACTGTTCAGAGAGGTGTACTGTTTTCCCTCCTTGTAAATCTCACATTTGATGATGGACCTCAGGTTCTCAATGGGGTTCAGATCAGGTGAACAAGGAGGCCATGTCATTAGATTTCCTTCTTTTATACCCTTTCTTGCCAGCCACGCTGTGGAGTACTTGGACGCGTGTGATGGAGCATTGTCCTGCATGAAAATCATGTTTTTCTTGAAGGATGCAGACTTCTTCCTGTACCACTGCTTGAAGAAGGTGTCTTCCAGGAACTGGCAGTAGGACTGGGAGTTGAGCTTGACTCCATCCTCAACCCGAAAAGGCCCCACAAGCTCATCTTTGATGATACCAGCCCAAACCAGTACTCCACCTCCACCTTGCTGGCGTCTGAGTCGGACTGGAGCTCTCTGCCCTTTACCAATCCAGCCACGGGCCCATCCATCTGGCCCATCAAGACTCACTCTCATTTCATCAGTCCATAAAACCTTAGAAAAATCAGTCTTGAGATATTTCTTGGCCCAGTCTTGACGTTTCAGCTTGTGTGTCTTGTTCAGTGGTGGTCGTCTTTCAGCCTTTCTTACCTTGGCCATGTCTCTGAGTATTGCACACCTTGTGCTTTTGGGCACTCCAGTGATGTTGCAGCTCTGAAATATGGCCAAACTGGTGGAAAGTGGCATCGTGGCAGCTGCACGCTTGACTTTTCTCAGTTCATGGGCAGTTATTTTGCGCCTTGGTTTTTCCACACGCTTCTTGCGACCCTGTTGACTATTTTGAATGAAACGCTTGATTGTTCGATGATCACGCTTCAGAAGCTTTGCAATTTTAAGAGTGCTGCATCCCTCTGCAAGATATCTCACTATTTTTTACTTTTCTGAGCCTGTCAAGTCCTTCTTTTGACCCATTTTGCCAAAGGAAAGGAAGTTGCCTAATAATTATGCACACCTGATATAGGGTGTTGATGTCATTAGACCACACCCCTTCTCATTACAGAGATGCACATCACCTAATATGCTTAATTGGTAGTAGGCTTTCGAGCCTATACAGCTTGGAGTAAGACAACATGCATAAAGAGGATGATGTGGTCAAAATACTCATTTGCCTAATAATTCTGCACTCCCTGTATGTGTGCTGCACTTTGCAGCACACATAGAAAGAGGAAAACCCCTCCAGGGATTGTTTTTTGTGCAGGAAAATGTCCATTCCCACAAGAAAAACAATACTTCATGCTACACGGGCACCCTTGCACCATGGTGCAAGTGTGCCTGCCTAGGCAGCAGAAAAAGAGCCAGGGCAGGGGGAGAGGACAGAAATGTACCTGAATTTGTAAATACTGTGCATTTCTTCCATTTCCCTGTGGCCCAGGGCAGCACAGAAAGGAAAGCAAGCACATCAGCCCCTTCCTAGTTTAGGCACATCAACATTGTCGATTAAAACCCTGATTTCCAAGACATTGTTTATTGCTACAGTATGGGCTATTTTCAGTGTCTTTCAGGTGATAGCGGAAGTGCTGAAACGGGCAAAAACATTTCTACTCATTTCAGATCAAGCATCTATTTAGAACTGTGTTAAATGTGAACGTGTTCATTTTAGGCCTATCCTTACCTTCAGACTTAAAAGGAATTTAGCTATTGTTAGCGTTTTTAAAACACCGATCTCACTGTGGGGAGGGTGACCTCCTGGCATGGAGACAATATGTGGACAGGGTTGTAAAAATTAAGCACAAAGGGTCAATTTCAGGGCAAAAATTCAGGACCAAAAGTACATTTTATAGAAAAATACGAGAAGAGGGCCATACATCACTTTTTTATCATTGGATTTATTTACTATTTGTACGTTGCACTATTTCTTCACTGTGCTCTGTATGCGATTGTCTCTAGGTATGCTACGGTGAGGTTGCACATTATGTCCTTGTTCAATTATGAAATTCTGCCCTTGAGCACAGTGTCAAGGAAATCACCTCTACCCAAATCTACCCAATCTTTCTTGGAGGGAAAGCAACAGAAAATTTTCAATTGGGGGTCAGATGTATGAATCTTTTTAGTGGTCGCAAACAAAAGTTTCTTCAATGGACAATGGGAAATTGTGATTTAGTAACCTGCAAAATGCAAAAAGTAATTTGCATTTTCAACCTAATATCAATTTGGTGTCCAGATGGGGCGTGTTTACTGGATGGCAGTGGTATGTATTGTACTTTACCACCAATTTCAAATTGGGGTAACATACATGCAAATGGGAAAGGTTCCCCATGGGATCACAACCCCTTTGAGAATATGAAACAAAATATTTTTTATGAGCATTCAGTGGTCCCACGGACTAATGACTACTCTTAAAAAACTCAAAGTTAAACTTTTAATTTCCTTTTTTTTAAATGCATCCCGTTTTCCATTATGGAAAATAGGGTGCACTTAAAAAATTGCTTTTCTAAAAAGCAATCACAGACTTGGTGGTCTGCTGACTCAAGCATGTCACCATCATTGTGTTGGCTGCACTTCTTAATGGGTCACAAATTGTGACCTACCTGATCAATATTAATGAAATTGGTCAATTTATGACCCACTAGAATTTTTGTTTTAGAAAAAAAACTGACACACATTAAGAACTGTGATTTCCAAATTGAGGTTCCGTGAAAATCACAACTTGGAATTTGCAATTCTCAGTGTTGATACATCTGGCCCTTTGCTTCTAAACTTTTTAAAACCCATGGCAAATAGTTTGGGAAACTACGGAGTATGGTAAGTGACTTTTTCACCTGCTGGTGAAGACAGTTGAACAAAAACATCTGTTTAACTTCTACCGTCACTTGACGTCAAACCTACAAAAAAAATAATGAGGGATAGAAAAAGAACACAGAATATCTTAAAACACATCATGAGTACCCCTTGATCCTCATATTAAGGATGAGTCGAACAATGCACCCTCAGGTGCAGGCACAGTGCAACATTACCTATCGGGTAGCATGCCCCACAAACAGCACATTGCTTCACCACACATAGCAGAGTGCACCACCGGCCTGAGGACAGTGTACCACCACCCTCATAAAAGTGCACCATCACCAACTGTGTAGTGTTTTGGTATTCTGGTGGAGACATAACTAGAACAGGCCAAGGTTAGTGTTGCAGCAAAGGGACTTCCTCAGCATGTAGTCTTACTTGCATATGCCACACACAGAGCAAGCTGGTAGGAGAGCAGGATCCTGGAGAGGACTGACCAAAGAGACACTGTAAGAAAATAGCAATATGGTTAAAATGTTTTAAGATTGTAAGATAGGAAACCCAGAGCTGTATCCTCTGGAGCAGGGGGGAGTAAGCTAGATCCCACTGTCATGCATGAAAATGCAGAATATACGGAAAAGTAGAGAGAAGCAAAGAAATTTAATATAATAAGTCCTTCTGTTATGAAGAGCAGTCAGAGTTATGAAAGGCAGGGTAGCGGTGGGCCTGTGCAAGGCTTTTTAACAGGTGTTGAACTTGATAGACTGCATTTTTCAATGCTTGGTTGAAATATCAGGCACACGCAACATTTTGGTAATGTTTCTCAATGAAGTCACACAATGACGTGATGTTCTGCAGGAGAGGAAGTGATATGTGAAATGGGGGTCAACAGTGGGGATTATGGTGTAGGGTGGCCAGCAACTTTTCTAAAAGGAGATAGTGCTCATCCAGTAAAGAACATTGCATTCAGACCTTTTGGCTATTGTAAACAAGATAACTCAGTATATTTTGCCCAAAATGCATAGGCCTGCAATTAAAATGAGCACATCTCATCATGGTCAACTCAGGCTTTTCATCTCTCTACAACAGCAAAATCAATGGTACTAGATTTCAAGCAATAAATTGAAGCAGTTAGTGGTGTGTCTTCAAGATAAAAAGCTAGGAAGATGGCAATCAATTATTATCCACTCTGACATTTTTGTGACATCCAATATATTTAGTAGGGATGGGTATGTTTCTTGCATGGTACAAGTGTGCTCCCCTGTACAGCATGCCCAACTGAATTCATATCTGGCATCCTGGCTTTTTATTTTGGCCCTGGCATAACTTTATTCTAAGCATGTATGCAGAGTCCTAGGCCTGTCAATGACCAATAGTTCAAGCAAGACTAAGCATATTTGATCTGTAGTACCAAATCACTGCACCTGAGCCTAATTCATGGTATGTCAGATTACACTAAAGGGATAATACAGAAAAAGAAAGAACACTAGGGGGAGACAAGGTGTGCCTAAGGAGATAGCACCCTTTATCACATGTGGTGTAGTTTGTAGTAGTTACTACAAATGTGTGATTAAATAGTGTTTCCTCTTCTGAAAATAAACACTCATCTAGACATCAACTTTATGGTGTTTTTGGTAGATTGTTGAGAATTCTGTGACTGCTCACCATTGCACCCTCAGGGTCAAGTGCAGAAGAGTTGTACTTGGCCACGTTTGGAGAACTGTAGTAGAATGGGTCTGGCACATCCGTTGCAAATGATCTCAACCACCATGGCAGAGTCCTAGTGGCTCCTGCCTGTACCATGGCCCTCCAAACAGGACATGACACTAGGATTTACAGGAAAGCTGAGTTTTAATCCTGCACTGCTGTATATTTCATAGTTGGTGCAACAGGCACCCAACAGACACCCTACGTGAGCCTGTCCCAAATACAACTTCAGAGCTGTATATATGGGGGAAATGGCATGTGCCTCTTGACTATCCAAAGCAGTGCAGAGAATGCATTAATAAGGTCCATTGAGAACGCATAAAAGCCTGGAAGGGACAGATGTATCGTAAAAGCCTATGACAAAAGACTGTACAATAATTGCATGTGTAGAAACAAGGCAGAGCAGATGGTGTGAGAAAGAGTCATGTCAGGATCTGAGGTTAACACAACTTGTCTACAGTCTCACAGCACCAAGGAGGCCCGACTGCTGCATTACAGGGATCGTCATGGACTCTATATTTATTTCAGAACTAGGAGCCCGAATCACCAAAGACAATTAAAGAGCAGTATGAATTAGAGGTAGATGGAAGATCCACTGATGCAAAGGAGTTTTGCTAAGAACTGGACAAATAAGGAAGAGAAGAACTAGGTGGGACAATTCCTCAAACCAGACAAGATGAGCCCACTTTCAGTGTATCAGAAAGTATTGAGTACTTTGAAAGCAGTCTCATGATAGGGACCAGAAACAGAAAAGGCACTTTCAAGTCATTGAACAAGCAGCACCCACCCGGACAACAATGCTGGTGCAACAGTCCATTGGTGGTGCCAGTAGAGAGTGGAAAGGAACTGTCCCCTTTGGACGTTTTGGCCCTGAGCAGTTGCCTACTTTGTCCAGTCAAGACTGAACTAGTGGTCTGCTTGTCCCTAAAGAATGTTCCCAATCTTCAAAATACTTGGGAGGTAAATTACACAACAAACAAAATGTAAGAACATGATAAAGACTAAGGGTAGGTAGAACTCACAGAGATCCACTCTGAGGAATTTCGTAAGGTTACATTTAAACTCAGTGAGATTACTCAAAGTTACGCCAACAGGGGGAAAAAAGCATGTTGTGCTGCTCATGCTGCAATTCAGTGCCAGTAGCATGAACAGCACTGAAATATCAATGTGAACAGTACTAGGTGGAGCACAAGAGCATGAGGCCATTTGAGTTGATTTTGCTACCTCTCAAGTAGAAAATCTACTCAAGTGGCAGCAAATATACTTGAGAATCAGCTCTCTGACCATGACTGCCTGCACTGTCCGTATAAGAATTGCCACTTTGCTTGTGCTCAAATTTATGGAGCTTGGTAGAAACAAAAATTCTGGCATGTGGTGATCCCCATAATGTGACAGGAACTTCTTATTACAAGAGTAACAAAGTTGCCAAATTCCACTGATTCTGGGGCAGACTGAAACATTCCACCCACCCCTAATACAGACTTTACAACTTTAAAATGGAGGAAGTGTTTCAACACAAGACATTAGACACTAGTACATTAGATCACTAGTACATTCAACATTTAAAGTGAAAGTTTCTAAACATGAACTTAAAACATTTATGAACATTCCCTCCTGACAAGACCTTGAGTGTGCAAAGTGAACCAGTTGTCTAGTGAACCTTACATTATGGCCAAGGTGGAACATTACAGGCTATTAAACATATACAAGCAAGGATTTTGTCCAGGTTCCATCATCAATTGAACTACTTTAAAGTGCTCTCAAATGTCACTGTCAAGTAAATTAGAAACATAAATCAAATTGATATGACTTACTTTTCTTATTACTTGTAGTGAATTTTAGCCACTAACTAGATTCATTTCTTTTTCTCAATCCTGTGAACACCAGGGGACAGTGGTTTTGTACAATTCTGTCATATGAATAGTACTTTGTGTTACATAAATGCAGATCAGAGATTATGGTGACACAATACCTAGAAAAAGGTACATAGTGAAAGCAAAGAAAGGCAGGACACCATACGCTAATATCATAGATTTTCTCAGATTGCACACAGTTATTTATCATAGTCAAAGAGCATTAAAATAAGTATGGGTACTGTTAGACTTTTCATCCTTGGCGTGGTTTCCCCTAACTTTTTACCTCTGTTTCCTAGGTTGTTGATGTGTGCTGGACTCTGTGTTTACTGTTTTTGTTACTCTGGGCACTTTACCACTGCTATCCAGTGCTAAAGTGTAGGTGCTCCTTTACAAAATGTGTATGTAATTGGTTATCCATGATTGGCATATTTGATTTACTAGTAAGTCCCTAGTAAAGTGCACTAGAGGTGCCCAGGGCCTGTAAGTCAAATACTACTAGTGGGCCTGCAGCACTGGTTGTGTCACCCCTTAGTGGATCTGTAAACATGGCTCAGACCTGCCACTACAGTATCTGTGTGTGCAGTTTTTAACTGTAAATTCAACTTGGAAAGTGTACCCACTTGCCAGGTCTAAACCTTCCATTTTCTTAAATGTAAGACACCAATAAGGTAGGCCCTAGGTAGCCCCATGGGCAGGGTACAGTGTATGTTTAAGGTAGGACAGTGAAATACTTCTAAATTCAGTTTTCATTGTTGCAAGGCCTATCTCATAGGTTAACATGGGGGCTACCTTTAAAAATAATCAAAGTGTGGATTCCCTTTGGGAGCAGATTGACATGTGAAGTTTGGGGTCTCTGAACTCACCATTTTAAAAAACATCTTTTAGTAAAGTTGGTTTTCAGATTGTGTGTTTGAAAATACCACTTTTAGAAAGTGAGCATTTTCTTGCTCATACCATTTCTGTGGCTCTGGCTGTTTGTGGATTCTCTGTCTGGGTCAGTTTGACAGCTGGGCTATTTGCACCTTTCTCTAGACAGTGACACAAAGGGAGCTGGGGTATAGCCTGCATTTCCTGATGAGCCATTTGTGCTGGGAGGGAGTGGAGGAGTGGTCACTTGCATCTGAAGCGGCTGTGCCTGCCCTCCCACAATGTAGTCTCCAAGCCCCTGGTGTGTGTCTGAGACCTGGCCTGGGCAAGGCAGGATTTCACAAACAAGAGAGACTTTTCTTTGAAGTAAGCCTACTTCAAAGGGCAAAATGGGTATAAGAAGGGCACCCAAAACCACAGATTTAATTCACTTCTGGACATCAAGATGAACCTCTGCCTGGAGAAGAGTTTAAGAGCTGATGAGAAGTGCTGCCCTGTCTGTGACTGTGCTTTGTGGAGCTATCCTGCAGTTGCTTCTTCTGCATGTGCAACAGGACAAAGACTGAAATTTGTGTGCCTTCCTGCTTGTGACGAAATCTCCAAGGGCTTGTCCTGAGCTTGCCTCCTATTGTTGAAGTCTCAGGGCCATCAAAGACTTATCCTGCCAGCACCTGGACTCTCTGCTGAGACTCCTGCCCTGCGAAGTGGTGCCCTATCCAGTTCCTGGGACCTTGGAAGGTGAAACTCTACACACAGACTGCTGTGTGGGGAAAAATTAGATGCACCTTCCGAGAAACGGCTGAAAAATGATGTGCTGCAGGCTTCCCAGCAGAAATCGATGCTCCACCGGCATCGTGGCTGGAAAATCGCTGCACGTAGCTGGAAGAACGATGCTCACACCCGCTGACAGGGGTTGTTAATGTCGCAACCCACATTGCACGGTTTTGCTCAGACCGTGAGGCAGGATTTTTGACGCAAACCTTGCTGGGCACGGAAAAATGACACAAACGCTTGCCTGTACCCGAGTGCTTTCCGGATCGATGCATCACTCCTGTGTGGGGAAAAAAACTACACATGCCAACCCGACAGGAGAAGGAGAAATGACGCACAAGCTTGCTTGTGGGTGAGAAATCGATGCACTGCTTACCTTTTTTGATGCACACTCGCCCGTGCTGGTTATTTTGACGTGTCCCAGGTACATTTTCACTCTAACAGTGTTAGTGTTGTGAATATGAAGACTCTTTTTGCTTTTTAATCAATAACTTGACTTGTGTATGGTGGATTTTTGTCATTTTGGTCTTGTTTTGTTTAGATAAATATTTTCTATTTTTCTAAACATGTGTTTTGCGTCCTTTTGTAGTGTTTTCATTAAGTTACTCTGTGTGTTGGTACAAATACTTTACACCTAGCACTCTGAAGTTAAGCCTGCCTGCTTGTGCCAAGGGAGCGAGCGGGGGCTAGCTGTGGGTGATTCTCTTTTACCCTGACTAGAGTGAGGATCCTTGCTTGGACAGGGGGAAACATGACTGCCAACCAAAGACCCCATTTTTAACAGGTCCTATGATCCTTTGTGCAATTAAAGTGGGGTCCGTGAGCAAGGAGGTAGTCAAAAGCATGGAAAGAACAAAATATTCTGTAACTATTTTGTTGATCCTTCACTAACAGGAAACTGCATGTCAAATAATGCACACCTTCAATGAAAAATAAATGCAAGTAAAATTAATCAGTGTGAAATGCACTACTTTACATTACGAACCATCTCTTGGTTAATGTTATCACTGCAGATGTCTGTGTGTTTAGTGAGAGAGACAATCAAATCCTGGTTGGTACAGTGGTTGTTTGATATTAGGCCATTAGTTGTGTGGCCAGCACTAATAATAGTTCCTCAGTTGTCCTCAGTGGGAACCACACACGCAGCTGTAGCACTTGACTCTCACGGGGTAGAATGGAGGAGCAGTCTAAGGCCCACTCAAGGGAGGTCGTGTGGTCTAGAAATCACAATCATTGGCATACAATGATAACACACAATAAATGAGTGCCCAGTCGGTACTTTTCCATTTGAAAAGGAGAAGTACATTTATTATGTACACACGACTTAATACTACACAGTAATTTACAAATATACATTGGTAGATGGAACATCCCATAGCTGGCATTGTACAACCACTGGTGACCCCTTACAGGGGTCACACAAACATACCAAGTGTGTTTAAACAGTCATGGTGTAATAAGGATATTAGTTTGGCATGAATCATAGCTGTAATTGCAATAATGATGGATCAATAAACATTTGCAACCATCTTGTAAACCCAATAAACAACATTTACGAGAAATTAACTTGGTGCTTGTGTATTCTTTCATGCAGTTGACATTAGACTGTAATGGTGAATAGCATTGTAAGATTGTAATGTACCCATAAAATCAGCCCCTAGAGGGCATAACCCCATAACAATGCAATTAGATCAAAAGACATTACAATGTTACCATATTTTAAACCCCTAGAGGGTGCAGTGCACACATTTTCAGGCCTCCCAGGCCTCCTAAATTGTTAATACACACTAGGCCTCCAGAAGACAAACTACCTTCAGCTGTAAAGTAAAAGATACAGCAATGTGAGAGCTTAGAAATGCCCTGAATAAGGGGAAAGGATATGATTTTGGGATGCCCTCCAACCAAGGGTGGGGATCCAGAAGATCACCTGGACAGAAATGGCGCATCGTGCTAAACATGTTAGTGGCGGTCCCAACTTCCTAGGACCACCACAGACGAAGTTATGGGTGCTAATGCATTTAAGGAGAAATGCCCTGCAATGCATTATGGGGTAAGCTTGGCTAATGGAGTGAATATTAGAACAGTGGCTCTCTCACTGTGCAGAGGAGAGCTGCACTGAGGTTTTTCCAATGCTCTCTTTTTGACTGCTGGTTGGTGTTGGAGTGTTGGAGAGCAGCATGAGGGGCCTGCTCCAGCCTGCACACCGATGTGTGGCAGAAGGAGCCAGCAATCCTTTTTTTGTGTCTGCGGGAGCAGGCAGATGTATTGGGTGGTGGTTGCCTCCTGCTCCCCCAAGACTTGGGCATAGGGAGCAGTGATTGTGGGCCACATTGGTTGGGTGTGGCAGCACTCCCCCCATCCTCAATGAATGCCACAGGGCCCAGTGATGGGATCTTAGGCCCCTTCTTCCATCAGCTGGGGTAGAATGAGGGTACTGGCGCTTCCCTGTAACGGAGAGCACTCCAGTGTCTTGGATGGATTCTTACCTCCTCCAGCATTAGTTTGCCTCTGGGATGTGGTTCCTGGGAAAGATATGAGCATGGGGAGGGGGGACCACACCTGCCCTCTCCCCGAGCATGATGAGGTCCACCCAAGGTGAAAGACAGCAGAGACCCACATGCTCCAAGGGGGGAAATTAGGTCAAAGGTTGCCAAACTTCAAAATGTCATAACTCTGACCTCTTTAGGCCGATTTGGACGTCCTGGACTCAGTTTACTCCTGGTGGGGATCTCTATTCACCAAGGCCAGTTGCAACAGCCGTTCTTACCTTCAGAGTGGTGCATTCCCCCAAAAGCTGGTTCTCCTGGCCTCTTCACCAGCTCTCCTTTGTGGTTTTGTTGGTGTGTGCAGAAAAGTCTAGGGTTTCCACTAACTGGTCCTCAGGGGGAATGAAAGGGGTAGCCTAACTGGCCCTTGAGGAGACCCACTGGTTGTAGGGTCAACTGGACAGAGTCCTGGGTCCTGAGTGGGGGTCAGGGGATTCCTCATTTCCAGTTCTCCATGGCAGCCCCAGGATTCAGCAGCAAAGCAGGTAGAAAATCTATAGACAAGAAGCCAATCTTCAACCTGTGCAAGAGTTTATGAAGGGGAGGGGAAGTTTCAGAAGACAGACACCTCTACCCAATCCTGGGGTGCAATATCACCTCTCTAACCCTGTCCCAACCCTCCTGCACAGCATGTTGAGAGAATCTAAAATGGCTTTATCAAGGAGCCATTGGTTACATCAGCTCCTGGGGTCTCAGCTCCACCCCTCACTGACATCACTGCCAGGGACCTACATACTAGAATGTCTAAGGTGGCGCCCTGGTGGTTTGGCTCCAGTTGTCTGGGCACTCTCCTTTGTTCAGGCAGGAGGCTTGGGCAGGCCCATCACTGGTGCAGTGTGACAGCTGGGTGATTGATACAGAGCATTCTGCTCCACCCTTTTCCTCCTCAGGAACAAGGAAAAGTAGTGCTAATTGCTCCTTCTGTGTGGAGGTGGCCTTTGTTCATGCTGCTGGAGAGAATGTAATTACTGGACACAGCACAGTGACAACAGGCTGGGGCTCTGATCCTGAACTGAGCCAGGGTAATATGAAAACTCTGCATGATCCACAAGATGAATAGTTAGCATTTTAGAAGTGGAAAATTTGATTTTCCTGCACAGCGTATACATTATTTCAAGGGGTCAATGGTCTCCCTAGACCCAGGGAAGGGAAACTACATTCTATGGTAGTTCCCTTCCTAGGTGTATAATGGAGTGTCACTATAGTTAAAACAGAAAACACACTGGCTTCTCCCCAGTAGTGCATAGGTCCCTCATGAGGTCTTTTCTAGATGAATACCTATACCTGCAGAGTCCCCATTGCTCCGAGCTACATATGCATTGCTACCAGTCTGTGCATGACACTAGTCTCCCCTGCACAGCCCTCACACATGTGCCCAGGTGTGGACCAACATGTTCACGTGTACCCTGCCAAGTGCCCCTTACCCTGGCTGCATCACAGCGGCCTTCCCTTAAAAGGTGGGCACTTGTAATAAACACGCACAGTCAGTTTACTGTGTGGTTTCAGTGGGTGAGACACCAGTAATGACACCCACCCAAGAACTGCATGAACAAAAAGCAAAAAATCTGGGCACACTATTGGGGCAGAACCCAATGCAACAGTAGTGAATAGTGTATGTTTAGTCAACCTGTGACAAAAAGTGTTGTGAATGTGTAAGTCATTATTTTAAACTTGCATTTCAAACAGTATAAGATACGATGCCACAAAATATGCAAAAAATAGACTTAAGGTAAAAAAACACTTCCAAAGTATAGAATTTAGTAAGGCTGTACCTAGTGCAAACATTTTTTTAACTGTCCACTAAAAGCAGTTACTCTATAGCTCAGCTGATAACAACCCTTAAAACACCTCTCAAAAAGAATACATCGTTGTCATCAGGAAGCTTCAAGTGACTCTATCAATTAACTCCTCTGCCCCTCCCAAGCAGCCTTTACATTTGCACATTTATTTTTCTTTTAACCAACAGACACCCTGGCAAGTTAGCTTATTTCATGTTTAGCTGTCTGCCCCTCCCTCGGCCTCAAAACACAGGACATTCCCTCACTTTTAAATTGACGCATCTCAATAGTCAAAATAAATGCAAAAATTCTGGACAAATGCCACTCGTTGAAACATCAATCATGGACAACGGACACAAAGCTAACTTATGAAGAGCCAGTGTAAATAATGGACGTGTGGTCACCCTCACTGTGAAACACATTTTTAACACTAATATTCTACTTGCAGGAATCTTAGTTCCCCAATTTCCCAGTTTGTGGCAATTTAATGGGTTTTCCAGCTCAACAAATTATTTGATATCTTCTGATACTTTATTTCCTAACACAAATGGTTTCTCTGGTGTTGTCAGCCACTTTGCTTTAAACCTAGGAATCTGTGTCCCTCGAAAAAAAGTAATATTAGATAAGTTACTTACCTATTTGATTTCTTATCTTCTTTTCTGTTTTCCCTCTTTTCTTTCATTCTGTTACTTCTTTAATGTCTGTTTTTCCTTTGATTTTCTTAGTATGGGTCTTTTCCTTTTCTGTTTTAAACTGTCTTATTTCCCCTATCAGGTAACCTGTACGTGAAACTTAAATTTTACATCTATAAATCACTTAAACAGAAATGTCAGTATTTTCCGACCACTTGGGTAATCAACTTACTAATTGTTTACATTAGTAAGCATCTCATTTTGGTCACAATCCTGATTCTGACGACTTCCATTTGTATCCGTTGAAATCAGGTCTGTACCTTCCAAACTGCATTTCATTGTGCCCAAATAATTCCTCCCTTACTTCCTCACCCCATTTTACATCTTCCTTTCTCCTTTTAGTGCTCTTAAGCTCCCAGACTTCTCTTGCCCCCGTCCACTCACCCTGTAGACCATGAGTTTCTAAAATCATAGCTGGGAATGTTCATTTTCCAGGATTGATCTAGGCATTTCTACCAAGTGTCTTTTTGAAACCTCTCCTTCCACTGTTTTCTGCAATACTGATGCTGCCCTGATAGATATCTTGTGGTCCAGCCACCTCTGCTCTCTTCTTCCATATTCTCAATTAGGTCCTCCACAGGACGGCACAGTCTTTTTATTTGTCCTTTTAACTTTCTTCCTTCCTTCTTATTGTTTACTCTCACCACTTCTGTTGATCTACTTTCATTTTCACTTCCAAAATCTGTGCTTTCTCTCCTGGTGTGAAAAGGAGACCTGTCTCTAACTGCTGTTGGTATTTCTATTCCCAACTCGATTGCACATCAAAAGCCGAGTAATAATCATGTGCACAAAATGGGTACAAACTGTGGGCCCTATTATGATCTTGATGGAGGGGTTTTGCTCCATCACAACTGTGACGGATAGCCTGTCCGCCGTATCATGATCCCATTATATTTATTGGCGATCATAATACGGCAGATAGGATATCTGTCACATTTGTAATTGAAGAAACCCCTCTGTCAAGGTTGTTATAAGGCCCCTATGTTCTCTCATTTCTATGGGAATATGGCCTTATGTAAAATAGAAAACACATTTCTTCTATGCTTTTGATGCATAACCAACATGAACACTGTGTTAAAACATGCATTCAGGAGGTGGTCCAAATAGGAAGTGGTATATAGCTATTGTACATGTGAAAGTGCCACTTTAGAGGTGGAAAAAGTTGGAGGCCCCTTGCTCCCCCAAGACACTACACTCCTCTGTTCGGTGCAGTTGCACAATTACCTCAGCTAAGGTAGATTTCTGCCCAGTCTCTAAACTCAATTATGAGAAGTAATTTGGCACGGCGGTCCTTGGATGGCATTGAGGCATTGGCGGTAGAACTGCTGACATCCACCCCCTCACCGATGACCACCTGAACATGGACTGCTGTGCAGCCCAGACAGGTAGGTGGGCTGAGCGAAAGGGGGGGATGTGTGGTAAGTGAATGTGTGTGGTGTGTGCGTGTATGTGTGTGAGCATGTGTGTGTGTGTCAGAATGGTTGTGTGTGTGTGTCTATCAGTATGTGTGCATATATGTGGAGGGAGTGTGCGTGTGCGTGTGCATGCATGTATGCGTAGGGGTGAGTGTGTGCATGTATGCAAAGGGGGTGTGTGTGTGTGCATCTTTGCAGAGGGGGTTGTGTGCATGTATGCGTAGGGTGTGTGCATGTATGCAAAGGGGATCTGTGAGCATGTATGTGAAGGGGCGTGTGTGTGTGCATGTATGCAGGGAGGGTATGTATGTGTGCACGAATGTGGAGGGGTGTGTGTGTATGAATGTGGAAGGGGTGTTTGTATATATGCATGCAGTTGGGTGGGGGTGTTTGTTTGTATGCGTGCGGCCAGGTGGGGGTGTTTGTATGTATGCATGCGGTCAGGTGGGTGTGTTTGTCAGGAAGTGGGCGGACGAGTGGGGTGTGTGTCTGCAAGTGTGTGGACATGTGGGGGTGCATGTGCCACTGACAGGAATGGATATTCCTGTTGCTGGTTGCTGACCTCCGCGAAAAGCCTGTTTGCTGCCTCATAATCTTCAGTATGCTGCAGGCCCAGAAACTTGTAAAGCGGTGGTCTTTACCACTGGGACTGCAGTGGTAAGTCTGCCACACTCGTAATGAGGGCTAGAGTGATCTGTTACTTAGACCACAATGTCCTACTTACCAATAGAAATTATCGTCAAACAAATACAATTCCATTTCATCAACAACTCTAATCAATAATACATTTTTTATTCAAAATATATCAAACAAAGTTTATTCCACAATACTCAAAGATGTATTTGAAATATTTACATTAAAAGCAATCAATATATTTACATAAAAACAACTGATAACGTGACTAGCTCAAACACAGCCCTAGAATCCTCTCTCATTCAGCACACATATCAGAACTTAATCGGAAGTATGATGGAACAATGCATGCATATATCACAGTTGCCTTTACAAAGTGGTGTCTACAATGACCACATGTTTACCATGCATGCCTTTAAAACAAATTTTGTTGTAAAACATGTTGGGTAAAGGAATATGCATGGTAAATTCTACCCCACCCTTCCCCCTACACCTGACACCATACTCCACCCACCCAAGTCCTTAAAACTGGCCCTACCACCCCCTGCATGAGCCCTAACACCCCACCCGACACTGCCCTGTCATAAAACCTACCCCACTCTGTCCTAAAAACTACCCTGACTCCCTGCCACACCCCGCCCTAAATCCTGAAACCTACCCTGCCCAAAAAACTACCCCACCCTGTCCTAAAAATGACCCTGCATTGCAGACACTGAAAATCTTGGTGGGGCCCTGTTACGGGGGCCCCTGCAGTGCCCATGTCATTGGCATGGGCACTGCAGGGGCCCCCAGGGGCCCCACGACACCCCATACCGCCATCCTCTGCCTGGCGGCCAAAACCGCCAGGAACAGGATGGCGGTATGGGGGTCGGTCTTTGAGACAGGGTAGACACATTTTGAACAGCACAGCCCAGGTGGCCATCCTGTAAGGGGTAAAATCATTTCATCCACACCCAAGCCCTTTGTTAATTGTCTGGGTGCAATGCACATCTCACCATAGGATAGCCATTAACAGTCAGGTAACACTGAACACTAGCAGATATTTAGCTTAGAAAGGAAAATGGCAACTTCCTAAAAGCGGCATCAAATTAGCAGTTAAAAATACGAATTGACCGTTGGGTTGGAATAATTGTTCTAGCTATTTTCAACTTGAAGTTATGCATTGTCAGGTTTTCTAATAGAACCTAATATTTTTCTATGGGAGAGCCTGCCTTGCTGCTGTGAAAAATGAGATTTTTCACCACTAGGATGTGTAAAACCTAGTACTACATGACCTATGGGTAGTTACTGCCTACCTAAGGAGCGACTTATAAGTGTTAAAAAGGAAGGTTTAGAGCTGGCAGATGTGTGATTTTGCCATGTCAAAATAGCAGTATCAAAAACTGCTCAACTAGGCTGTTGTGGCCCGCATGCTTTACATGTTCACTTTAGTCATGGCACAATAAGTGCTGCACTTCACATGTGCAATTTAACTTGCAGACCCTAGTCATATAGAGTACCATTCACTAGGGATTTATAGATAAGCTGTCAATCAGGGATTTTATCCAATTCAACAGGTTTTACGCACTAGGAAGGTCCCAGTGGACAGAGTCAAAAATTCAAAAGCATCAGTTAAAACATACTGCAGGTGATTATTCAAAAAGAGGTATTTTCTTGCACCCACTGATTGTATTCAAAAAGTTATTTATCACATCAATAAATTAATTTGCACAGGCATGCACATGCTGCTGTATTAGAATCTATAACTCCCTGCCAATATTCAAACCATTACCTTCTGTGTACTGTTGTTAATTTCAAAAGTACCTGTTGTTCTTACTTTCATTTCTAGATTTCTCCCTCTTCAGTTTATTTTGATATGTTTTACAAGTATGACTTTTATCCAGTAAACTTTCTTTCCATATGCTGTTCCTTCAATATGTGTTACCATAGTGCTTTTTTAGCACGCTTAATTGCATCTTCCACCAATAATTCAGTTTTCAAACCGTAGTCTCCACAAATTGCAAGTCATAGGGACAAATGATGAGATATCATCAATGTAGGAGATTGGGTGATTGGTTGGGGGGGATGAAGCTCTTCTCAAGCATCAATAACAACTCTAGCTGTGAAACCACAAGCAAACCCTTAACTAACATTTGCTCAACCCTGCGGTAGGTTGGCACAGAGCAGTAAGGCTTAACTCTGCGGCACTCTGTAACGCATTTGTGCAACACTTCAAACAAACTTTTGTACTCCACATCAGCTGACATTACTGTTATTTATTTATGGTCTTTTATTATCTCCTTTAATATTTACATTTTTTACCTCTAGCACTCAACGGTATTCTCAAATTTTACAAGTGTTTAGTCTTCACTTGCCACTTCACACTTTTATTCGAGGGCACATGATCACTGCTATAATCTCAGGTTCTTTTTGGAATATTAGAATTTTAAGGTTACCTAAATTATCGCTGAGCACTTTATATGTCTGCTGCTAACTTTAGGCTTTTACTGAGAGCATCAACTGTAACCATCAAGATACTTCTTCCTTTCAAATAATGACTTGTTCTAAAACACTTTAAATATTGCAAATTATTTCGCTTCTTTACAAACCTTGTAAAGATTTTAACTAATCATACAATAAAGAATTTTGTAATACTAAAAAAATGCATTTCAACAGTAACATAGTGAAAGCACACCCCAAAAGGAGCCCAAAACAGAGTTAGGAAAAGAGAATATTTTTTAACTAAATAAAACAATACCAAAATGACAAAAATCCACTTAGGAAAACTGGAAATTTTCAATTTGAGAGATTCTGGTAAAAAAAGCGGCAAAAGACCCAACTCTGACTCTATGGTCATCAGACCCGAACAGTCACAAGTTCAAACCAATGCGATGGAAAACAGGATGGCTCCATAGTCCCAGCTAGGTCCCCTGAACGGATTACCTTACATCCTGGTTTGCAGAGTACTGCGGGTATCATCGTTGAATATGAGTCGCACAGCCGAAGTGATGCATCACTTCTGTGGTGCGGTAAGGCTGCAGTGCGAGGACCTGCATTGCTGTTGAGGACCCCACAGATGAGGGCTTGCAGTGTGAAGTCAGATATTGTGGATGTATTGTGAAGTCGAGGTGATGCATCAGTTCTGAGGAGCTGAGAGGTTGCGATGCAGAGTCCGGTATCATCATTGAGACTGCTGTCGATGAAGGATGAAAAGGCCTGTGCCAAGAATGCGTCTCCCAGAGGTGATTCTGCTGCAGCGACGGGCTGTGATGCGATGCAAGTCTTTGAGTTGAGTTCAATCGAGTGGTAGCAGTGATGTGTATGTTCTGTTTGGGGTTGCACTGACCAGTAGAGGAAATGTGTTGGCTCATCTGTATCCACAGAGGCTGGCCAAGCACCTCAGGCCCAATTTCAAGGATTCCTGACTGAGGTGGTGTCACTTGACATAGATGACTGGCAGATGTCCGAATCCAGGTGCGAGCGCAAGGTTGTTGGAAGCCTGTTGTTCCCCTGAGGCTTCAGATTAGGAGGACAGTCAACTAGCCCTTCAATCAATCAATCAAGTGTTTGTAGAGCACACTACCACCTGTGACGTCTCAAGGCACTGGGGGGGGGAGCTGCTACTGCTTAAATAGCCAGGTTTTGAGCTGCTTCCCGAAGGTCAGCAGGTCTTCGGTCTGACGTAGGGGCAGAAGATGGGTGTTGCAGGTCTTGGCGGTGAGGTGGGAGACGGATCTGCCTCCGGTTGTTCGTCTTTGGATGCGGGGGACAATGGCGAGAGCGAGGTTGGCAGAGCGGAGTTGGCAGGATGGGGTGTAGAAGGTGATTCATCTGTTGAGGTAGGCTGGACCAGTGTTGTGGAGCACCTTCTGTGCGTGGGTGAGGAGTTTGAAGGTTATCCTTTTGCTGACAGGGAGCCAGTGTAGGTCTCTCAGGAGGGGGGTGATGTGACTGTGGCGGTGGGCATCGAGGGTCAGGTGTGCAGAGGTGTTTTGTATGCGTTGCAGTCATTTTAGGAGTTTGGCCGGGGCTCCTGCGTAGAGGGCGTTTTCATAGTCAAATCTGCTGCTGACGAGGGCCCTCGTAGGGTTCTGGGTTCAAGAAATGCAGGTCCAGTCCTTCTCAACCAGGCAAGAGGGCAGCAGGTCAGCACAGCAAGGCAACAGTCTAGCAAGGCCGGAGTCCAGCAGGGCAGCAGTCCAGCAGAGTGGCATTCTTTTCACCAGCACAGCAGTCCTTCTTCCTAGCAGAGTATGCACAGGTCCAGAGGTGTCCTGAAGTAGAGAGAAATAGTAGTCTGAGGTCCACTATTTATGCCCAGTTCTGTCTTTTAAGTGGGTGAGAAGCTTCTAGAGGTTTTCACATGACATCTCCAGGCACTCTGCCTTACCTGTCTTGGCTACAGACTAATTACAGGGGGTATGCAGTCCTTTGTGTGGAGGCAGGTCACAGCCTATTCAAGTGCAAGAGGGGCTGTGTTCAGCTCTTCCCTTCCATCCTGCCAGTAACGGACCATCCTGGCACATTTAAGCTCCCTATTGTTTGTGGCTATCTAGGAGGAATACACAAGGTTCAACTGTCAGCCCCATGCAGTCATGTGACCAAGTTACATTCTACAGGCACTAAGTGGCTAAGGCAGGAAGATGACAGCTTTCTAAAATTATCATTCTCAAAACTGTAATTTAAAATCCAAGACATGAACTGGTTACTTGCTCCCATTTGAAAATGACAGCTTAATAAATGTAATAAGGCGAGTTCAGTGTTATCCTATGACAGAGGAAGGCCTTTGGGTAGTGAAACAAATGTAAGGGCTTTAAACTACCAGGACATGTAAAGTAAAGTGCTTGGCTAACTTTTTAAATATACTGCCCTCTGGGCTGTCCAGGACCTACCCTAGGGGTGCCTTACATGTGTTGAAAAGGAGGATTTGGGCCTGGCAAAAAGTTAATTTTGCTAGTTTGAAATGGCAGTTCAAAACTGCACATAGGTTGCAATGGCAGGCCTGAGACTGGTTTAAACAGCTACTCGAGTGGTTGCCACAATCAGTGCTGCAGGCCCACTAGCAGCACTTACTTTACAGGCCCGGGCACATCTAGTGCCAAATTACTTGGGACTTATAAGTAACTTTAACATGGAGATAAGCCAATGTTAACATGTTTTAAGGAGGGAGTACATGCAATTTAGCACTGATTAGCAGTGGTACAGTGAGTAGAGTCTGAAGTCCTGTAAAAACTAGATCAGAAACAAAATGGAGAAGAAAGGCAAATGTTTGGGGGAAGACCACTCTAAGATTGACAGGTCGAACACTCAATTCTTAGTGTTACAGTTGATAAAAGAGAAAATCTTGTATGTCTTGGATTTTTTATAATCCTGTCCTTTTGCTAGTTATTCAGCATATAGTTGTGCATACACACTTACTAGATCTGTATCAACCATTTGGGGGTTCTTATAGCTAGTTAAGTTTCTTTATGTTTCCCCTGTTCTTCACATCATATTTAATGGTGTTACTGGTGCTAAGCAGGTTCTTTGGAGATGGAGCACATTTGTAATTAATCAGTGGTTTATCTGTAAGAAATCTCCTCAAGCTCATTCCCAATTTCCTTATTTTTCAGTGTGTTATTAAGCTTTTCAAAATGAAGTCAATGTCCCAACTGTAACTATTATGAATCTAATATTCCCAATATAATTTTAATTTTTTTTGTTTATCATTCAATATTTTTAATCGTGATACTTAGCTTGCTTTGTTGTTAACACTGTCCAGTATTTTATTATTAAAGCCAGCATCTTCAAATTTATTAAAAACTATAAACTATTCTTGTTCTTACTCTGTATCCATACTGCTATTCATTTTAGCTCTTAATAATTCTCCTTCATGAGAATTATTCATGTTCTGTTTTGCTGGAGATCCTGAATCCTCATTTTGAACTGTATTAACCATTGTGGATTTTCCATATATTCTTGATAATATCATCTTATTGGCCACATACAGTTTTGCATCAAAAAATACAATATTTTCATGGTAATACTCTAAGCTCAAGTTTACATTGGATGCAAATAATTCAAGTTTTCATTATATTTTTTCAGTTGTAAACTGAGGCTCCTCCATATCAGTAACATATTGAATCAAGTTATTCTCAACCTAGGTAATGATCTTTATATTTTTGCTCAGTAATTTCTTCTCTTTTTTTCTAAATTGGTTTGGGTTTTTTCTTTTTACATCAACATTATTGGTACCTCTTGCACTTAACATGCATTTCTCTAGGGACAGCCTGCTGCTTGTGCCATAGTTACCAGGGGTAGAGCACAGATTATCTCAGAGTTGTGATTTGTCTTAACCAACTTGCGTCTCTGAGGGTGGGGTCACCCCCTTGAAGAATTAATAACTCACTTTCATACATAATCTAACATAATGATAGTCAAAATGTTAATCATCATGAATGACTAAACAAACAAAGGATTTGTCTGTATTTACCATTTCTGAAGTGAAAGACACCCCATTGCGTCTAGTATTCTTCAAAGCCTGTTAGACTTGGCCCTCTCTTCTGGGTAATCCCCAAACTATTTTGCTTAACCCTCCTGTTTTATGAACGTGTTTTTTGTGGTCTTTAGGAGTCTGCTTGCTTTACAACTGCTAACGGGTGCTAAATTGCTTGTGTTCTCTCCTTTACACCTGGTGAACTTGGCTTACACCCATTCGACACATTTCATTTACTTGTAAGCATTTAGGGCCAGATGTAGCAAGCAGTTTTGCCCATTCTGTGTCTATGGGAAAATGTATTCGTACATATGGCCCTTAGTTAGGTGGTACTACAGATAACCAGTAACCTTTTAAAACTTATCCCAGGTCAGCCATTGCAGCTTATATGTGCCGTTTTAAACTATCATTTCAATCTGGAAAAACAAACCATTTGACAGGCCTGATCCTTCAATTTTAATATACATATATACCCCTAGTATAGGCCCTAAACAGCCCTTAGGACAGGCTACATTGTATTTAAAAAGTGGGACATGTAACTTTACAAGTTACATGTCCTGGTCGGGAAAATCTCTCAAATTAATTGTTCACTGTTGTGAGGCCTAGCTCCCCCATAAGATAATGTTGGGTAATCATATTACACTTAATATGTGACAACTTTTGTGTGGTTGCAGGAAGGAATGTCATGTTAGGTGTCTGATGAATTGTAATTTAAAAAACCCTTAAAAGTGAGTTTAAATTTAAGTCATAATTCCAAAAATGCCGCTTTTAGAATGTTTCCATTTTCTGTCCCAACCATTTGGTGCCTGGAGCCTGTTGCTGGGCTACTAGGTGCATTAGCCTTTGTGTATTTTCCTTCCAAATAGTATTAAAATGAAGGGTCCAGGTGTTGTCAGAATGGGCCATTCAGGCTTGATGAGGGGGAGGAGCTGTCTCCTGTCACACCTTCACCTCAAGACTCTGCTTCAGCTCACAAAGGACTTCACAGTAGCCTATTAAGAGGGTCATTCTGAACCTGGCGTGCGGCGGACGCCGCCCGCCTGGCGGGAACCGCCAAATGGCCGCTCCGAGGCCATTCTGGCTTTCCCGCCGGCCCAGCGGGAAAGGCCCTGCAACAATGAAGCCGGCTCCGAATGGAGCCGGCGGCGTTGCAGGGGTGCGACGGGTGCAGTTGCACCCGTCGCGATTTTCACTGTCTGCAATGCAGACAGTGAAAATCTTTATGGGGCCCTGTTAGGGGGTCCCTGCACTGCCCATGCCAGTGGCATGGACAGTGCAGGGGCCCCCAGGGGCCCCACGACACCCCTTCCCGCCATCCTGTTCCTGGCGGTAAAAACCACCAGGAACAGGATGGCGGGAAGGGGGTCGGAATCTCCATGGAGATTCAGCCCATGCAGGGGAAATCCGGCGGAAAACCGCCAGATTCCCTTTTCTGACCGCGGCTTTAACGCCGCGGTCAGAATGGGCTGGGAAGCACCGGCAGCCTGTTGGCGGTGCTTCTGTGGTCGTCGACCCTGGCGGTCATCCCCCTAAGTCTGCAACACACATAGAAAGAGGAAAAATGCCTCTCAGGATTGTTTTTGTGCAGGAATGTGCCATGCCCTGCACAAAAACAATCATACATGCAAAAAAAGTGCCCTTACACTATGGTACAAGGGCGCTAGGCAGCCAAAAGGGCACTGGCGCAGAGCTAAAGGAAAGGAATGGGCTATATTTGATAAATATAACACATTCCTACCCTTTCCTTGAGTCGCAGGGCAGTGCAACAATGTGACTTGCTGTGCGGCCCTGTGCCACAAAGCCCTTAAATATGGACCTTGGTGTGGTAGAAGTTGAGCTCCTCCTTAAAAAAAGGAGAACTCATGCACTTTTGGGTTCCTTGTAACCATGAATGAGCCCATTCATACCAATCATACCATGCCACCCACCAATGTGAACCTCCAGTGAACCTGACTATTTGCTCTTCAGCAGTGTCAGCAATGACCAGCATTGCATGATCTGCACTTCGTGCTACAGCATCGGTAGCCCACGATGACCACCAACGCAAATCTCCAGCAATGACTGCCCATGTGCTACAGTGATGACCATCCACAATGCTTCCCTATTCCTCACAGCTTCCTCCACTGTGAACGGAACTCTTCATGCTGGAATTTAAAAGGTAACTTTTATCAGCTGGACTAATGTGGTCCCTTGATCCAACCACGATCCTTTGCAGTCGGCCTGAATTTGTAAATTTCACCTGGTCCTGCACGACTAGATAACCGCAAATGGTGCTTTGTGATTTTAGGCACCATATGTACCTTAAATATGTGAAATTACATACTGCCAGTTCTGCTGATTGAATTTTTGTCATTTTGGTTCAAATGATATATTAAATTTTACTTTGTTTTTCTAATTTGTTGTGATATTCTTATTGTGTTGTGTGCTCCCTTATTGGCTGTTTGTGTGCTGAATAAATATTTTACACTCTCTAAGCTAAATCTGACTACATTTGTGCCACACTACTGGTGGGTTAAGCACAGGCTAATCAAGTGACATTTGTGGTTCAGCCTCATAGGGATTCTAGCTGTTGCCTAAGGTCACCCACCCTCACCCAACAACCCAATTTATCACAGAGGCCTACTCCTTGTAGTCACCTTGCAATTTAATTTGGTCTCCTAAACAACAAAATATGAATGTTCATGCAACTTTTTTACATTAATCCTTTGGCTACCTATTCAACAAAAATAATTGTGCTAGAAAACCCCTCTAGTGCAGCAACAATTTTCTCCTATTAATGGTGATTGAAAAAAGTGTACAACATCTGGCCAGGTCTAACTATTCAGGATGAAAAGTGATAAGGATATTGAGAGGTAATTTTTAAAGGTGACCCACCTATAACTTGATGTGTAACACTAAAAGTTTGAATTAAGAAGAGTAGCCTCATGTACAGATGCTTCTCATGCACAAAATAACTGAAAATAGGATATTTAAGTAGGACTCTGTCAATGATCTCTAAAGTTGAACTTGTGAACACCAACATCCTCAATAGTTTTGGATAGTGTTAGATTAGTTGCATGAAGTTCTTACCAAAATTAGGGGGGTATTAAAACTTTGGAGGAGGTGTTAATCCGTCCCAAAAGTGACGGTAAAGTGACGGATATACCACCAGCCGTATTACGAGTCCATTATATCCTATGGAACTCGTAATACGGCTGGTGGTATATCCGTCACTTTACCGTCACTTTTGGGATGCATTAACACCTCCTCCAAAGTTGTAAAAACCCCCTTAGATTCTAAAAAAATAGCTTGGTTGTAAATCTGAATTATTAAGATTAAAATTAACTGTACTGCATTCTTTTGGATGACTTGGTTAGCATCTTCACAATAACTTCGTTTGACTAAAGCTGAATTATTAAAAGTGTAAAACTAAAATACATACCAGTGTTGATAATTGACAAGAGGGTAGTGCTCATCTCTTGAAAGATCATTTCTCCTGGCTATGCAGACCCTATAGCAAAGACACAATTTGTAAGTGAAATATAGTATAGTGTGAAGTTACTGCCCATTTATGAGTACCCCATAGTAGACCCTGTTAGAAATGGGGTTTTTGGTTGGCAGTCAGGATACCCTCTGTCCAAGCAAGAACCCTCACTCTAGTCAGGGTAAGTCACACACAATCCAAAATCAGCCTGTGCCCACCCTCTGGTAGCTTGGCACGAGCAGTCAGGCTTAACTTAGAAGGGAATGTATAAAGCATTTGTGCAATAAATCATACAATACCATAATATAACACCACAAAAATATACCACACAGTGTTTAGAAAAATATATAATATTTATCTGGGTATTTGCAGGTCAAAACGATCAAAGATGCAATATGCATTTGTAAAGATATCACTGAAAAGTGATATAAATTGCTGTATTTATACTTTTTTTAGCGCCGCATTTGCGCCGCTTTTTGACGCAAAACGGCGCAAACCTACAAAATACAATGGCATTTTGCAAGTTTGCGCTGTTTTTGCGTCAAAAAACGACGCAAATGCGGCGCAAAAAAAGTATAAATACGGGACAAAGTGTCTTAAGTCTTTAAAAAGCAAACAAAGTCTCTTTCAAGCACAAAGTACCTGGTTTGGAGTGGAAAATCTCCGCAAAGGGCTGCAGAAGAAGAGATACGGGGAAAAATGGTGTGTGCGTCAATTTCTCCTCAGCACACACGGACTTGCGTCGTTATTTTTCACGCGGGAAGTCGTGCGTCGTTTTCCGGCATGCGGACAGTCTCTTTCTGTGGATCGCGGGGATTACCAGATGTCCCGGGTCTGTGCGTGGATTCTCCTGCTTGTTTTCCAGCTGTGCATCGGCCCGCTCGGCTGTGCGTCGAAGTTTCGCTCTCACGGCAGGCGTCATGTCGATTTCTCCTCTGGAAGTCAGGTGCCGTTGTCCTTGCAAGGCCGTGCGTCGAAGTTCCGGTCGCCCCAAAGGCGTTGCGTCGATCAGCGTCGATGTGCAGCGTTTTTCTCACCGCGGAACAAGCTGTGCATCGAAAATTTCGGCGCACGAAGCATCCAAGTGAAAAAGAGAAGTCTTTTTGGTCCTGAGACTTCAGGGAACAGGAGGCAAGCTCTATCCAAGCCCCGGGAGAGCACTTTTACAACCAGACAAGAGTTCAGCAAGGCAGCAGGCCATCAGCAAGGCAACAGTCCTTCGTAGAAAAGCAGACAGGTGAGTCCTTTGAGCAGCCAGGCAGTTCAGCAAGGCAGCAGGCCAACAGCAAGGCAGCAGTCCTTTGTAGAAAAGCAGACAGGTGAGTCCTTTGAGCAGCCAGGCAGTTCTTCTGGGCAGGATGTAGTTTCTGGTTCAAGTTTCTTCTCCAGCAAGTGTCTGATGAGGTAGGGCAGAGGCCCTGTTTTATACTAAATTGTGCCTTTGAAGTGGGGGTGACTTCAAAGAGTGTCTAAGAAATGCACCAGGTCCCCTTTCAGTTCAATCCTGTCTACCAGTGTCCCAGTAGGGGGTGTGGCAGTCCTTTGTGTGAGGGCAGGATCTCCACCCTCCCAGCCCAGGAAGACCCATTCAAAATGCAGATGTATGCAAGTGAGGCTGAGTACCCTGTGTTTGGGGTTTGTCTGAGTGAATGCACTAGGAGCTGTCAACTAAACCTAGCCAGACGTGGATTGAAGGGCACAGAAATATTTAAGTGCAAAGAAATGCTCACTTTCTAAAAGTGGCATTTCTATTATAGTAATATTAAATCCGACTTCACCAGTCAGCAGGATTTTGTATTACCATTCTGGCCATACTAAATATGACCTACCTGCTCCTTTCAGATCAGCAGCTGCCACTTCAACAATGTATGAAGGCAGCCCCAATGTTAGCCTATGAAGGGAGCAGGCCTCACAGTAGTGTAAAAACGAATTTAGGAGTTTTACACTACCAGGACATATAACTACACAGGTACATGTCCTGCCTTTTACCCACACAGCACCCTGCTCTAGGGGTTACCTAGGGCGCACATTAGGGGTGACTTATATGTAGAAAAAGGGGAGTTCTAGGCTTGGCAAGTACTTTTAAATGCCAAGTCGAAGTGGCAGTGAAACTGCACACACAGGCCTTGCAATGCCAGGCCTGAGACAAGGTTAAGGAGCTACTGAAGTGGGTGAGACAACCAGTGCTGCTGGCCCACTAGCAGCATTTAATCTACAGGCCCTAGTCACATATAGTGCACTCTACTAGGGACTTATAAGTAAATTAAATAGCCAATCATGGATAAACCAATCAATAGTACAATTTACACAGAGAGCATATGCACTTCAGCACTGGTTAGCAGTGGTAAAGTGCCCAGAGGTCAAAAGCCAACAACAACAGGTCAGAAAAAATAGGAGGAAGGAGGCAAAAAGTTTGGGGATGTCCCTGTCAAAAAGCCAGGTCCAACAGACCCCATTTTCATAATTTTGTGGTGTGAATGTATATATGATACAGACCACCTTTGTTCAATGTGTTTCCCAGTGTAGTTTAGCTTTGTTTGTATCTTTCTCTGTGCCCCTTTTTGTTCACTAAAGAATATTTTACAGTTTCCTGAATTCTAGTTTTGAAGAGTTGTTGCATACATGCTTACTTTAATTCAAACACATTGTTTATAAACAGCCTCTATGATGTTTGCTTGAAAAACGCCTCCATGGTACTAGGCTAAACTATAGAACTAAGTGATACAAATGCATCTCTCCTGTACACAATACGTTTAAACGGCTACTGGCTGAAGACAGACGCATTTTGAAACTTACTTCAATAGTACTTGTATTGTTTCACACTCTAACTTTTATCTACATGGTACAGAAACTGACCATTTGAGATGGACATAGCTTCACTTCGGTACTGATTGCCTCCTATTTGAAACCCCTCTTTTCAGAAAGAAATGAACTCTAAATTAATCATGCTAGGGAAATATGCTCAAAGTATACAGCCCCATCCCACAATTTATCAGGAGTATTTATGTTTTTAAATTAATGAAAATGGAGCTGAAGTATTTATGGGTCCACAGTTGCTTCCATCTATGATATGTTTTCATATATGGAATTCTATATAATGATTATCTGCTTCATAAGGCAATTGTAAAGCTAGATGTTCTGTGGTGTTATGTAGCTTATATTTATGTAATTACTGTTAAGAACTTTATTTCCAAGCAAATTTATAAAACTATGATCTATGTGTTGCATGATTCAAGGGACATGGTAGGACTTGGTCCCAAATGTCCTGATTATTTCTGGTAATCTTCATTACTCCTACTCATCTTCAACTCAGTCATTATTAATGAGGAGTGCAACCAATCACAGGAAACAAAAACAGAACATCCTAACTAACTCCAGCCATCTCTGGCAGGACTATAAACACATAGCCCTACACTAGCACTTCCTGAAATACCAAGCCCTCTAAAGAACTGATACTAGGAGGGTGAGTAGGAACCATGACTAGGTTGAGGATGAGTAGGAGTCCGAGCAATGAAGATTACACGAAGTAATCAGGGCATCAACCTGATCCAGTCATGACTAATGAGGTTTACCAAAGCAGACATAAATCAGATAATGGTCTTTGAACCTAACCCACACCAGAAATGAAATACACAACTGATATTGCATGTTTATGCAAACCCCATGTGTTTAATGGCATGTCAGAAAAAAACAAAAAAGAAACATACAGATGCCTCTGGATCCAAACCCTGAAAAACACAAGAAACCAAAATTTGTACAACCAGACAATTCAGTCTGTAGTGATGTGTAAACATGTGTTCAGAAGCCCATGTGCAAATTTCCTCCAACTGAACACCTTTAAGTTCAGCCCAAGATGCAGAAATTACCCTCTTTTATATACCTGCTCAGAGTAACTTTAGATGCCTTCCTCCCAAGGCCAGCCAACTCAGAAGTCATCAACAATGAATCAGATGTCCTGAGGGCAGCAGACATGTCAATGTAAATAGGCAAAGCAGGCTTAATATCAAGTAAATGCAGTAACTCATCCTCTGCAGTAGAAAGAGAAGGATAGAAGGAAGAGAGGATCAATTCCCGAGAGAAATTACATTTAGATTGTATTTTAGGAAGAAAACCATGATCCAACATCAAAACCATAGCATCAAAACTGTAGCACCATCTAGACAATGAAGAGAAGGAGGGGAGTAATGCAAAGCAGATAAAGTTTTCCTTATTGTCCGGCTTGGGTAATGGCAACCAAGAAATCTACCTTAACCCCTTCGCTGCCAGGCCTTTTCCCCCTCCTGTGTCGACCCTTTTTTTGGCTATTTGGGGCAGTTGGCGCTTAGGCCCTCATAACTTTTTGTTTGCATAAGCTACTCATGCCAAATTTGCGTCCTTTTTTTCCAACATCTTAGGGATTCTAGAGATACCCAGGCTTTGTGGGTTCCCCTGAAGGAGACCAAGAAATTAGCCAAAATACAGTGAAAATTCTTTTTTTTTTTTTTAAATGGGAAAAAAGGGCTGCAGAAGGCAGCTTGTGGTTTTTTCCCTGAAAATGGCATCAACAAAGGGTTTGCGGTGGCAAGATCACCATCTTCCCAGCTTTCAGGAACAGGCAGACTTGAATTGGAAAACCCAATTTTTCAATACAATTTTGACATTTTACTGGGACATACCCAATTTTTACTATTTGTTGTGCATTCAGCCTCCTTCCAGTTAGTGACCAAAACGGGTAAGAAACCAATGCTGGATCCCAGAAAGCTAAACATTTCTGAGAAGTAGACGAAATTCTGAATTCAGCAAGGGGTCATTTGTGTAGATCCTACAAGTGTTCCCTACAGAAAATTACAGCTGAACTAAAAAAATATTGAAATTAAGGTGAAAAAACCAGCCATTTTTCTCCACGTTTTACTCTGTAACTTTTTCCTGCGATGTCAGATTTTTGAAAGCAATATACATCAGCTGGACTCTTATCGTTGTGGGGATATATAGGGCTTGTAGGTTCATCAAGAACTCTAGGTACCCAGAGACAATAAGTGAGCTGCACCTTGCAATAGGTTTTTATTCTACAGTATACTAGGTATACAGCAATTCATTTGCTGAAATATTAAAAGTGAAAAATAGGTATCAAGAAAAACCTTTGTATTTCCAAAATGGCCACAAGATAAGGTGTTGAGAAGCAGTGGTTATTTGCACATCTCTGAATTCCGGGTGCCCATACTAGCATGTGAATTACAGGGCATTTCTCAAATAGACGTCTTTTTTACACACTGCCTCACATTTGGAAGAAAAAATGTAGAGAAAGACAAGAGGCAATAACACTTGTTTTGCTATTCTGTGTTCCCCCAAGTCTCCCGATAAAAATGGTACCTCACTAGTGTGGGTAGGCCTAGTGCCCACGAAAGGAAATGGCTCAAGACACAACTTGGACACATCACATTTTTCACAGAAAACAGAGGTGTTTTTTGCAAAGTGCCTACCTGTGGATTTTGGCCTCTAGCTCAGTCGGCACCTGGAGAAACCTAGCAAACCAGTGCATTTTTTAAAACGAGACACCTAGGGGAATCCAAGATGGGGTGACTTGTGTGGCTCTGACCAGGTTCTGTTACCCAGAATCCTTTGCAAACCTCAAAATCTGACAAAAAAAACACTTTTTCCTCTCATTTCGATGTCATAAAGTTCTGGAATCTGAGAGGAGCCACAAATTTCCTTCCACCCAGCGTTCCCCCACGTCTCCCAATAAAAATGGTACATCACTTGTGTGGGTAGGCCTAGCGCCCACTAAAGGAAATGTCTCTAAACACAATATGGACACATCAAAATTATCAAATACAAAACTACCTGTTTTTGCAGGGGGGCACCTGCATTTTTGGTCCTGGGCTCAGCAGCCTTCTAGGGAAACCTACCAAACCCAGACATTTCTGAAAACTAGACACCCGAGGGAGTCCAGTGAGGTGTGATTTGCGTGGATCCCCCAATGTTTTCTTACCCAGAATCCTCAGCAAACCTCAAATTTAGCTAAACAAATCATATTTTTCCCACATTTCTGTGTGGGATCACCGCACTGGGACACATTTTATACCACCCAATGTTCCACTCAGTCTCCCGGTAAAAATTATACCTCATTTGTGTAGGTGGGCCAAGTGCTTGTGAAAGGGAAGAGCCAAAAACATGTCGATATTGAGAGGGAACAAAGGGCTGTTTGCAAAAAAAACATTTTTAGGCTGACAAGTGCAGCAGAATTTTTATCGGTGTAGATGAGACAATGCTGGGTGGTAGGAATTTTGTGGATATCTGCACATTCCGGAAGGTTCCATCACAAAAACGTGGGAAAAATGTGTGATTTCCAGCAAAGTTGGAGGTTTGCAGGGGATTGTGGGTACAAAAATGGTGCGGGTACATGGGAAACACACCACCCTGGAATCACCCAGATGTTTAATTTTCAGATGTGTCTAGGTCTTGTGGGTTTTTCTACACAGCAGCGTCCCAAAGTCCATAAAGTGCAGCCCTCACCATCCAAAGGGGGGCGATTTTGAGAGTAAGCCAAGTTCTCATGGCCCAAATGTGAAACTAAATCCCAAAATAATCAAATGTCTTCTTGCTTGCTGTGGGATAATATGTTTTAGAGTGTGGGGGAGAGCTGAAAGACTGTCACCCGTTCAGTTGAGGTGGGGGCGTAACCAGGCCCATACTGGCTGGTAGCCACCACCCCAATATATATATATATATATTAAATTCCCTGGCATCTATTAGACTTTCTGCCCCCCCGGGGTGTGGATCAGGAGTAATTGCCCCATCTGCCCACTAGTGGGCAGAACAACTTTGGCCCCATTTATTTGGGGTGGGGTATGGCCCACCCTCTTATTTTTGGAGAAAAAAACTTCCCTGGCCTCTGGTGGGCTTTCTGCCCCCCGTTGGGGCAGATGGCCCTTCCAAAAATAGGCCCATCTGCCCCCAATGGGGGGCAGATATGGCCAACAGTAATGAGCTCCCATGGGTAGCGACCCTTACCCAAGGGGCTGCCTCCCTAAAGAAAACACACGCATACACACACACCAATCCCTGGTGCCTTAGTGGTTTCTGCCCCCATGGGGCAGATTGGCCAAACATAAATTGGCCGATCTGCCCCCAAGGGGGCCAGAAATGTTCTAAATACAATTTGCCCCCCAGGGGAGCGACCCTTGCCTAATGGGTCGCTCCCCATCTCTCAAAAAGAAATAAAAAAAATTGCCCTGCCGCTTAGAGGTTTCTGCCCCTCCCCTGAGGGCAGATCGGCCTAATAACAATAGGCCAACCTGCTCCCGGGGGGGCAGAAATAGGCTAAAATTAATTTGCCCCCGACCCCCACCCGGGGAGCGACCCTTGCCTACAGTGTCGCACCCCTTGCGTGACATTGGCGCAAAAAAAAGATCCCCGGTGCCTAGGCCCAAGGGGGGCAGAAATGGTCTAAATACAATTTGCCCCCCAGGAGAGCGAACCTTGCCTAATGGGTTGCTCCCCATCTCTAAAAAAACAAACAAACAAAAAAAATCTCAAAAATAAATTTGCCCTGGCGCCAAGAGGTGTCTGCCCCCCCAGGGGGCAGATCGGCCTAATAACAATAGGCCGATCTGCCCCCAGGGGGGCAGAAATGGCCTAAAATAAATTTGCCCCCCCACTCCCCCTAATCCCCACGGGAGCGACCCTTGCCTACGGGGTCGCGACCCTTGCATGACATTGGTGCAAAAACAAATCCCCGGTGGCTAGTTGTTTCTGCCCCCATCGGCCGATCTGCCCCCAAGGGGGGCAGAAATGGTCTAAATACAATTTGCCTCCCAGGGGAGCGACCCTTGCCTTATGGGTCACTCCCCATCTCTAAAAAAATAAAAAAATAAAATAAAAAAAAACACAAATATAAAATGAGCCCTGGTGCCTAGAGGTTTCTGCTTCCCCTGGGGGCAGATCGGCCTAATAACAATAGGCCGATCTGCCCCCGGGGGGGCAGAAATGGCCTAAAATAAATTTGCCACACATCCCCCCCACCCTCCCGGGGAGCGACCCTTGCCTACGGGGTCGCTCCCGTTGTGTGACATTGCCGCAAAAAAAAGATCCCCGGTGCTTAGTGGTTTCTGCCCCCTTTGAGGGCACATTGACCTAAAATCGGCCGATCTGCCCCCAAAGGTGGCAGAAATGGCCTAAATACAATTTGGCCCTCCAGGGGAGCGACCTTTGCCTAAGGGGTCGCTCACCATCTGTAAAACAACAACAACAACAAAAGATCCCCGGCGCCTAGTGGTTTCTGCCCCCTTTGAGGGCAGATTGACCTAAATTCGGCCGATCTGCCCCCAAAGGCGGCAGAAAAGGCCTAAATACAATTTGCCGCTCCAGGGGAGCGACCCTTGCCTAAGGGGTCGCTCACCATCTGTAAAACAACAACAACAACAAAAAATCTCCGGTGCCTAGTGGTTTCTGCCCCCCTTGGGGGTAGATCGGCCTAATTAAAATAGGCTGATCTGCCCCCCAGAGGGGCAGAAATATCCTAAAACACATTTGCCCCCCAGGGGAACGACCCTTGCCTAAGGGGTCGCTCCTCTTGTGTGAAATTCACAAAGAAAAAAAAACAACTCCCTAGTGTCTAGTGGTTTCTGTCCCCCTTGGGGGCAGATTGGCCTCATAAAAATAGGCCCAGAAATGGGCTAAATATAATTTGCTCCTTAGGGGAGCGACCCTTGCCTAAGGGGTCGCTCCCCACCTCTAAAAAAACAAAAAAAATCTAAAACAAAACAACAACAAAATGATCCCTGGTGCCCAGGGGGGCATAAAAGGCCTTAAAAAAAATTCCCCCCCTTGGGCAAGGGTCGCTCCCTCATGGCAATTTTCAAATAAAAAATAAATCCCTGGTGTCTAGTGGGTGTTTTAGCAGCTGGATATGCCACTGTCACAGTACTGTTTGACTGAATGACAACATTGAACCCCTCTGCTTGAGGCTGGAAGAAGCAATGACCCTCTCCACAGCAGACAGCTCCCTCCAACTGGATGAACGCTTCATTTTCCACATCCTCCAATGAGCTGGAAGTGAAAGATTGTACAATGTGGCACCCTAAACAAGAGAGCTGGCATCCGTCCTCGCTGCTTTTGGTGGGGCCTGAATGTAAGATTCTTCCCTAAGAAGATTGGGAGTATGAGGCCACAGTACATCTCCTGCATGATTGCTGATGACACTGGGAATTGCACATCCATGTTCTGAATGGGAAAAGTGACAAAACTGTGCAGATGCCTGAACAAGAGACATAAGTGGAGTCTCACCCAAGGTACTGCAAACACCATGGCTGCCATATGTCCATGCACCTCCAACCAGTGACCTAGGCTGGCAGATGATTGACTCAGCAAGAGACTTAGAAAGGACTGCAGACTCACTCTGGTTCCGTGGAAGAAAGACTCTCCCTTGAATTGAGTTGAACAGGGCCACAGTAAATTGAATTTGCATTGATGGCAACAGTTGACACTTTGGAAAACTGAGAAGAAATCAGTGTTATTTTTAGCATAGTGAAGGACAGATCTAGAAGTTGTTCCATGACCTGGACCGATTCCAGAGTCTGAATAAACCAGTCTTGCAGGTATGGAAACAGGGACACACCTTGAAGATGGAGATGAGGTACCAAAGGTGCCACTACGATGGAAACAATTGTGGTGAGGAGCAGAGGCTGAGGGGGCGACTACAGTACTGCCAATGATGACCTTCCAAACAAAACCAGTGAAACTGCTGTGCCCCGGATGCCATCGGGATGTATAGATAACGAGTCCCTGAAATCCAATGTTGTCATCAGAGAATCCACCTGTATAAATGGTATAACACGCTTCAATGTTTCCATCTTGAATGCGATCTTGCACTCATGTTTGTTAAAGTCCAAAATTCCTCTTTCATTTTTAGAATGAGGAGTACATTACCAACCACTGTTACTCGAGAGGCATCAGGATAATTGCCTTCATCAAGAAGAGTGATTGAATTCCCCCTTTTAATTCCATCTTCCCAACTAGATCTTTCGGAAGGTGGGTTTAGATTGTCCATGAACACAAAGAGATTGCTGAGAACTCAATCTGATACCCATTGCAAATGATCTCCAACTCCCATCTGTCCATCGTCAAGATTCAAGCAGTCTGGAACTGGACCAACCTGCCACCAACCTTCATTACCCTTCTGGAACTCAACATAGTCAGGGGCACAGATTTAAAGGACTGGAGTCTTGTCTCTGCTGTTTCTTCTGGTATGAATTTGGATTATAAATTTGTAAAGTGCAACAAGGCATCAAAGCACTAATGCTAATTTAGGCGAGAGAGGAGAGCCAATCGTAGTGGGAATGGAAGCACCAACGCAGCCAGGGAAAACAGAAAAATCAACTATGAAGACACAAATAACCCGATTTTAACCTGCCTACAAAAAATCATATATGAGCTTAAACTTCGGATAGATTCCTGCAGATTGTTCCACAGCCTGGCAGCTGCCACTGAGAAAGCTTGCTCCCGCTATCTAGCTTTCTGGAACCTAGGGACAGTCACCTTTCTCTGGCTTGTTAGCCTGAGATTATATGAACCCTGCTGATAGCCTTAAACACCAGACACAGGGCTTCGAAAGTAACCCGCTTCCTCACTGGCAACCAATGTTCAGTCCTCAATCCTTCCCTAACCAAACTGAATTTCAGCAAACCCAGCATGAACTGTGCTGTAGCATGTTGGAAGACTTAAAGCTTGTTTAGAAATACTGATTGACATTCAAATAAAGGGCATTACTGTAGTTCAGGCACGATGTTATGAGCGTAAATACCACTGACACCTTAGTTCATGATTTAAAAAAAGGAGTTTTTTCCTCAGTTTCTCAATGATTCAAAACCATTCTATTCACCTAGATATCAAAGGTCAATGTGCTGACAAAGATTACCCCGAGGTTTTTGCTGCGGTATCCAGGACAGGAGATGGACCTCAGATATCCAGCCACCAGCAGAATTCTCGGCTCCAAAGACCATCATTTCAGTCTTGGTCTCGTTCATTTTAAACCATTTCTCCCTTATTGAAGTACTGACCTCTACCATACAAGACCTAAATTTTACTGCCACCCCTTACTAATCATGAGAGATAGGGATGATGATTTGGCTGCCATCGACATAAGAAGAGACTTGAAAACCCAAAGAAAGCACCAACTGTGCCAGAGAGGCAACTTACAGGATAAATAAAGTAGGACTGAGGGAGGAACCCTGCGGAACTCCACAGGGAAAGTGAAAAGGATTATCCCTAAAGTCCCCACAACTAGTAATAAGCATCCTGTTCACTAAGAAGGACTCTAGCAGGTTTTAGGCTGCATCCCTCAGACCAGCCTGTCACAGCCTTTCAACCAAAAGAGATGGGGAAATGGTGTCAAAGGCTGCTGACAGGTCAAGCATAACCAAAATAACCACTCTCCCTTGATAGACTTCGCAGCTAATGTAATCTGCCAACACAAGCAGAGTAGATTTGGTGCTATGGTTGCTCCTAAACCCATTTTGGTAGGGTTGCAGTAGTTCAAGCTCACTGAGAAACTGAGCTAGTTCCTGATTGATATGCTTATCCTGGATTTTAGATGGGGCATGCAGCAAAGAAATTGTCTGAAGATTTTTTTAGGACTCCTGAATCCCCATTAGGCTTTTTTCTTCAGAGGAATGACTATCGCCTCATTCCAACACAGAGGGTGCACTCCAGACTCCAGAACCTGGGAAAAACAATTTCCTAATGATTTTGCAATAATGTCTGGGGCCAATTGAAGCACCCTCGCTGGTCAGGGATCATCCAGCGATGCGGAGTTGGTTTGCGCTAAGAGGGTTTTGATCTTTGCCAACCGCAGAGGGAGAGAACCTAGCTAAATGAAAATTGGACTGCTGCCTGTGGGGATTCCCTTTCATGGGCATGACAGTAGGCTGGTCCTCGAACTCTTGGAACTCCACAATAATCTTCAAGATCTTATCCCTTAAAAACAGGGCCACCCTATTACAAAATTCTTTGGAATTTTGCAACACCTGTTAAGCTGGGGGGATATGAGATGGATACCAGTCTTAAATAATTATTTACGAGTATTGATGGCTGATCTTATCTTCTGTGAGAAAAAAATGACAGCCTCGTTAATGGCACATTTTTATTTTCTGATTAATTCCTTATGCTTGTTCTACTCTTCATGATTGAAAGTCATTCTCCACCTCTGTTCCAGTCTCCGGAAATTCTTTTGAATCTCTTTTAGGCCATCAGAACGACAGAGCAGAGATTTTCCTCCTTCCATTTTTATTCGGTTTGACTGGGACTAGTTCATCCAGAGCTGACAGCACCCACCTAATAAAAATTTGCAGCTAGGGATTCCGAGCCGCAGGGATCTCTAACTTGAGCATTAAGGAACGTCTCCATTCTCTCCTTTGCTGAGATGTTTCTCCCCTTTCTGACATTAATGACATTACTCTGTATGCCCTTTCCCACCATCTCCCTTTGCACTCTAAACATTACAGTAATATGGTCAGACCAACTCAAGGGTAAACACTCATCCACTGTCAGGGCATCAAGATTGGTGAACATCCCATCCAACATATACTTAGCTAAATGGGTTGGTGAATTGTCCCCTCTCAAAAAGCCAAAGCTATTCATCAGATCCAGAAGGCCTTAGCCCCTTGTTAGAAATGGGGTCTCTGGTTGGCAGTCATTTTGCACTCTGTCCAAGCAGTGACCTCACTCTAGTCAGGGTAAGGGAGTTACAATCCTAAGACAACCCATGCTCACCTCCTTGGTAGCTTGGGACAAGCAGTCAGGCTTATCTCAAAGGTAATGTGTAAAGTAATTGTACCAACACACATAGCAACACTGTGAAAACAGTACAAAATGGACATCACACCAGTTTAGAAAACTAGCCAATATTTATCTAAATCAAAACAGACCAAAACAACAAAAATCCAACATACACAAGTCTAGTTATGTATTAAAGATTAAAGTAACAAGAATCTTACTCCATAAGAAGCAATGGAAACTTTGTTGTTACACAAAGTACCTGGTTTACGTCAAAAATAAAGCTGCATGGGTGAGCGTGCATCAGAAAAGTCAGTGATGCGTTGATTCCTTACTTGCAAGAAAGGCCATACATTATTTCTTCTCTGGTTGGGTAGGCGATTCATTGTTTTTCTCTCCTGCAAGAAAGTGATGCGTCAATTTCCAGTCAGGGCACATTGGATCCACACAGGTTCCGTTTATTTTGATGCCCAGCAACAATGCACAAGAAATTCGGATGCATGGGATGGAAAACCATTTTGCGGGGGCTTTGCATTGTTACCAACAGCCGCAAGCAGGTGTTGTGTTGTTTCTCCAGCCGTGATACAGGTGATGCATCGATTTCCCAGCAGCGATGCTGGTGGTGCATCAATTTCAGCCACAAGGCAGGTCGTGCGTCATTTTTACAGCCATGTTGCAGGTGGTGCCTTGAAATTGTACCCGCACAGCTTCCTCTTTGTGTGGATTTCTGTCCTTGTTCTACTAGCTTGAACTTTCAAGGGCCCGGAGACTAGATAGGGCACCACTTGGCAGGGGTCTCAGTAGAAAATCAAGGTGCTGGCAGAGGAAGTCTTTGATGGTACTGAGACTTCAAAATAGGAGGCAAGCTTAGTCTAAGCCCTTGGGGACACCACCCAAGCAGGAATATGCCACAAAGTCCATTCTTAGTCCTCTTTCAGGTAGAAGCAGCAACTGCAGGCCAACCTAGCAAAGCACAGTAACAGAAAATGGGCAGTACTCCTTCAGCTCTTCTCATTGGCAGAGGTTTCGCCTGGTTCCAGAAGTAATCTAAAAATCTGGGGGTTTGAGTCCACTACTTTTACCCCTTTCTGCCTTTGAAATAGGCAAACTTCAAAGAAAAGTCTCTGTTGTTCACAAGATGCTTACTTGCCATGACCTGGCCCAGCCTCACACCAGGGGGTTGAAGACTGCATTGTGTGAACGCAGGCACAGCCCATTCAGGTGTAAGGAACCACTCCTCCCTCCACTCTAGCCCAGATGACCCATCAGGATATGCAGGCTACACCCCAACTCCCTTTGTGTCATTGTCTAGTGGAGATTCACAAACAGTACAACTGTCCATCTGACCCAGATAGGGAATACACATGCAGGCAGTCACAGGATGTTTTAAGCAAGAAAATGCCCACTTTCTAAAAGTGGCATTTTCAAACAGGCAATTTAAAAACCAACTTCACTAAAAGATGATTTTTTTCAGAGACCCCATACTTTATATCTCTCAATGCTCCCAAAGGGAAACTGACAGGCCCCATGTTAACATACAAGAGTGATAGGCCTTGAAACAGTGAAAACCGAATTTGGCAGTATTCACTGTTAGGACATGTAATACACATCAGTACATGTCCCACTTTTAACATACACTGCACCCTGCCCACGGGGCTACCTAGGGGTACCTTACATATAAAAAAAAGCAAAGGTTTGGGCCTGGCAAGTGGGTACACATTGCCAGTTTGAATTGGCAATTTACAACTGCACAAACAGACACTGCAGTGGCAGGTCTGAGCCATGTTTCAAGGACTAATCATGTGGGTGACACAACCAGTGCTGCAGGCCCACTAGTAGAATTGGATTTACAGGCCCTGGGCACCTCTAATGCACTTTACTAGGGACTTACTAGTAAACTAAATATGCCAATCAGAGATAAACCAATCACCAATACCATTTACACAGAGAGCACATGCACTTTAGCAGTGGTAGAGTGCCCAGTCTTCCAAAGCCAACAAAAACAGGTCAGAAAAATAGGAGGAAAGAGGCAACATGTTTGGGCGTGACCCTGCAAAAAGGGCCAGGTCCAACACTTTATTACCTATTTCTTGTAAATGCAGATTAAAATCCCCTAAAATGGTGAAATTACTACAAGAAATGAAAGGTTCTTGCATTCAATTCCAGTTCATCGTGAACTGAGTTTTCAAGCCAGGAGGGTCTGTGTACCATAGATTTTTATTTTGAAATACCCTACCTTGCAACCCTCACTAGCTGAGGGGTTGCTAGGCTCAAGCGTGCAGTTCACCCATTCTTTAAAGATAAAGGCAACACCCCCGCCCCCAATGTGCACCTCTATCAGACCTTACAATGGCACACCAAGGGAGAATAGCAGTCGTTAAGTTGGCTAAGGCACAACTTAACATAACCTTTTTATTGTCCTCTCTATCCACTTGTTCCTTACCATTGGGAATAGGCTCACTGGTTGACTCCAAACTCCTGATCGAACAACTACAGTAAGAACAGCACAATCTTCCAAGGATCCATCACATCAATCCTTCCCTACTTATCTTCAGATCCAGATTAAGTAGAGCCTGCCTGGAATAAGCCAACTGCTCACTACCTGAATCTAAATGGGCAGCATCCCTGGACCCTGGGCTGTCCAGGTGCAGACAAGTTTGCCCTCCGCATACCCGCTGCTCACTTCTGTGCATCGGCATGCTTAAATCTGGTGTTTGTGCTCATGTGACAGGCACTAAAATGCTACCTGCCAAAACACAGTTGCGAGCCCAAAATGGCCAAAACAGGATGAATAGTAGGCTCTAACAGGCCCTTCTAATCTCAGCCATCCTTCAACAATAGCCCTGTAGCCCACCAAAACTAAGCACAAAGGGTAGCACACATTCAAATCAGGTCCCCCACATTAAAAATAATCCCTGGTTAAAAGTGGTGTTCGCATAATGAATCTGGCACCTTTTCCAGCCTTTCTGGAACTAGACTGAATGGGTTTCCCTTGCAACATCTGACCCCCTTCTGTGTTCTGCTGTCATCTTGATGACTGAAGAAAAGATTTGGATGGGAAGAAGGAATTCTTATTTTGCTGTTGATACTTTTTCCAGAAACAAAATGCTTTCTTTCTCTATGGACTTTATGTAATTTATCCTCCAACTCCCATGAATAGCATCTTGAGGGTGGCAGATCGTTTGTAGAATCTGTGTTCCACCCTTTCAAAAACAAATAATGGCAAGCCACAACAGAAGCACCATGTCATAAGGCAAAAGACCTCACATAGTCGAAAGAAATATCAGATAAAAACTCTGCTTGTTTTTACATATTTTCCAGGAGTTCGGGGCACTGGCCACCTTCTTGCCTAGTGCAAAACAGGTGCTTAAAATCCAAAATCAGGGATTGAGCCACATATATGCCCCATATATACCATATCTCAAAGTGAGATGTGACCCAGAATACACCTTCTTCAAAGAGGTGTCAATGTGTTTATCACCAGCTTCCTTCACTACACTGTCCTCATGCATAAAAGAGCGGCCCACCAAACTCGCAACCACTGAGTCAACATGAACAGAGTCAGGCATCAATTCGTCCATCTTCTCACTGGGTACAAACTGTCCATAAAACTTTGAATAAAAATCCTCTCTAGAACTTTCCATTCATTCCGAATCTCCTCCTGACCAAACTGATGTATGGGCACTGAAGCATAAGAAGGCTACTTAAACCGAAGCAAGCCTTAGAAGATGATGGAATCTCCTCCTCTGACAACACTGTATTTTCCCTCACATGTCGCAAGAGTTCTGGTAACATATCCTCAACAATGAATTTTCCATTATGCTCATTGCCCCCTGATTTGATGTATCCAAATCATATGACTCTATAATATCAGAGTAAAGGCTCTCCTGATCAACAAGAAAGAGAGCTGATTTTCTTCTTCTTATTCAAAGAAGTCAATGTCTCTAAAATGAATTGTTTTGTTCTTGATTCTTCACCCCAGCATGCATTTCCATAGGAGGGGGTGAGGGAGATAATGAATGGCTGGTAGAAGAAGAACGTCTTCTCTTAATGGAATGCTTCCACATAGTAATAACTAACTCTACAATAATCCGCTCACAAATGCAGCCAGCTTCTCACCATTACTAGATATTTCCCCGGCACGCATATGTGAGGAACTCCTAACAAGCATTTGCAATGCAATGGCTCTCACATTTGTTCGAGTTAGAGCTATTAGCCTTGTAATTTTTGACACATAAATTTAAAATGTAAAGTTAAATGGTAGACATAAGTAAGTAAATTGAAAGCACCATGACCACCATGAGTGTGAGCGCAAAGGAGAGACCCGAAAGGAAAATGTTCTCTTGCAGTCAAACATATTGGCAAACGTAATAGGGTCTGTCCCCAAGGTGGTAACAAAACCACCCCAGGGGGGGGGGAGGGAACAAACGTAAGGCATTTACCAATGTAATCAAAGGCTTTTTGAAAGGCAAGCCACGAACCAGTGAAAGTGAAGGGCATGGTTAAAAGCCCCCATAGATACCAACAAGTCGGAAAAACACCACTTGTGGCCTGCAATGCTCAGCCTAACAATTAAAGCCGTTGAAGGAACCGCTACAAGAGCGCTGACCCTTGTCCCTCATACATTGAAGGTCCAAGTGGCTGGCACAATAACAGGCAGCATGATTCGAAAGGTAAAAAAGGGTTCGGGGTAGTTCTCAGAGTGAACAACGAAGCCAACACGTCTGTTTCATGATTGTTCCTGTGTTGAAAGAGGAACACCCTCCCCCCAAGCCTAGTAGAGAAAAAGTGCGCTCTCGAAACATACAGAGCTGGAGACAAAAGCCCGGCAAATGCCCCATGCATCCCATCCTTAAGCCAGTCAAAAGGAAACAAAAACAAGAAGTACTAAAGTAAGGCTATGTGTTCATTGCCCTGCCAAAGGTTGGGTGGGGTTAGTTAGCATTTCCTGTTTTTTCGTTGTGATTGGTTGCAATACTCATTAGTAATGACTGGGTTGAGAACGAGGGGCGTGGAGTTAATTACTACTTCAGGCTAGCATTTCCTGGCCTGCAATCACTGTAAGTTTCTGAGTTTTCAGGCTCCCATAAGACCTGAGCCCTTTCCCATATTTGGCTTGTTCCTGTACTCAAATTCCACCTGCTTTCAACTGATAAAATTTGTGAGTGGAAACACAAGTACAGTTACCAGGATGCAGGTCCACAGTGTTAGCGCTTTTGACCTTAATAAGTAAACATACAAGGGGACGTGAATAGGTCGATAAACCTTTTGACTCGCAATAAGGATGTTCCCACCATAGATCGAGTACAGGCAGATCAATAATCAATCGACAATATTAATAATCAACAATAATCAATGACATTAATAATCATTGGAGTCAGTAGTTGTCACACACCATGACCTTTCAGTCATGAATAACCACACCTTTCAGTACAAGTCATGTAAGTTAATCTTAAAATCAAATGATATATATACAGAAACAACACTGGCGGTCCAAATCAATGGAAGAACCTCAATCTGATCAAGGCTTGAACTATTACACATTCTAAGGTTACGGTGCAAATTAATAACAAGAACAATTGTGAAACGATATCACATACATTTAGGTTCAACGCATAAATTCATCAAATGGTATTCCATATTGACAGACTTTCACTGGCGAGAATCCTTAACTAACATCAAATTAGCATCAGCGTATTGAGCTTCATGCAAAACAAGTTAGTAACACAAATTTGGAAAACATCTAACTGTTGCTCTATCAAAACAGTGTGGTTGGTACCTAGAAAGAAAAAGCAAGTAGGCATAACAAACACATGGGTACAATAATACCTCTCCTCAATTTGATCGGCAAGCTAAGATAATCTTCATTCTCAGGACATCAGTTCAGTTGCAAGGGATCAGGATTCGGCGTAAAAGTTCAGAAGTCTTTAAACAATAAAGTTAACCGCATCTCTTGTCAAGATGGAAAATGGGCAAGAATGGGCTGTCTTTCCTCGGCGCAGTCCTGTTAAGTTAAATTCCCTAAAACTACTTCCCAAGTCTTTATTAGTCAAGGGATCACATGTTCACACTTTGTCCAATAAAACTAAAACTTTAAATCTATTAATTCTACCCCTACTCCATTCACATGTCGCCGATTGGTTTCTCCTGCAATGTCCTCGTCATCCGGCTCGTCAGGTAACAATATTTTTGCAGCTTATACTCCAGTCAGTATCTCCATTTTTCTTCTCCTGAGAAAGTCAGCCTCTCACACATTATATACATATTGTTAAATTTAGCAAGAACAGCATCTTCTAGCAGTCGGTCCTCATGAGAAAACCTTTGGCTATGAGCACATCTACACAATACAATGGAAAATCACAGTTTAACTCTCTAGAACAGCCATTTTATTAGTCGTTTAGAAATATAGCTTGACATAAGGCCAGGCAATTAAGTCAAGACTTCTGCTAAGTTAAGGCCTGTAATTAATAAAGCTAATACATAATACATATCTCTTTCTATGACACATTACTACATTAGTCAAACATATACTCAACATTTCATAGTAATAGACTATTAATAAGTACACTTCATGAGCATTGGTGGCCACTCACAGTGATCACGTTTTCAAAGGCGCGTATTATTTTTCTATCGTTATTACATTTTCTATGCAAATCTATTACTCAGAAAACATGAACACTCATTAATAATTTTTAGTAAAATACCTGCGCCAACGACAGCTGGCCGTACTTGAAACTATTGGCCTTTAAATATTGTACCGCCCATGAATATTATGCACATAATTTTGATCCCAGTCTCTTCTCTGACGCTGATATTGTACTATTTGTTTCTAGACATTTTGATGCCTTGCCTCCGTTCTTCATGGATGCAGGCCCTCAGGCCTGCTTGAGCTCTGTGGATTTGACAAATTCCAGGCTGTCTGGACTGTGTTGCTTTAGTCCTGCTTTGGATTTCTGCTTGCCTCCCACTGCCACAGATCTAATAGGCATTTTACTTGATCACCTATTTGCCTGACTGAGCCCTGTGAGTTTCAGCGGTCATGGGTGGCGCAGTATGGGGTGTTTGCCAATTGGTGGTGTCAGTAGTTGCTGCTGCTTGGCCTCCAAAGAAGAGTCAAGGAAGGAATCAAGGAGTCCAGCAATAGGACTAGGACTAGGATGTGAGGAAAGCATCCGTAATGGCTGATGGCGCTCCGTTGTGCCCATGAGTTTAAACCTAAACAAGAGAAGATGGGAGTGGTCCTTGAGCACTCTACTACTTTTTGCACAGGTCAGTGGATGAGATGTTTGCTACTTCTGATTTACTATTGCACAAAAAAATGGAGTAGACAAGTATTAGCACAGGTTCGAGCAGAAGTATACACATTTCTGAGAGGTTCCCAAACGTTTTTTGAGGGCGGGTTACTGTGGACGCTGCAGGGGCTCACTAAGGTTGCAGACATTATTTTTGTTCCATAATTTTCACGTATTCATATTTCTGTAGTGGATCATGTAAACTCCCCAAAGTTTGGTTAGAGGAGGTCTAAATAGGCAGATGTGATGGGCCTGAGTGATTACGTCCCTATTACAAAAGTTCACTGTAGAATATGAATGATACACTCCAGCAAAAATAGACATGATAATAACCCATAAATGAAAGCAGAAGGACGAAATTAGTTCTTAGAATAATGGGACACACGAGATAACTGATAAAATAGCAAGCTTTATTAGGAATTGTATTAATAGAAATCATGGCCATAAGCCCACTTGGTCTTCAGATATTGGTGTGAGGATCTCAAGATGGGAATGTTAAGAAAGATTACCATTTAACAGTAGAGCAGTCAATACAAGCTTTATCAAAACTATATCCTAGAGATAAATATTTTGCCGTCTCACCACAAGATGAGCTGCATGAAACTTCCTAGAATGGAAAAACAATAATGAAAACAAGTAAAGAAATGATATTAACCATGCTGGCACTAGGTTGGATCGGATCTCTTCACGTGACTGTGATGATAACAGCCATGGTAAGATGTAGCGAAGTAGGTCAGTCTCAGGAAAAAACATATCTGTTTCACATAATTAACTTTGGCTCCCGTACGTATAAGTCACTAACGATCAACCAAATGTTTTGAATCGGAGTCAATCCTAGGTGAAATATCCTCACGTATAGATATTTCTTCTAAAGGTATTAAAGAGTTAATATTGTGCTTGAAGATAAACCAAACACTCTCACCAGGGTAGATTTTATCTTTATCTTGATCTATAACTCACTTCTGACAATGAATACAGACTTAAGCTGTTTTGGAATTCGCCTAATAATATATTTTATTGACAGTCACCAGCAGTAGCATGACATAATTATAAGGAGCAGTAATTCAATGACATTGCATCAATTGTTCTTTGCAATTCAGTGTTTGAATGGCAGTTCGTATAATCACCCTTTCACAGGAAAGGTGATCTATGACTAAAGAAGACTGAAAATAACTGTTAACATTGAGGAGCCAGCGACATCTAATCGGCAGTGTTACTTCCATGGCTTGAAACATGCTCGACAATTTTGACCAATGGCTACCCACAGTAGAAGTTCCACTCCTTATTCTTTTAATGCACTAATAAATGCATCTTGGGACATTTATAGATTTAAGAGATGGTTGTTTTCTTTCTGCGGGATGTGATATCCTTCGGATACGAGTGACAAGAATGCTGGTTGCGGTACTACTTTCTGGCTTCCTTTGTTTTTGGAGTTGTGTAGTCTATACCACCATGCTGGCGGCCTTATAACATTGATTAATACAGCTCTTAAATGTAAATGTGCTTACATCTTGATAAAAGAATATAATATCCTGGAGGTTTTAGTAGAATTTTGTAATATGTCACCGAAATGACTAATTGCATCTGTAAATCTATACTAAAGCATCAATGTATCATTTACAATCTTTTTAACTGATGCAAAGTAATGTATTCTAGTACTGAGAATAAGTTGCTCATATTAATTTTTGGGTGGGTATGGGAAAACAGGGCTGATTGCAGAGGGCCCCTGACTTTTTGCCCCCATTTTTCACTTTTTGCTGGTGTTTTCCTGACTCTGATGGTGCCCTAGGTACTGCTAACTAGTCCCAGGGCCTGTGCTCTGTATAAAATGAGTATGCAGATTAGGCTAATTATAATTGGCTAAGTCAACCTACCTATAAGTCCCTAGTATATGGTAGGGCATGTAGGTTTAGGGACCCCAGCATAGGTGGTGCCCAGATAGGTGAACTGCTGAGGTGCCCATTGTCATTTTAAAGGCAGGCCTGCCTTGCTGGCTGCTTTTAAATTAAAGTTACATGCAAATTCGACTTTAGAATTACAAGTAGTTCCAAAGTTTTAAAGTACCTTACATTTTCATAAAAGTCACCCCAAATGTGTGCCCTATGTGCCCCCAGGGCTGGGTGCCATGTAACAATAAGCAGGAACATATACAAATAGTTTTATAAGCCCTGGTGAGTTAAAACAGCCAAATTTGTGTTTCCCTTATTGTAGTGAATGGACTCCATAGGCTAGAATGGGGAGACTTTATTTTAATTTTAAAAGTCCCCTTAAGTAAAAGATTCCTCAAGTTTGGTATCAAATTAATTGTTATAATAAATCCCATTGCTCTGATTGGCCCGCCTCTAGAAGCTTGGCCAGGCTGACTTGATGAGGTGTGAAGTGGCCTGGCTCAACACAAAGAGATGTGCCGGGGGCAGGAGATCTTCCCTCAGCAGATGGAGAGACAGGAAGGGGGGAGGACAGATAAACTGGTCTTCAAAGGCAGGGAAGGACATTTGGAGCAACCCAGCACCTCCCTCACATCCTGCAAACCCAGACAATTAGGTGCCCACTTGTTTAGGTTAGGAGAGGGCAGGAGAAGGGTGTGTATAAGTTTTTTAGCCACACCAGTGGGTGGGCTCAGCCAGATGTGACCTCCAAAAATCACTTTCAGCCATGATTGATTTTTGAGGAATGTTGCTCCCTGGGATTGATTTTTGCCACACTTCCCAGGAAGTGGTCATCACAGAGGGAAGGACCCTGCACCTGATTGGAGAACCAGGACCCCCCTGTTTTTCACCAAGTTGAAAGGATAAAACTGGCAGACCTGCACCCACACCTCAGATCCCTACAAGGAAGAACTACAAGAGAAGAATGACTGCCCTGCTGGACCCCTGGCCTGGACCTGGACACTGCACTCTGGAGGACTGCACCAGCTGCACACTTGGGCTTCACCACAAGAAGGACCTTGCCTGGCTTCAACTGGTTCAAGGAGGGACTCCCTGTTTGCTCCAGGTGAAAACTTGCTAACCAGAGTCCCCTGCACAAACTCCTGAAGAAACCAACCAGCTGACCACTGTCCAGTGGCCAAAGAGAAGTTTGTGCCATGTGCATTCTCAGAGTTGTAGTCCACACTCTCAAGGAGCATCTCAGAGCTTCTGGAACCTTGGGGTGAGCTGTGGACTCAAAGAACCTTAAAGGAACATCTGGAAGAAGATCCAGAAGTTTGGAGAACTTTTGAAAAAAAGCTTTATAAAGGGACCGACCCGCCGTGGCAACTCTAGCCTGCTTTCCTCAACCGCGACACGGCCTGACTTGCAGGTTCATCCCAGTGAAGAAAATCTCTAAGAAAGTGACTAAGTCCGAACATAGGAAGTTGACCGGGACCTCCCAGGCAGTGTATACGAAGAGGGCTCCAGGGACGTCAGATCAAGATTCAGGTTTGCTACGGTCGAAGGATTTTCATCTTGAAAAAACGACTAAGTCCAAAGGTAAAAATCTCCACCAAGGGCTACCATGATGCGTATCTGAGAAAGAGTTCCACGAGGTCGGATTGGACTGGCAACTTGGTCCTGCTGAAGAAAATCTCCAGAAAAACAACTAAGTCCGAAAGTAAACTTTTGACATGGCCTCCCGCACGCTGTAGCCGAGCAGGGCTCCATCGCGGTCAGCCTCAAACTTTGACTTTGCCCCGGTTGAGGTGTGACCAGATTGGCACTATTTGTTTCTATGATCTAGTAAATATTAATTCTTTAAAAATGTATGTCTCCGGTTCCCCTTATCTGATTTTATTCATTTTGATGTCATTTTAAAGATAAAAGTATAATCTATTGTTATAAATTGGTGTTGGATTTGTAATGTGTTTTGTGTTTTACTTATTTACTGTTTGTAATTTTTAAATGCTTTGCACATATGTCTCCTAAGTTAAGCCTTGTGGCTTGTTGCTAAGCTAACAGAGGTTGAGCTGGGTTTAATTTATTGAGAATTAACTGGACCTAAGTGTAGGTACTTACCTGCCCTTACCAATAATCCATTTTCCAACAGTGGGATTTTAAATCATGAATCAGAAAGATTAATTAACAATAAGAATTTGTTTCATATTCTCTACTCTAGTTATTCAACAGATACATTCGGCATTTGCAGAGTAAAATTTGTGGAATATTTGACTAAATTAGAGTTGGTGAGACTCAAAGGTTGGTTTGCTAGTGACTAATCAGTGGAAAACATTTAGCAAAAGTTCCTTAAACCATCCAAATGATTTTATTTATGTTGGTGTTCGACCTGCATCCTCGACGTGGTCTCTCCTAACTTTTTTGCCCTCTGACCTCCTGTTTTTGTGACCTATTTTTGCTGGACTTTTGGGATCTGCGCACTTCACCACTGCTGACTAGTGCTAAAGTGCAGGTGCTTTGTCCAATGGTAATATTAGCTTCTCCACAACTTGCATATTTAATTTACTTGTAAGTCCCTAGTAAAGTGCAGTATATGTGCACAGGGCCTGTAAATTATGTTACTAGTTGTCCTGCAGCACTTATTGTGCCACCCTCTTCAGTACCCTTCAAGCATGCCTTAGGCCATCCACTGCAGAGCCTGTGTGTGCAGTTTTAAACTGCCATTTTGACCTGGCAAGTATACCCACATGCCAGGCCCAAACCTTCCTTTTTATTACATGTAAGTCACCCCTAAGGTAGGCCCTACTTATCCCAGTGGAAAGTAGCAGTGTATTTAAAAAGTTGGACATGTACTTTTAAGTTTAACAATACCAGGCAGTGAAAAACTGCTAAATTCATTTTTCACTATTGCAAGGCCTATCTCTCCCATAGAATAGCATTCAATCTACCTTTAATCAACTTTTAATTGTAACTTTCCAATGGGAAGAGATTGAAATAAGGAGTTTGGTGTCCCCAGAATCACAATTTAAAATCACAACTTATGGTGAAGTTGGATTTTAAATTGTAAGTCTGACAATGCTACTTTTAGAAAGTTGGCATTGTCTTACCTTAAACATTTTATGCTTCTGCCTGTCTCTGAATACACATCTGGGGTAGATGACGGCTGGGCTTTGTGCAGTCCCACTAGACAGTCACACACAAAGGGAGCTTTAGTGTGGCCTTTGCATATTGATGGCCCATCACCAGACTGATAGGACTTCCTGGGTTAGTTGGGAGGGAGGAGCTGACACTTACTTCTGAATAGGACTGTGCCTGTCCTCACAAGAAAGAGCTGTATAGCCTCCCGTTGAGTGTCTAGCACTGGGGAGGGAGGAAAATGGCCCTTGGGGACTTCAAAGGATGGTCTGGAAGTTTCTCCAACCTTCCAGAACCTGGACACCAAAGTATAAATGCTGGGCCGCAATCCCCACAAAATCAGAACTCTACTGGGACAAGGACACTCTGCATGGAGCAAGGACTGCTGTGCTGCCAGGAGGGACTTCCACTCTGCAGCTGTCTTGCTATGTTGGCCTATTGCTGCTGCTGTAGGAGGGACTGCCCCTTTGCTGCTTACTCTGTGTTGGCCTGCTGCTCACTGCACCTATTCTGCTGTCAAAAGGATTGGACTCTTCTCTACATCCCCCCAGACCAAAAAGTCTCCAAGGTTGCTTACTTGCCCTCCATTCTGCTAAGAGGTCTCCAGGACATCAAAGACCTCTCTGACTGCTGAGATCACTTGGTACACTTTTTGCTTCTAGAGCACGTCTCCCACCAAGGAACAAGTGTTATGCTCCTCCGCCGGCTTCCAGGTCATGAGCTCGGTGCGGATACCAGAGGATCACTACATCATATTACTGCCCCACTGAGAGCCCTAGCAACCTCAATCTTACACTCACCAGAGTCCAACTGAGGCCACAGGACCGCCCAATCAATGCAGTACCCCAGCCCTGCTTGCACTTGTGCATGCTGAGCCCAAGAGTGAGGCCTGCCTACGTCAGAGCGGCTGCCCTGTTACATGATTCCCTTTTACCTCCCATGACACAGAAGGCTGCCAGAGGAGGGCTCACCTGCCATTCCAGTCCCCAAGGGGCTGTGGCATAGTCTCCCTTCTTCTGGAGGCTGAGACAGACATGGAGGGGGAAGAACAGTATCGTAATTCCCTTTATGGGAGCCCCCACAAGTTAGTGTTTTCTTTCACACTCAAACAGATTGTGAACATTGGTTATTCTACTGCAAAGATGCTCCCTTCAGTGCTAGTGTGGCTATCTTGGACTGCCCAACCAAGGAAAAGACAAACTTCTGTCCCCTTACTTTTGAGCAGTTTCAATGCTCTACCTGGCACTCCTTGATGTGATAACTCCTAATATCGTAATTCCCCAAAGAAAAGCACATGGGCTTCTAGAAGCACCAGAGTTTTTTATACTCACCTGAATGTTTTTTCATCTGAAAGCAGTCTCTTCTTGACAAATGAATATCTCATGATATAGTAATTGAATATTTGTCATTCTGGTCTTGTTTTATGCAGCTAAATATGATCTATTCTCCTAAACTACTGGTGTTACAACTTTTGTGCTGTCTAGACAATGTTACTGTACTTAAGTGTTGCACAAATACTTTGCACGTCCCCTTCTAAGTTAAGCCTGACTACTCTGTGCCAAGCTACCAGGGGGTGATCACCAGTTATTTTAGGGAGTGTGTCTGACTTACCTTGACTTGGATTGTGGTCCCTACTTGTACAGGGTTCATACCCATGCCAACTAGAGACCCAGTTTCTAACAGTTGTTCCTTGGACATTCAACAAAAACATATCCTTATTTAGAGTTTTAGGCTGGGTGGGGAGCAATCATATCCCTATGAGGTTCATGCTGCTATTATACTCCAGTGCAACAAACATTCATTCAATTGAAATAATGTTCCTAACTTGATTTGAGAAAGGGTGCTACAAAAGAATGGTGAAATAGTGAATTGGAGACAAATGCTGAATGAATGAGAAACTGATCAGTTAATCTCATTTAAATTAAGTCTGGGGAAACATTCTAAACTAGACAAAAAGCTTCAATGTTATGCAAATAGTTTACTATTTTACATATAAGGAGATTAGTAGCTCCCCATACTTAGGTCAATAGTAAATGTGTTATCAGATGACATAAGCTTCAGCAAGTATTAAGAAAATATTTAAGTGCTAAGACAATTTACATATGCACAATATGTGTTTCACTTACCGACTTATGAAAACGTGCTTTAAAGAAGTGAGAAGGAACTTAAGCTGGAGGCATGGGTATCAGTTTATGTGAGAGAGTAGGGAATAGAAGACAAAGGAGACAGGGAACATAAGAAAGTGTAAAATGGGACAAGGGAGAAAAGAGAATGAAAGCACCGGAACTACAACTCCCAGAGTCACACATGCAGCCCCAGTGACAGGTAGGATTTTTATTACAGATACAGTTCTGGGATCTTAGTGCTAGGGAGTATCTGAAGACATTATAATACAGGGGCAACTCCTTTGGCAACATTGGTTGTTTTGACTCTCCCAATACCTTGCTACTGTTTGCACCAGGCTATCCCATCCCCACACATGTATTGTTTTCTTCCTAATGAATTGCCTTGGTCTCCATGTGCCTCCCTGATGAGTGACATACTTGTAACCTGAATCATGCCCGTTGTACTTAAGGTATCCTCCCTCTCCTAGGCTTCCTCTTTACTGGTGTGGCAGTGATTTTCAATTGTTGTTCACTTCCTAAGTGAACTGCCAATAAGCATGGGGATTTGTTGCACATTTCCTCCTGCTCCTATTGGGTAAGTCCGTATTTGTAGCCCCTGAGTATACTAGCCATTTCTTTGGCATGAATCAAAAGCTGACGTTTACGCCCTCACCCATAGGTGATTACCGTATCCCCTTCTAATGGTGATTTGAGAGTTTATGGTGTGTTTCATTCAGTCCAGGTATTCCAAAAAACACCTTTAGGACACCTTGATACATTAATATCTTACCAGAGGGTAAGTGGACGGCTAAGTTGGAGAAGGAAGGATTGTCTTGGACCGCCAAACTTCAGTGTTCTGTGATTAAGACAATAAGAAAATATGTCCAGGGCATTCCAGTATAAAGATTGCAAACTTTGGCACATGGTATCTAAATGGATTAGTAATGCTGAGAGTTACAATAATTTGCATATTTCACATAGACCGCAAGAAGAGAACTTAATCAATTTATACAACCCCTCAGTCGCAACTGCTTTATTTATTCTATGAGGTAAATTTACGGAAAGTGTGGAACTCACTTGTAGTGAGGAAGAAATAGAGGGAGTTTCTAGGACATTAAAAATGAGTTAGTCAGCAGGCCTGAAAAGACTGAGTAGTACATGTACAAAAAGATCCTGAGGTTTGGATGAAAATTTTGTATTCCTGTTTTACACACTTTTTTGTCACCTATTAGATTCTGGGTAACTGCAAGGCTTGCTAATTCCAGTATTCTTACTGCAAATCAGTTTACTTCTTTTTTACTTTTGGCTTCTGTTTATTTGCATTACTCTTACTGCAAGCAGTTGAGGACTGCACAAACACCTCACAACTAATTTCAAGAGAGCAAGTGTGATTTAAACCCTAGCAATCAATCCTATATACAATCTTTGCATTAAATTATATCATGTGTAAAGTGTTATTGGCACATTTATTATGAATTTGTTTAGCTGATTTTGAATCAACCTTTGATGCAGTAGATTGACATTTATTGTGGTCCATATTGGACACTTGGGATCCCTAATTCTCTCTTATGATTATTATTTGAATATCATAGGAAGATGTGCGCACATGTCACTGTGGGCTGCTGCAGGGGAGCTTGCAGATGTCTAAAACAGGATGTGTCTTGGTCCTAATCTTGGTCTTTCCATTTATTCATGATCTTCTCCATCACTTAATTCAGCAATATCCAATCCCCCATGATTAGGTTAAACCCTTCATTTGTCCCTTCTTACACCCTGATGACTTGGTTGAATTAGGTCAAACACTGATTGGACTCCAGCACCAACTACTTATACGATGATAAATCAACACATTGCTATAAAGAAATCTCAGGTGTTGCAAGTGGGAGGTATAAAGGGGGTCATTACAACATTGGCGGTAAAAGGCGCTTACCGCCGTGCAGAAGACCGCCAACACACCGCTGCGGCGGCGGGAGCCCGCCACAGCTATTATGACACACATCACGGAATCCGCTGAAATACAGACACCCACACAACACCGCCACACCAAAGGTCAGCGATAAACATGCGGAAACAAATCCTCCACCTCCACGCCAACAGAAACACGCCCATGCCATTACGACCCATGAATCCACGCGGCGGTCTTTCAACCGCGGTATTCCATTGGCGGTACACACCGCCGCGCTCAAAATACACACACAGCTCCAAAACACCGCCACATTGGACAATTCCAAATACACATACCTGATACACATACAAACAACACTCCCACACATCCAACACAATATAAAACACACACCCACATCACCCACAAACCCCTACGACCAGAAATTAGAGAGAACGCCATAGAGAGACAACACAGAATAGAGAACCCCATCACACAGAGGCACACTACACCATCACCCACACAACATCCACGCACAAAACACCACATACCACAACACTCACCGCACTCATCAACACACACACCACCCCACACCTCACCCACACCACCCCATGTCACGCCAAAGACACCCCCGCTTCTCTGAGGAGGAGCTCAGGGTCATGGTGGAGGAAATCCTACGGGTAGAGCCACAGCTATTTGGCTCACAGGTACAGCACACATCCATAGCCAGGAAGATGGAGCTATGGCAAAGAATAGTGGACAGGGTCAACGCTGTGGGACAGCATCCAAGAAATAGGGAGGACATCAGGAAGAGGTGGAACGAGCTACGGGGGTAGGTGCGTTCAAAGGTATCCAGGCACCACATCGCGGTACAGCGGACTGGCGGCGGACCCCCACCTCCTCCCCCACAACTAACAACATGGGACGAGCAAGTCTTGACCATCTTGCATCCTGAGGGCCTCGCAGGAGTTGTTGGAGGAACGGACACTGGTAAGTCAAATCTTAACTATCATATCCCCCACCTTACCTGCATGCAATCACACACCCCCACCCTCACACCCTCCCCTATCACCCTAATTCCTCACTAATGTACCCATAACACCAACCACCCATCCCAACCCCAAGACCTGCATGACGCAACTAAGCATGGACACCCATCACTAAAGCATACCCACTGCACATACACAGAACATCCCCCAACCATCAGCACACAAGCCCCCACACAGGAATGCCTGCACTGGGGTACACGCACACCCAACCATTGCACACCATGAAACACACACATGCAATAATCATGTACTTATACCCCCGCAGGAACCCGAAGGAACGTCACAACACCAGAGGGTCCAGACAACACCACTCCACCCCCAGAAGAGGCCCACAGTGACGACAGCAGCTCTGCCCTACTGGATCTTGATGACCAGCCCGGACCATCGTGGGCCTCGGGACAGTCGGTTCTCCTTGCCCAGCCACAGCCCAACACCGAACTTTCACCCTCTGGTAACACCAGCACAGCACCCACCCAGCGAGCCCATACCTCCCTACCCAGGACAGGTCAATCAGCGGTGTGTCCACCACTACAGGGCACCCAGGCTAACCCACCACCCCAACAACAACAGGGACCTGGGGGCAGTGGTAGTGGGCACACGGTGCAGGGGACGGAGGCACTGGAACACAGGGGAACTGGGAGGGCTGCTGTGCGACAGAGGGAGGACAGGCCAAGGGAACCTACTCTCAACGAGGCCCTCTCCTCCATCATGGGAGCATACCACCACTCCCAGGAGACGATGGCAACGGTCCTGGACAAGTTGCAGGAGATCCTGCGTCTGCAGGAGGAGCAGTATTTGGGGTTCAGGGAGGAGCTCAGGACCATCGCCTCCGCCCTGGGCACCATTGTAGGGGTGCTGACGGACATTCAAAAGACTTTGAGGGACACCGTGGCACTCCAAGGGGCCCCTGACACTAGCCACAACGATGAAATGCCCACCACCTCCGCCGGCGCTAGTGGACAGGACGCCCAGCCAAAGGACCACTACACCAGCACCCCACCCCCTGCAGACAGACAACCACCACGAAAGCGGTCCCTGAGATCCAGGAACAGGACAGAACAAGAGGGCAAGACCCTCGCCAGGAAATAAGACTACCCTGATTGTCCCCCCACTGTCCCACTTTGTTACCCTGACCAGATTGGAACTGACCCAGCTCCACTTCCAATGGCCAGATGTGCAATGTAACTGTGAGACTAATAGACTGGACTCTGCCATGGACATTCTTCCACCATAACCCATCCCGATTTCACCCCCCCCCCCTTCATTTTTCTGCACTTAAATAAACACCCTTGAAACACTAATAAAACTGGAGTCAGTCTATGATTTTGAACTTTGTATTGTCAATTACAGTGTCAAAAAGGGTTACCCATTGGAAGGCCAACATACCAATGTCACACATCACAAGCCTTTGAAGGGTGCAAGCTGTTGACACGTAGGTTACCACATTTGTGAAACTGAAATGGAAGGGGTCAACTCAATTAACAAATAGTGAGTGAAATGTAGGTACAGGATAGAGGTAGACGTGTGAAAGTTAATGTAATGTTAAACCTGAAAATGTACTCACCTGTGTCTCACTGGAAATATTGCTGTATGACTGACTCCCTTTTGTCGTTTTCGTCTTCCTCAGCTTCATCCTCATCACTGTCCACAGGCTCCACAGCTGCTACAACACCGTCATCTGGATCATCCTTCTGCAAAAAAGGCACCTGGCGTCACAATGCCAAATTATGGAGCATGGAGCAGGCGATGAAGATGTCACACACCTTCTTCGTTGAGTAGAATAGGGACCCACCTGTCATATGGAGGCACCTGAACCTGGCCTTCAGGAGGCCGAAGGTGCGTTCGATCACCCTCCTAGTCCGCCCATGGGCCTCATTGTACCGTTCCTCTGCCCTGGTCCTGGGATTCCTCACTGGGGTCAATAGCCACGAAAGGTTGGGGTAACCAGAGTCCCCCAATAGCCATACACGGTGCCTCTGGAGTTGACCCATCATATCAGGGATGCTGCTATTCCGCAGGATGTAGGCATCATGCACAGAGCCAGGGAACATTGCATTTACCTGCGAGATGTACTGGTCTGCCAAACAGACCATCTGGACATTCATCGAATGATAACTCTTCCTGTTCCTGTACACCTGTTCACTCCTCTGGGGGGGGACCAGAGCTACATGGGTCCCATCAATAGCACCTATGACGTTGGGGATATGTCCAAGGGCATAGAAGTCACCTTTAAATGTAGGCAAATCCTCCACCTCAGGGAATATGATGTATCTCCTTACGTGTTTCAGCAGGGCAGACAACACTCTGGACAACACGTTGGAAAACATAGGCTGGGACATCCCTGATGCCATGGCCACAGTAGTCTGAAATGACCCACTTGCAAGGAAATGGAGCACTGGCAGCACCTGCACGTCAGGGGGGATTCCAGTCGGATGGCGGATTGGTGACATCAGGTCTGGCTCCAACTGGCTACATAGTTCCTGGATTGTGGCACGGTCAAACCGGTAGGTCACAATCAAATGCCTTTCTTCCATTGTCAACAGGTCCACCAGCGGTTGGTACACCGGAGGATTCCGCCATCTTCTCATATGTCCCAGCTGACGGTGCCTAAGAAGGACAACAGCGAAGAACCAGTCACTATTCCTCCAGGTATGTACCCACAGTTACACACAAGACTACACCACTCACAAAACCCCTTCCTGTA